>NW_020948910.1:7237733-7409620 GCF_900497805.2 Vombatus ursinus | reverse complement strand
CTTTCTTTCTTTCTTTCTTTCTTTCTTTCTTTCTTTCTTTCTTTCTTTCTTCCTTTCTTTCTTTCTTTTCCTTTCTTTCTTAATTTATTTATTTTTAGTTTTTAACATTCACTTCCATAAGATTTTGAGTTCCAAATTTTCTCCCCATCTCGTCCCTCCCCCACCCCAAGACAGTGTGCATTCTGAATAACCCTTCCCCTAAACTGCCCTCCCTTCTATCCCTCCCTTCACTTATCCCCTTCCCCTTCTATTTTCCTTTAGGGTAGGATAGATTTCTATACCCCATTACCTGTATATCTTATTCCCAGTTTGATGTGAAATCAATTTTTAACATTTGTTTTTTAAAAGTTTGGGTTCCAAATTTACTCCCTTCCTCCCTCCCCACCCACTCTCATTGAGAAGGCAAGCAACTCAATACAGGTTATATATGTAGAGTCATACAAAACACTTCCATAGTAGCCATGTTGTGGAAAACTAACTATATTTCCCTTCATCCTATCCCGCTATCCCATTTATTCTTTTTTTTTTTCTTTGTGAAGCAATCAGTGTTAAGTGACTTGCCTAGGGTCATACAGCTAGTGTCAAGTGTCTAAGGCCAGATTTGAACTCAGGTCCTCCTGACTCCAAGACCGGAACTCTATCCACTTGGGCCACCTACCTGCTCCTTCCCCATTTACTCTATTCTCTCTTTTGACCCTGTCCCTCCTCAGAAGTGTTTGCTTCTGATTACCCCCTCCCTCTCTATCATCTTCCCACTCTCTTATCACCTTCCCCCTATTTTCCTGTGGGGTAAGATAGCTTTCCATACCCAACTGAGTGTGTATGTTATTCGTTCCTCAAGCCAAATCTGACAAGAATAAGATTCACTCATTCCCTCTCACCTTCTCCCACTTCCCCTCCACTGTAAAAGCCTTTTCTTGTCTGTTTTATGTAAGATAATTTACCCCATTCTACCTCTCCCTTTCTCCTCCCAGTGTAATCCTGTCTCACCCTTTAATGTTATTTTTAGATATCACCCCTTCATCTTCAACTCACCCTGTGCCCTCTATCTATCTATCCATCTATTCATCTATCTATCTGTCTATCTATCTACCTATCTACATATATTTTTCCCTCCAACTACCCTAATACTGACAAAGGTCTCATGAGTTACAAATATCATCTTTCCATGTAGGAATGCAAACAGTTCAGCCTTAATAAGTCCCTTATGATTTCTCTTTCCTGTTTACCTCTTCATGCTTCTCTTGAGTCTTGAATTTGAAAGTCAAGTTTTCTATTCAGTTCTGGTCTTTTCATCAAGAATGCTTGAAAGGCCTCTATTTCACTGAATGCCCATGATTTCCCTGAGGGATTATACTCAGTTTTGCTGGGTAGGTGATTCTTGGCTATAATCCTATTTCCTTTGCTCTCCAGAACATCATATTCTAAGCCCTCTGGTCCCTTAATGTAGAAGTAGCTAAATCTTGTGTTATCCTGATTGTGTTTCCACAATACTTGAATTGTTTCTTTCTGGCTGCTTTCAATATTTTCTCCTTGACCTGGGAACTCTGGAATTTGGTTACAACATTCCTAGGAGTTTTCCTTTGGGGATCTCTTTTAAGAGGTGATCGATGGATCCTTTCCATTTCTATTTTGCCCTTTGGTTCTAGAATGTCAGGGCAGTTTTCCTTGATAATTTCTTGAAAGATGATGTCTAGGCTCTTTTTTTGATCATGGCTTTCAGATAGTCCAATAATTTTTCAATTCTCTCTGCTGGATCTATTTTCCAGGTCAGTTGTTTTTCCAATGAGATATTTCACATTGTCTTCTATTTTTTTCCTTCTTTCGGTTTTGTTTTACAATGTCTTGATTTCTCATAAAGTCACTAGCTTCCAATTGCTTCATTCTAATTTTTAAGGAAGTATTTTCTTCAGTGAGCTTTTGGACTTCCTTTTCCATTTGGCCAATTCTGCTTTTGAAGACATTCTTCTCCTCATTGGCTTTTTGGACTTCTTTTACTATTTGGGTTAGGCTATTTTTTTAAGGTGTCATTTTCTTCAGTATTTTTTGGGTCTCCTTTAGCAAGCTATTGACTAGTTTTTCATGATTTTGTTGCATCACTGTCATTTCTCTTCCCAGTTTTCCCTCTACTTCTCTTACTTGCTTATCAAAATCCTTTTTGAGCTCTTCCATGGCCTGAGAGTGATTCATATTTTTCTTGGAGGCTTTGGATGTTTGAGTTTGTTGTCTTCTTCTGGTTGGATGTTTTGATCTTCTTTGTCACCAAAGAAAGATTATATGGTCTGATTTTTTTGTACACAGTTTGGTCATGATCCCAGTCAATTACTTGAGTTTTAAACTCTTTGTTAAGGGAGTGGTCTGCTTCCAGTGTGGAGAATGCACTGTCCCAAGCTTTGGGGGTTTTTTTGCAGCTGTTTTCAGAGATACTTCTAGGGACCTGTAAGTTTTCAGTTCTTCCAAGATGGTATGATCAAGGGCAAGGTGTTTATTCCTTTCCTAGCCTGTGCTCTGTTCTATGACTGACCACAAGCACTCTTTTCTGCCTTGGAGCTGGGAGGACGATTCCCTCTCCACCACCACCACAAACTCTACCACGCCAACACTTTTCTTTGCCCCAGGATTGCCACCCAGAACTGTGACACAGATCCAAGCATAGGCAAAACAAGAGAATCTTGCCTCAGCACCAACAAAGAGATCCCTGCAATCTCTCTCTGATCAGCCACTCATTTCCCCCCATCTGTGGACTGAGAGCTCCTGCAGCAGTCACTTCCCCAGGGCTGTGCTGGGACTGCGGCTGGGACAAAGCTTCTCTCTCACAATGGTCACAGACTTTTCCTACTGACCTTCTAAGTTGTATTTGGCATTTGTGGGTTGAGAAGTCTGGAAACCACCGCAGCTGCCTATGGTTCACTCCCCTGAGGCCTGCTCCAGGTTTGATGAGGCCTAGTCTGCCTGAGCACCCAAACTGAACTACATTTCTCTCTCAGCCTGGTGCAGTAGACCTTTTCAATCAACCATCCAGATTGTCTTGGGCTGGAAATTTGTTTCACTCTGTCTTTTTGTGGGTTCTGCTGCTCTAGAATTTGTTTAGAGCTATTTTTTACAGGTATTTGGAGGGCTTTGGGAGAGAGCTCAAGAAAGTCACTGCTTTTACTACCTCCCTCCCCCATGGCACAATTCATACAGTTAATTGTATCATTTCTGACCTTTGGCATCCTTACTTTTTAGGGATCATGGTGAGCTACATCATTTTGGTAGAGTCTTAGGATTTAGTACTAGAAAAGACCTTTGATGTCACCTTATCTACACCCCTCCTTTGTGAAAAGTCAAGTCCTGTTTTCCTACCAATTTCCCCTATTCATTGGTTGCTGTTGCTCCTGAAAATGCTTTTATTAGTGAATGCAGATAGGGAAAGTTTAAATTAATCTAGAATAAAAAGGGTTCCAGATGGTGTTTCGAATTGAATGGCTGAGGAGGATATGGATTATGAATGATAAATTTGAGGGGGATAGTGACAAACATATGTGGAGAAGCCCAAAAGAGGTATGTTTTTTTTTTGGTAGACATTGGCATCATTGTGACAAAAGCTACAAGAACAGAGCATTTTAATAAGTTCTGGTCCTACCCTCTCATTTAATAGATGTTTCTAGTGTCCAGCACCCTGGGATAATTGAGTACAGAATCAGTATAAGCATTCTGTTTCTGAATCACAGAGGTTCAGGATGGCTTAAGGTTTTGAGACTGTGAAAACAGAGGGAAAATGACATGAGTACTGTATTGCTGCAGTCATATATGACCTTGATCTCTGTACCAGTTCTATACCCACATTCTCATATGATAGATGAGGCATACCTGGAAGATATCACACATGTGGCAAAGGTAACTTTAATCAATCAACAACGCTGGTACAACAAGGCATTAAGCTAGGTACTGGAGATATGGAGACAAGGGAAACAATCTATTCACTAGAAAAGACAAATACATATATGGGTATAGTTGTTGTTGTTGTTTAGTTGTGTCTTTCTCTTTGTGACCCTATTTGGGGTTTTTCTTGGCAAAGATGCTGGAGTGGTTTGTCATTTCCTTCTTCAGGTCATTTTACAGATGAAGAAATTGAGGCAAGTAGGGTAAAGTGACTTGCCCAAGGTCACACAGCTAGTAAGCATCTGAAGCCAGATTTGAACGTATAAAGATTAGTCTTATCGAGTCCAGACCTGGCACTCTATCCACTGTGCCACTTAGCTGCCCCATATATGAATATAAATAGCATAAATATTAAGAAAATACATACAAAATATTTATGAAGAATGCAAGAGGGCAAAGATATTTAACTGTCTATTCAGGAAAGAAAAATGACATTTATTAAAAAAAAGAATAACTTATTTACTCATTTTTAGTTTTCAACATTCACTTTTATAATATTTTAAGTTTTGAAATTTCCCCCTCCTTCCCCTCCCCCTTTCCCAAGACAACATGCAATCAGATATAGGCTATACATGTACACTCATATTAAACATAATTCCACCTTAGTCATGTCATGAAAAAATAGAGCAAAAAGGAAAAAAAATCATAAGAAAGAAAAAATAAATAAAAGAGAGAAAATAGTAGTCTTTGATTGGCACTCAGACTCCCTAGTTCTTTCTCTAGATGTGGATAGCATTTTCCATTATGAGTCTTTTGGAATTGTCTTGGATCATCGTATTGCTGAGAAGAGCTAGTTCTATCACAGTAGACCATGACACAATCTTGCTGTTACTGTGTACAGTCTTCTCCTGGTTTTACCTACTTCACTCAGTATTAATTCATGTAAGTCTTTCCAGGTTTTTTTTTTTTTTCTGAAATGTGCCTGCTAATCATTTCTTATAGAATAATAGTATTCCATTACATTCATATACCAGAACTTCTTCAGCCATTCCCCAATTAATGGGCATCCCCTCAATTTACAATTCTTTGCCGCCACAAAAAGAGCTGCTATAAATATTTTTGTTCATGTGTTTCTTTCCCCCCTTTTTATGATCTCTTTGGGATGCAGACCAAGTAGCGGTCTGCATCACTTTTTAAAGTTTATTTCCAGACTTATTATACTCTATATTCTGCAACACAGAAAAAAAAAAAACACTAGACTTTCTCTGTTGCTTAAATGAGACTTCACCTTGATGCCTTTGCACCAGCTATTCTCTGTGTCCATAATATCATCTCCACTTCAGAGAATCCCTCTTTTCCTTGAAGACACAGACCAAGCCTCACTTTTCCTAATCCTACCTCACCCTTAAATGCTAGCACCCTCCCTCCAGGGGTGTGCTGGAGCCAGATCATATTAAACATATGGAGATGATATTATGGACACAGAGAATAGCTGGTGCAAAGGCATCAAGGTGAAGTCTCATTTAAGCAACAGAGAAAGTCTAGTGTTTTTTTTTTTCTGTGTTGCAGAACATAGAGTATAATAAGTCTGGAAAGATTGGTTGGATGAAGGTTGTAAAGGGCTTTAAACACTTTTTAAAGTTTAAATGCAGTTACTAACATTTTCTCCATTACTTTCTTAAGTCTAGACAATCAACAAAGCAATATATCAAGCCTTGATTTGTAGCATTTGCCAATTTCTGAGGTGTAAATGCTCAGAATGAAAATTTGACAATCTGCTCTGGTAAGGCAGTTTGATCTGGCTAGCAGAGTTCCATTTGGTCATAGTTCCACATTGCTCTCCAGAATCGTTGGATCAGTTCACAACTCTACCAACAATTCTTTAGTGTTCCAATTTTCCCATATCATCTCCAACATTTATCATTTTCCTTTTTTTGTTGTATCAGCCAATCTGATAGTTGGGAGGTGGGACCTCAGAGTTGTTTTTAATTTGCAATTCTCTTATCAATAGTGATTTGGAGCATTTTTTCATTTGACCATAAATATTATTAATTTCTTCATCTGAAAACTCCCTGTTCATGTCCTTTGAGCATTTATCCATTGGGAAAAAAACTGAAACTTTTTAAAGTTTAAATGCAGTTACTAACATTTTCTCCATTACTTTCTTAAGTCTAGACAATCAACAAAGCAATATATCAAGCCTTGATTTGTAGCATTTGCCAATTTCTGAGGTGTAAATGCTCAGAATGAAAATTTGACAATCTGCTCTGGTAAGGCAGTTTGATCTGGCTCCAGCACACCCCTGGAAGGAGGGTGCTAGCATTTAAGGGTGAGGTAGGATTAGGAAAGGATTAGGAAAAGTGAGGCTTGGTCTGTGTCTTCAAGGAAAAGAGGGATTCTCTGAAGTGGAGATGATATTATGGACACAGAGAATAGCTGGTGCAAAGGCATCAAGGTGAAGTCTCATTTAAGCAACAGAGAAAGTCTAGTGTTTATTTTTTTTCTGTGTTGCAGAATATGGAGTATAATAAATCTGGAAAGATTGGTTGGATGAAGGTTGTAAAGGGCTTTAAAAGCTAAACAGAAGTTTATATTTGATTTTAGAAACCATAGCAAGGCATTAAAGTTGATTGAGAATGAGAGTGACATGACCAGAAAGTAAAGATAAAGACTCATGGTCCCTGCAAGTACAGGGCTGAAATGTTGAGTAATCTGAGGACTGAAAAAAAAAATCATCAGATTTTGCAGTTAAGAAGTCATTGATAAATTTGGAGAGAGCAGTTTCAGATGATTTATGATTTGGAAAGCAAAATTTCACAGGGTTTAAGAGCAAGTGAAAGGAGAAGGAGAAGAAATAAGTGCAGACAACTATTTTTTTGGAGATAGGGTGAGAAAGGGAGAAGAGACAGGGTGGTAATTAATTGTGTGGTAGGGTCTAGGGAATATTTTTTAAGGTTGAGGAAATGGGCATATTTGAAGGTAGGAGCTTATTATATAATAGCAAATAAAAGGTTGAAAATTAGACAGAGTGAATGATTGAGAGGAAAATCCGCTGAAGAAGATGGGAGAAGATGGGATCAAAAGCACTGGTAATGGGGTTGGTCTTTGCAAAAAGATTCACATTATTTACATGCAATGAGAGAATGAAAGAAGAGAGTGAGAGATGCTGTCAAGTGATTTTGAGATGAAAAGGAGAGGAGGAGATCTAGGTGAATTGCCTCAATATTCTCAGTAAATTAACAGATGAGGTCTTCAGCTGAGAAAGTATGGAGACAGGTATGGAAGGCCTACGGAAAGTTTAGAATAGCTTCTCTAAGAGAGAATCAATTATAGATGAATAAAAAATTCCTTGCTTCAGTGATAGACCAGATAAAATTGGATAAAATGAATTTAGCATCCCAAGAGGTTCATTTGTGTACCTTGCTCCAGCTCAGTTCAGCAACACATGATTAGAAGTAGAGGGAACAGATGGTGGAAGTCATCCAGGGCTGGAATTTGGAAAGAGAAAAGTGGAAATAGGCCATGGTGTGAGGGATTTGATTTATGTGTTGATAACACTTTAAAGTTGAACTAGAGAAAGTAATGAGTGATGGAATAATTGAAGGTCTCTCTAATGGTGAAGAATAAGTTTAGGAAAGGTGAGCACAGGGAGATAAGCCAGTTACAGTCAGAGGAATGTAAGAGATCTTTTTGTTTGTTTGTTTGTTTGTTTGTTTTTATTTCTCAGTACCTGGGAAACTTAGAAACAATGTCTGTCCCAGCTACCAGTACCTTCCTTGTACTGAGGCTCTAAGCTTATGCTAGTTGAGCATCCCCTTTGGAACAGGTTGTCTGCTGCCCGGAGTACCAATTGGCAAGGGCCTGAGTGCCATGTGTTAGCTTCTCCATTCAGAGAGGCATCTTGGCAGAAATATCAATCAAAGAATCAACAGGATTTATTAAATTCTTACCATTAATAAACACTATGTTAGGTGCTGGGTTCTCACTTAGCATAGTGAAACAATTTCTGCTCTCAGAAAGCTGACATTCTATCTGCATGTTATCTTTCCTCCAGGTGGTTATGCTTGAGTCACCTTATTTCCTCCTCACTTTCTGCCTCCCCCACCCCAGAAAGGGATTCAAGGGGATTGACATGAATTCATTGTTTGAGTAGGATTGGCTCACTTTGTTGAAAAAAATTAATCTTTGTGATAAAAAAAAAAATTAGTTCAAAACTACAGAGAATGTTGTAGAATATGTGTTCTTAACCTGGGTCCAAAGATCCCCAGAGAGGCATCTTGAATGGATTTCAGGAGGTCTGTGAACTTGCATAGGGAAAAATAAATAAACAAACAGAAAACCTGTGGTTTCACTTGTAATACTATGTATTTTATTTTATGCATTTAAAAACATTATTCTGAGAAGGGGTTCATAGGCTTCACCAGACTGAAAAAGGGGTCTATGACACACATACAGAAAAAAATTAAAGACTCCGTCTCTGAGAGATGCTGCATGGCTCTCATTGTTTCTAATATTCCTTTCCCATCTACAGAATATTATCGACTCTTAAAATAAGAAAAGCTTACAAACTTCTGACTAATGAGAGTCATGGCCCCTCTAATTATATTGTGTTAGATTACTGTATATTAAATTATTTCAGATAGTCATATTATATAATATAGAGCTAAATTGATCAGTACACAATAATAATTTGACATAATAATCAATCTTCTATGGAATTTTATACAAAATCATTCATACTATAATTTGTAGCAACAAGAATATCACCAGCATACAAAATATCAATAGTTAAGTGTTTAACAGAACTGGGAAGGCTGAACAACAGTTATTTTAAATAATAAAAATAAATACTGATAAAGCAAGTAATTAAAGCATTTTAATGGCCATGCATTTCAACACTGGACTCCTTCCCAGATCTGACTATTGTGAGTTATTGGTCTTTCACAGTCATCAAATACAAGTCACAATGCATTTTTATCATTGAAATAGTCCTTTTTTGTGCACTCATTATGTGTGAGGGAGGGCAGGCAGGAGGCTGTCTATCAGAAGATAGCTAAAGCATTATTTGTGTAGCATGACATGTGTACACTTTATATTTGCTGCTATTTTTCCCTAAAATCCTTGATATCCTTTCTTCTCAAAAATGGAGGTTTCTCTGCATTTGATATGCTACATTTAGTTAGACTTTTTAAAAATTGTGAGGGTGGTGAGGGGAGGGGGCAGATTTCCTTTTCCTTTCAGGCTTAATTACTATGCAACATCATAAGAAGTTTAGTGAATTCTTTGCTTGAGGGCAATGACACTGAGAAAGACCCCCATACATTGATTTTGCAATGAGCTTTCATTCATACACTTAAGGCTATACAATAATTTCTGTGTGTGTGCGTGTGTAAGTGTGTGGCTATTAGCCTGAGGCTTTAGGCTAGAAATGCCAAAGACAGAAGGCAAAAGTACAGAAGAATGAATCTGTGTTCAAATAAAGCAATAATATGCAAGTGTCCACAGCTTGTTGGAAATAGCAATTCTAGTACTGGCAGTGCTGTTGTTTGGTTGTATTGTTGGTGTGTGTGGTTCTGTTTTAATGATAACTTCCCACAAAATACCACATTTCAATGAGTCATAATCATGAATTCCTTATTGTATTGTTTATGATTACATAAATAATATTTCTGCCATGGGTCAGCACCAGAAGAAAACAGCATTAAAGCTCATGAAATGACCGCTGTGAGGAAGCTACCATTTGGCCCAAGGACTCTATCCTATAAACTACTTTTGAAACTCACTGCAGGCTTTTGGATGAAATGAATTTTGGTGTTTCCATCGTGCATTCCCTAGAAAACAATTTTCAAATAAGTTGAAAAAACACATGTGATTTTGTTTTATTAACATCTTTTGCCACAAGGCAAAAGATCAAGCTATTATAAATATAACAAAAGCATTTGCTTCAGGGTAGAAAAATTGCATAGAAAAAAAAAACTCTACCATAGGTATAGCATACTGATTTTGAATTGCATAAACTCGTATTTTCTATTTTTACTTGCTTTTTGTTTAGGCCCAGAAATAAATCATATTAATTGCTTCCCCAGCCTGTATCACTTTAAAAAACATTTCTACCCTCATCTATATCTATCTATCTATCTATCTATCTATCTATCTATCTATCTATCTGTCTATCTATCTACCTAGGTTCATATATGTTCATATGTGTATGTATATATTATATGTGTGTATGTATAAGCTGTTATTCTCCTTCCCCCAATCCTAGGCAGAATACATTCTTTTGCATCTTTGAAAATGGTCTTCAAAATTTCTATGCTCATAAGAATAAATCAGGTGGTGTCCAAACTTTAGGTGAGGAGCCTCTCTGAATTTAGCTTCATCCTTTCAAATTTCATCCAGGAGCTTGCACTGTGGATTATTTACACCCTTCCTCACTCCTCACCTCCACTCCCCATTCCCTCCTCTTTCTCCGTCCTTATCTCTGTCTGTCTCTGTCTTTCAGTCTTTGTCTCTGTCTCTCACTCTGTGTCTCTGTATTTCTCTCTCTCTGTCTCTCTCTCTCTCACTCGCTCCTGTTCTCGCTCTGTGTACGTGTGTGTGTGTGTGTGTGTGTGTGTGTGTGTGTGTGTGTTTCATCCTATCCTTAACAAACTTCACCCTTGGGGGAAAAATATCTCCACAGGACCTTGTCATGACTATATACTATTGTCATATCTTTTACTAGGTCCCTAGAAAAGGTAATTTACATCTTCCTACATATCTTCCTCTCCCACTCACTTTTTCTAGTGACGTCGTCACAAATTTGATACTGCTCTTTTTTGTCGCTTTTTTTAATTTCATTTTTTCAATCAATAAAAACCCACATTCTCTCCATTTCCACCCCAACACTGCTCCCCAAATGAGAATAAGAGAAAAAATAAACATGTTATAAACACATATAGTCAAGCAAAACTACTCCATTAGCCATGTCCAAAAACCATAATTCTCATTCTGCAATTTGAGTCTTTCACCTCTATATCAGGAGGTAGATAGCATTGTGGTGAGTCATTACACTGATCAAAGTTCTCAATTTTTTTTAAAGTTGTTTATCTTTACCAAATTATTTTCATTATATAAATTGTTCTACTGATTTGGTTCTCTATGTTCTGCATCAGTTCATATAACTCTTTCCAAGTTGCTCAGATGTCATTGCCTGCCTTCATCATTTCTTATAGGACAATTGTGTTTTCTCATATTTATACACCATAACTTGCTAAGCCATTCTCCAAAATATGGGTCCCTTTGCAGATTCTCATTCTTTGCCACCTAAAAAGAGCTATTTTTGTACATTTTTAGAGTTTATTTTGCTTAAGACTAAGCTCTCACCTAAAATACCCTCTCTCTAGTTCCTCCTCTTCTTTCTTTCCTTTCTTCCCTATTTCCCTGTTGAGTGAATTGTGTTTCTGTACCTACTCTGTATATGCATTCTTCCCTTTTTATCCAGTTCAGAAAAGTAAGTTTCATGAATCATCCACCTGCCACATCTCTTCCTCCTTGTTTGTATGATATCTACTTTTACCCACTAATTATGTGATATAATTTTTCCCTAACCTACCTTTCCCTTCATATGCATATATCTTAATACATACAAGACAAATTAGAGATAATCAGTATATGGATCAGTAGATGAAAGGTCATCGGAAAGGGAAAAAATATTAGCAGCTGGGTAAACTGGAAAAAGGCTTTCCAAAGAACATGGGTTTTACATTGAGTCTTAAAAGTTGATGAGGGCATAAATTATACTTGTGTTTTATAATCAGTCAATCAATAAGCATTTATTAAGCACTTATTCTGGGCACAGGGAATGCCAATAGAAAAAGAAAATAATCCCTACTTACAAGGAACTTATGTTCTAAAAGGGGGGCGGCAATAAGCGTGTGTATATAATAATATAAAATATGTGTATATAAAATATGTACTAGAAACATAAAATTAATGTATAAAGTAGTTAAATCCAACACGGTTAGAGAGGAGGGCCATAGCTACTGAAGGAATCAGGAAAGGCTTTATATACAAGAGGGTGCTTCAACTGTGTCTGAAAGGAAAAGAGGGACTCTCTAAGGGAATAAGGAACAAACACATGCTAGGTACCTAGGAAGGCCAATAAAAAGACATGAAGATGGGTCACAGGGTGTCATGAGAGAGAAAAGTCAGTTGAAATTAACAAGTTTAGAAAAGTTGAAGGATATAAAATAAACCTACACAAGTCACTACAATTTCTATATATCACCAACAAAACCCATAAGGAAAGCATGGGGAAATTACATTTAAAATAACTTAGACAATATAAAATACTTGGGAGTCTACCTGCCAAGACATACATAGGAAGTATATGAATGCAGTTTTAAAACATTTCACTCAGATAAGGACATCTAAACAGATAGAGAAAATAATTGTTTATGTATAAGGCAAGCCAACATAATAATACTACCTAAATTAATTTACTTATTCAGTGCCATACCAATCAAGAGCTATTCCCAAATTGATAAATGGTCAAAAGATATGAACAGGCAATTTTTAGAAGAAGAAATTAAAGCCATCTATAGCCATATGAAAAATGCTCTAAATCACTAATAATGAGAGAAATTCAAATTGAAACAACTTTGAAGTACTACCTTACCTCTGTCAGACTAGCTAAGAGGACAGAAAAGGAAAATGACAAATGTTGAAGGGATATGGGAAAATAGGTGCACTAATGCACTATTAATAGAGCTGTGAACTAGTCCATCCATTCTGGAGAATAATTTGGAACTGTGCCCAAAGGGTATAGTTCTACATGTACCTTTTGACCCAATGATGCTGCTACTAAGTTTATACCCCCAAGGAAATCAAGAAAAAATGGGAAAGAATCTATATTTCCCAATAAATTTATAGCAGCTCTTTTTGTGGTGGAAAGAATTGAAAAATGCATGGAATACCCATCAAATGGGGAATGGCTAAACAATTTATGACATATGACTGTGATGGAATGCTATTGTGGTATAAGAAATGATGAAGGGGATTGTTTAAGAAAAGACCTGGGAAGACATATGAACTGATACAAAGTGAAGTGCACAAAACCAGGAGAACAATGTACACAGTAGCGGCAATATTTTTACAACAATCAACTGTGAAAGACTTAGCAATTCTAATCAATAAAATGATCCTTGAGAATTCAAAATGACCCAAGATGAAAAATGCTATTCACATCCAGACAGAGAACTAATGAACTCCACAAAGTAGAGTGACATTTTTTTCCTCTTTCTTTATTTTTCATGCTTTTTTGCAAAATAACTAATCTGGAAATATCTTATTCATAACTTTATATGTATACATAGTGCCTTCTTAATGCATAGAGGGAGAGGTCAGAGGGAAGAACAGAATTTGGAAATGAAAATAAAAGTTAAAAATAAGAAAAAAAACTGAAAATTCTACCAATAACAAGATGGATGAAAAAAACACACTTATATCTCAAATGATTTTCAAGGAGATGGGTGTATAATTATACTAGAATATTCAAAAGCTCTTTTGGAAATTGATAGCATAAATCAAATTGGCAAATCAATTTTACCAAAACAGAATAATTTTAAAAATAGCATTACAAATGCATATATTCTCCCATTGTGCTTGATCAAAAGTGTAAAAATAATTCAGACCTGAACTAGAAGTAAATGTGGTGGCCATAAGAAAAAAGTTGGAGCTATTAAAGAACAGTCTAAAAGACAAACATCAAATGCTACCATGGCAGAAGTGATTTGAGAAAGCTATTGAAGACATATGGAAAGGTATTAGAAGATTTTTTTCAGTATTTATCTGGTATAAACAATAGAAACCATAGCCAATAAAAGGCAACCAAAAATGTGTAGAATGGAGTCTAGAAATCAAACAGAAAAATAGTCAAATACCTAGATTCCATTAATTAGCAAATGAGAATGAAAGTCTGAAGTCTGTAGTGATTCAAAGCATCAAAGCAGTACAGAGAACAAAATGAACAATTCTGTCTTTAACAACAACTTCACTGCTCAGGCTTAAGAAGCAAATAAATCTTAAGAGTGAACGCCTTAAAAAAGACAAATATACAAGTTCTGGCACCCATATGGTCATAAGAGTTCAATTTAACATTAGAAAAGCTTGTACACTGTTACTATTACTAATGACAAATAGGTCATGTCTAGAGAGGTGACTGAAATTAACTTTGGCAGACGCATTGAAGTAGTAGGACCAGATTTGTTTTGTTTTGTTTTGTTTTTTTGCTCAATACCCTTAAGGTAGTATATTAATTACAAATGAAACTATTTAATCTTGTATTTTTAAATAAACAATTGATAATGAAAATAGGAAATATACAACACACATGACATTGACACAAATTTAAAAAATAATGTATGATATGAATGTATAACTGGCATGAACCTGCTACCACAGCATGAACACCAAAAGGGTTCAGGAAAAGAGTTTGCTCTCAAGTGTCTAACCTACTTCCCAAGTGGAAAGAGAGAGATGACCACTAGCGGTAACATCAGTTTATAATATAAATTGATTTGTAAAATCTGTCTCTGTAGATGACATTTTTAAAAATTTATTTTATTTTTAATTTATGGAATAAAACAATTATGTATAACTTGCTATTCCTTTAAAATATATAACAGAACTATCATCATGGTGCCTTTTTTGTGCTCTAGAGAAGTGATTTCTAGTAGATTGAAAGAATAACTTAAGTGCCAATTTCATATTCTCAACAGGATCTAAATTTCTGAAACTCATATGCTATGTAATAAATGAACTATATTCATGAAAAAAATAAAATGTCAACTGCACACAATGAGCAAAATCATTTAATTTTTTTTACTTAATTTAGATTAAATTTGATTTTATTCAACAACTTTACTGTGCTATGATCTAAATTGACTACTGGAGATCCATTAAGGTATAGTGAAAAGAGCATTGCATTTCAGTCAGGAAACCTAGCTGTAAAATGTGGCTTCATCAGTTATTATCAATATGACCTTGGGCAAGTCACCTGACCTCATTGAGCATCAGGTTCTTCATGTATAAAACAAGGATCATAATATTACTCATACTACTACCTCATAAGATATTTATGACTAAAGTGCTCTATAAATTCTAAAAAGCTACACAAGTGAGTTATTATTTAAATCATTTAAATTGCTACATAAAATATACTACAATCTTAACGTTAGTTTTAGAGGCACTGCACAATTTATTTAAACCAAATATAAAAATATATCATATGCATATAATGATCACTTTTTGTTTGATTTTGTTGTTGCCATTTCTACACTTAAAGCAGATGCCAAAAAGAAGGCAATTTTTAGACTGCAATTTACAAGAGGTGACATTATCCATCCAAGCTGCCTAATCATGTGGGAATGCACATCTTTGCAGCTTCTCTGTTGGGACCTAGTGCAAACACAATAAATGATTCTATGCTCCAGGGAACACATTTTGCTTTATCCCAGAGTACATGAAATGTCAATTGAAACAACAGTAGGGAGTCAGGCACAGACGGAAGGACATTGACGAACTGGAGTGTGCCCAAGAAATGATGACCAAGATAGTAAAAGGACCAGAAATCATGCTGCATGAGGATTTCTGGAAGGAATGTGTGATAGTTAGCCTGGAAGGGGGATTTCTTTAGAGGAACAAAATATTTATCCTTAAATATTTGATCATTTATCCTATTGAAAAAGGATTAAAGTTGTTCTTCATGGCTTCTAGAAGGCAGATCTAGGAGCACTGGTTAAATTAGCTGGGAGAGTGATTTTGATCCAATATAAGAGAATATTTCTTAGTAATTAGGTCTGTTCTGAAGAAGAATGAGAAGACTTGGGAATTCTTCAAAGGTTGATTGAATCATCATTTTTCAAGAATGTTTAAAATGAGATGCACAGGTTCAACTACATAAATTCTGAGGTCCATTCCAAAACTTGAGAATTTTCTTTTGTCACTTCAATATCTATACTAGTGGAAAAGTATTGAATGTTTCCTTTCTGAATATTAAAGCACTCTGTCTAGATTAGCTATATTTTACAATCTTAACAGGACTGATTCTCTATTAGATAGATATATTCACAATTATTGTGCATGCTACATGGAATGCTAAATAAGGAACCAATATATTCCTGAGTTCAAGAGGTTTCTCAATTATTTCAAATTAGTAATTACCATCACCCTTCTTCTATAAAGATTTGGTCAAGATATTCTTCCAAAGTTGGCACTCATCTCAGTAATCATGTGCCCTTGGGAAATGAAACATAGAGTTTGGTCAGAGGAGAGAACATAATAAAGACAGAGAAGTAGTGCTGGGAATAGATTTATTAGTAGTATCAAAGAAAGATAGAGTTAGCTATGTGACTGTGTAGAAACTAGGACAGTATGGTTAAAGCGAAATACTTTGTGTCTTTGGACTGCTTATAGATCCCTGGCAATGTTGTGTTATAAGTGAGCTTGAATATAACTCCCCATTAAATTCTTGTTGTTTTCAGTTATTTATCCCTAGAGGGCTGAGGGTTTCCCTAAAGGGAATTTAGATTCAGGAATTATGGATAAATTGTGGATTAGGACACAGTGTAGAACTAAGAGTGATTACTTGCTGTCCCTTTGTTATGTCCCCATGGAGAAATTTTAGCATCTGGACACAATAATAAAAGTGAAGTAAAAAGAATATAATGAGAAATAGTGTACCTGAATTATCTAAATAAGATAGTTCTGATCTGCCAATAGCTTTCATATAGGAAAATAAATTTATCGGGGGAATGTAAGTGAGCCTAGAGCTTGGATAGTGACTGGGAGTCATAGGGAGTGAGTAGATCCATAACACTTACTGGAACTGGAGTGTTCCTCCACCTAGACATGTATCATAGGAAAAGAAAAAAAGAAAAAAAACTGAATTTGCCTCAGAAGATCTTAGTCCCCCTACTGAATCTGCCACTTACTAGTTGTATAATTCCAAGAAATTCTAAGCCTCATTTTCTCCCTCTGAAAGATGAGGAAAATCATATTCACACTACTTTAATCCCAAATCCCTTTTTTTTGGTGGAAATCAAAATGAAGAAGTTAAAGTGCTTATAAACTATTAAGCTGTAGATAAAATTTTAATATTACCACATGGAGGTAAAGAGGAAAGGAAGAAAGAATAACCTTCATCCACAGTGGAATGACAGTACACATTTTGTAATTCCTCTCCCTCCTACAACCAATATTAAAGGTAGTAGATGAAACATAATCACAGTGTAAAGATCTAAAAGACATAGGAGTGTGAGTAGCTCCTATCACACAGCATTGCCCTTATCATGCATTGGTATGTCTAAAATCAAAGCACAGAAGAAGAAAAGAAATAAAAAGCATGGCTAAAACACAAAATATTCAGTTAGTTACATGCTAGCAAAACTGGAAATTTTAAGGATATGGATGAAGTTCTAAAAAAAATATAAAATAACTAAACAAGAAAGCAAAATATAGAGGTCTTAAATAACTGAAACAAAGAAAGCAAAATTGAGCTAGCCATAAAATACATGGAGAGGGGTGGATTTTTGAGGAAAACTCTGACACAAAATATTTTCTAAATGAATGCTGCCAAACATTTAAAGAACAATTAGTACGTATGCAAAAAAAAAATCGTATTCTCAATAAATAAGAATGTAAAAAAAAGTAAGAGGGCAAAACCAAGATGGCAGAGTAAAGCAGGATCTCATTTGAACTCTCCCAAATTCACCTCCAAACAACCTAAAACTAATGCCTCAAAACAAATTCTGGACCAGCAGATGGGGTGAAACAATTTTCTAGGTCCAAGACAACTTAGAAAGTTGATAAGGAAGGTTTTTCTCACTGAGGTAACAGTGGAGTGCCATCCAGTGCATCTGGCCAGAGAAAGCCAAGAGCAAGGTCCAATAGTCTGTCTTAAGAAAGCAGTAAGACTCCCAGTCCTTCACACCCCAGCCTTTTCACAAACACTATCCAGCCAGTGAAGGCCTTGAAGGGAAGTGAATCATAAGCAGTGACTTCTAGAGGTCTTAGCCCACAGACAGTAAGGGGGTGGAGCAATGAGTGAGGACATTACAGGAAATACTGTGCAAGCACTGAGTGTAGGATTCTGTTGCATTGCCCAAATGAGGATCGAGTCACAGTCCCAGATTAAGGAGGAACACTAGCACACTAGAATGCATAGATGCAGGGTATCTAGGATCCTGATCACAAGTCCAGGGTATAACAGCATGCTTATAGTCATTCAAGACCAGAGCACAGGCCAGGAGAGTAGTGACCATACCTCTCTTTGAATCATACTACCTTAAAAAAATCAAAAACTTACAGGTGTCCAGAATTAACTTTGAAAAAAGCAGCATGAAAAATCTGAAGCTTGGGACAATGTCCCTTTTATCCTAGGAGCAGAGCCCAACTTTAACATTAAATTAAAAGTCAAGAAATAGACTGAGAAAATGAGCAAAAAAGAGAAAAAAAAAGAACCTGACCATAGAAAGTTACTGGGGTGAAAGGAAAGATTAAAATACAAACTCAGAAGAAGAGAGCAATGTCAAAATGGCTACATGTGAAGCCTCAAAGGAAAATGCAAATTTGTCTCAAGCCCTAAAATAATTTCTGGAAGAGCAAAAAAGAATTTAAAAAAATAAAATAAGAGAAGTAGAAGAAAAAAATTGAAAAAAAAATGAGAATGATACAAGAGAATCATAAAAAAAAGAGTCAACATGTTGGTAAAGGAAACACAAAAAATGGGGAAAAAATTTACAAAAATTCACTAAAAAAAATGATGTCTTATAAAGTAGAATTGGCCAAAAGGAAAAGGAAATACAAAAGCTCATTGAAGAAAATAATTCCTTAAAAATTAGAATTGGGCAATTGGAAGCTAATGACTCCATGACACATCAAGAAACAATAAAACAAAATCAAAAGAATGAGAAAAAATATGAAATATCTCATTAGAAAAATAAACTGAGCTTTCCTGTCGGTGCAAGATGGCGGTGCAGATCTCCAAGAAGAGGAAGTTTGTTGCTGATGGCATCTTCAAAGCCGAGCTGAATGAGTTTCTCACCAGGGAGCTAGCTGAGGATGGCCCTTCTGGGGTGGAGGTTCAAGTAACCCCAACCAGGACAGAAATCATCATCTTGGCCACCAGGACTCAGAATGTCTTGGGGAGAAGGGTTGCTGTATTCGTGAACTGACAGCTGTAGTTCAGAAGAGGTTTGGCTTCCCTGAAGGCAGTGTAGAGCTGTATGCCAAGAAGGTGGCCACCAGAGGTCTCTGTGCTATTGCCCAGACTGAGTCCCTGCGTTACAAACTCCTGGGAGGTCTTGCTGTGCATAGGGCCTGCTATGGTGCCCTCTGCTTCATTATGGAGAGTGGAGCAAAGGGATGTGAGGTGGTGGTGTCTGGTAAGGTCAGAGGCCAGAGGGCCAAGTCCATAAAGTTTGTGGATGGCCTGATGATCCACAGTGGAGACCCCATCAACCACTTCATCGACACAGCTGTGTGCCACGTCCTCCTCAGACAGGGTGTATTGGGAATTAAAGTCAAAATCATGTTGCCCTGGGACCCAAGTGGCAAGATTGGCCCTAAGAAGCCCCTGCCTGACCACGTGAGCATCATAGAGCCAAAGGATGAGATTCTTCCTACCACCCCCATCTCAGAGCAGAAGAGTGGGAAGGCAGAGCAACCAGCTATGCCCCAGCCAGTGCCCACTGCATAACAGGACTCTGTGACACCTGGAATGGTGTGCCTGAAGCTCTTCTGTAAAGATCTTTAATAAAATGTTTTTAAAAACAAAAAAAAAAAAAGAAAAATAAACTGATCCACAAAATAGATTGAGGAGAGATTATTTAAATATTACTGGACTATCTGCAACCCATGATTAAAAAAAAGAGCCTAGACATCATATTTCAAGAATTATCAAGGAAAATAATCTTGATATCCTAGAAACAGAAAGTAAAATAAAAATTGAAAGACTCCACCAATTACCTCCTGAAAAAGATCCCAAAACAAAAATTCCCGGGATATTATAGCCCAATTCCAAATCTTCTGGGCCAAGGAGGAAATACATCAGGCAGCCAGGAAAAAAAAACACACAATGTTTTTGTGGCACCACAGTCATGATAACAGGTGATTTCACAGCTTCTACACTAAAGTACTGGAGGGCTCATAGGATGACATTCCAAAAATAAAAGGAGCTAGGATTACAACCAAGAACCACCGACTCAGTGAAATTGAGTTTTATCCTTCAGGGAAAATAGATATTTAATGAAATAGAAGACTTTCAAGATTTCCTGATGACAAAACCAAAGCTGAAAAAATGTCAAATTCAAGACTCAAGAGAAGCATAAAAAGATAAACAGGAAAGATAAAACAGAAGTTATTCAATAAGGTTAAACTTTTTGTATTACTACACAGGTTGATGATACTTATAACTCTTCAGAACTTAATCACTAATAAAGCAGTTAGAAGGAGTATACATAAGCAGAGGGTGTAGTTGTGAATTGAATATGATAAAATAATGTAAAAAAACAAAATTAAAGGGTGAAAAAGAGGGATGAACTGGGAGAAAGAAGAAGCAAAAGGTTGAATAGTATAAATTATTTCACATAACAGAGGTATGGAAGAACATGAAGATATGGTGGGAAACACTTGAACCTTATTCACATTAGACTTGGCTCAAAGAGACAATAACAAACACTCAGTTGAGTATAGAAATATATCTTTCACTATAGGGAAGTAGGAGAGGAGAGAGAAAAGAGAAGGAGGATGACTGATAGAAGGAAGGACAAACTGGGAGGCAGGAGTGAGAAGCAAACCACTTGTTATGAAGGAAAAGGTGAAAGGAGAGAGACAGAGAAGGATAAAAAAAGGAAATTAGGATGGAGGGAAAAACAGTAATCATAACTGTGATTCTGAATGCAGTTAACTCTTCTATAAAACAGAAGTAGACAGCAGAGTGGATTAAAAACCAGAATCCTACAATATGTTGTTTACAAGAAATACATTTGAAGCCTTGAGAAACAAATAGAGTAAAGGTAAGGGGCTGGTTAAGAACTTGTTATACTTCAGCTGAAGCATAAGGAACTTAATGAGCAACTAATTTTTTATTTATTTATTTATTTATTTATTTTAGGCAATTGGGGTTAAGTGACTTGCCCAGGGTCACACAGCTAGTAAGTGTCCAGTGTTTGGTCTGAGGCCGGATTTGAACTTAGGTCCTCTTGACTTCAGGGCCAGTGATCTATCCACTGTACCATCTAGCTGCCCCTATGAGGAACTTATTAAGTTGAACTGATTACATTACTACATGGAAAGATGATATTTGTAATTCATTGGACCTTTGTCAGTATTAGGGTAGCTGGAAGGAAAAAAATAAATATGTATAGGTAGATTGATAGATAGAGGGCACAGGGTGAGTTGAAGATGAAGGGGTAATATCTGGAGAATAAAATTAAGGGGAGAAAAAGAATTATAATGGGAGAAGGAGAAAGGGAGAAGTAGAATGAAATAAGTTATCTCACAAAAAACAGACAAGAAAAGGCTTTTAGAGTGGAGGAGATGTGGGAAAAGGTGAGAGGGAATGAGTGAATCTTATTCTCCTTGGATTTGGCTTAAGGAGAGAATAACATACACACTCAATTAGGTATGGAAAGCTATCTTACCCTAAAGGAAAATAGGGAGGAAGGAGGTAAGAAAACAAGGAGATAATAGAGGGGAGGGCAGATGGGGGAGGGGGTAATCAGAAGCAAACACTTTTAAGGAGTGTTAAGTTCAAAAGAGAGAATTGAATAAATGGGGGGTGGGGGCAGGATAGGATGAAGGGAAATATAATTTTCCACAGCATGACTATTATGGAAATGTTTTGCATGACTGTACAAGTATAACCTGTATGAAGTTGCTTGCCTTCTCAATGAGGGTGGGTGGGGAGGGAGGAAAGGAGAAAATTTGGAATCCAAAGTTTTAAAAACAAATCTTAAAAATTTGTTTTCACATGCTACTAGGACATAAAATATACAGGCAATGGGGTATAGAAATCTATTCTGCCCTGCAGGAAAATAGAAGAGGAAGGGGGTAAGAGAAGGTGGGAGAGATAGAAGGGAGGGCAGATTAGGGGAAAGGGTATTCAGAATGCATGATGTCCTGGGGTTCATGGAGAGATGAGATGGGGAGAAAATTTGGAACTCAAAATTTTGTGGAAGTGAGTGTTGAAAACTAAAAATAAATAAATGGACAAAAATAAATTTAACATAATCAAAATTATCAATTTTACATATTTGCTTTCTACGTCTTGTTTGATCATAAATTCTTCCCTTATTCTTAGATCTGGTGGGTCAAATATTCCATGCTCTCCTAATTTGTTTATGGAATCACCCTTTATGTCTAAATCATGTCCCATTTTGACCTTATTTTGGTAGATGTTATGAGGTGCTGGTTTATACCTAGCTTCTACCACACTGTTTCCCATTTTTCTCAGCAGTTTTTGTCAAATAGTGAGTTTTTGTCCCAAAAGCTTGGATCTTTGAGTTTATCAAACACTAGATTACTATGGTCATTTGCCAGCATTTATTGCTATTTAATGTTTTTCACTGATTCACCATTTTATTTCTTAGTCAGTACCAGATTGTTTTGATGATTATGTCTTTTTGATAACAGTTTGAGATCTGATATGTCTAGACCACCTTCCTTCACATTTTTTTCATTAATTCCCTTGGTATTCTTCACTATTTGTCCTTCCCTCGGATGTTTGGAACCTTCAGCCTTGAGGCCGCAGATAGCCCCCTAGGTCCTCAAATGAGGCACTTTGACTGAATTTAAACTTCACAGAACAAAACCCCTTAGTAAAAGAATTTGTTCTGTAAAATTTGAACTCAGTCAGAAGATCATACTCAAGGACCGAGAAGGCCAATTGTGGCCTCGAGGCCACAGGTTCCCCACCCACCCTGTTCCAGATTAAATCTGTTATGATTTTTTTTTCTAATTTTTTTAAAATTATTATTAAATTTATCTGTTTTTAGTTTTCAACATTCACTTCCACAAGATTTTGAGTTCCAAATTTTCTCATCTTGTCCCTCCCCAAACCCCAAGATAGCATGCATTCTAAATACTCTTTCACCAATCTGCCCTCCCTTTTATCCCCCTCTTCTCTTATCTCCTTCCTCTTCTATTTTCCTGTAAGGCAGGATGGATTTCTGTACATAAGATATACATGGCCTGTATATCTTATCTCTCAGTTGCATGTGAAAACAATTTTTTAACATTTGTTTTTAAAACTTTGGGTTCCAAATTTTCTCCATTCCTCCCTCTCCACCCACCCTCATTGAGAAGGCAAGCAACTCAAGACAGGTTATACTTGTGTAGTTGTGCAAAACACTTTCATAGTAGTCATGCTGCGGAAAACTAACTATATTTCCCTTCATCCTATCCCACCCCCCTTTTATTCTGTTCTCTCTTTTGACCCTGTCCCTTCTCAGAAGTGTCTGCTTCTGATTACCCCCTCCTCCTATCTGCCCTCCCCTCTATCATCCCCCTGCTATCTTATCCCTTCCCCTCTATTTTCCTATAAAGTAAGATAGCTTTCCATATGCAATTGAGTGTGTATGGTATTTCTTCTTTAAGCCAAATCCAATGAGAATAAGATTAACTCATTCCCTCTCACCTTCCCCCACTTCCCCTCTACTGTAAAAGCCTTTTCTTGTCTGTTTTCTGTGAGATAATTTGCCTCATTCTACCTCTCTTTCTCCTTCTCCCAGTATAATCCTGTCTCACCCCTTAATTTTATTCTCCAGATATCACCCATTCATCTTCAACTCACCCTGTGCCCTCTATCTATTGATCTATCTATATATGTATTTTTTTTCTCTCCAACTACCCTAATATTGACAAAGGTGTCATGAGTTACAAATGTCATCTTTCCAAGTAGGAATGTATTCAGTTCAACCTTAATAAGTCCCTTATGATTTCTCTTTCCTGTTTACCTCTTCATGATTCTCTTGAGTTTTGTATTTGAAAGTCGAATTTTCTATTCAGCTCTGGTCTTTTCATCAAGAATGCTTGAAAGGCCTCTATTTCACTGAATATCCATTCTTTGCCCTGAAGGATTATACTCAGTTTTGCTGGGTAGGTGATTCTTGACTATAATCCTATCTCCTTTACCTTCTAAAATGTCAAGTTCCAAGCCCTCCAGTCCCTGAAGTACAAGCTGCTAAATCTTGTGTTATCCTGATTGTGTTTCCACAATACTTGAGGTGTTGCTTTCTGGCTGATTGCAATATTTTCTCCTTGACCTGGGAACTCTGGAATTTGGCTCCAATATTCCTAGGAGGTTTCCTTTGGAGATCTCTTTCAGGAGATGATGAGTGGATTCTTTCAAATTCTATTTTGCCCTCTGGTTCCAGAATATCAGGGCAGCTTTCCTTAATGATTTCTTGAAAGATGATGTCTAACTTCTTTTTTTAATCATGGCTTTCAGGTAGTCCAATAATTTTTAAATGATCTCTCCTGAATCTATTTTCCAGGTCAGTTGTTTTTCTAATGAGATATTTCACATTGTCTTCTACTTTTTCATTCTTTTGGTTTTGTTTTATACTGTCTTGATTTCTCACAAAGTGATTAGATTCCATTTGCTTCATTCTAATTTAAGGAAGTATTTTCTTCAGTGAACTTTTGGACTTCCTTTTCCATTTGGCTAGTTCTGCTTTTGAAGGCATTCTTCTCCTCATTGGCTTTTTGGACCTCTTTTACCATTTGGGTTAGGCTATTTTTTAAGATGTTATTTTCTTCAGTGTTTTTTTTGGGTCTCCTTTAGCAAACTGTTGACCAGTTTTTCATGATTTTCTTGCATCATTCTAATTTCTCTTCCCAGTTTTTTCTCTACTTCTCTTACGTGCCTCTCAAAATCCTTTTTGAGCTCTTCCATGGCCTGAGAGTGATTCATATTTTTCTTGGAGGCCTTGGATGTAGGAGCTTTGACTTTGTTGTCTTCTTCTGGTTGTATGTTTTGATCTTCTTTGTCACCAAAGAAAGATTCTATGGTCTGACTTTTTTTTTACACAGTTTGCTCATGATCCCAGTCAATTACTTGAGTTTTAAACTCATTTTGAAGGGAAGGATTTGCTTCCAGTGTGGAGAATGCACCGTCCCAAGCTTTGGGGGTTTTTTGCAGCTGTTTTCAGAGATACTTCTAGGGACCTGTAAGTTTTCAGTTCTTCCAAGGTGGTATGATCAAGGGCAAGGTATTTATTCCTTTCCTAGCCTGTGCTCTGTTCTATAACTGACCACAAGCACTCTTTTCTGCCTTGGAGCTGGGAGGAAGATTCCCTCTCCTCTACCACCCCAAACTCTACCATGCCAGCACTTCCCCTTGCCCCAGGATTGCTACCCAGAACTGTGACACAGATCCAAGCATAGGCAAAGCAAGAGAATCTTGCTTCAGCACCAACAAAAAGATCCCTGCAATCTCCCTCTGATCAGTCACTCATTTCCTCCTCTGTCTGTGAACTGAGAGCTCCTGAAGCAGCTACCACCCCAGGGCTGCACTGGGCCTGGGGCTGGGACCAAACTTTTGTCTCACAATGGTCACAGACTTTTCCTACTGACCTTCTAAGTTGTCTTTGGTGTTTGTGGGTTGAGAAAGTCTGGAAACCACCGCAGCTGCCTGTGGTTCACTCCCCTGAGGCCTGCTCCAGGTTTGATGAGGCCTGGTCTTTGCCTGTGCACCCAAACTGAACTACATTCATCTCCCAGCCTGGTGCAATAGACCTTTCTAATCAATCATCTTGGCTCCATCCCTATGGATTCACTTCTAATAATGATGATGGTGTGGAAAAAAAATCTCTTTGCTTAATTTGTAATGAAGTGTTGACTGCAGAGAGCATAAAATGACATCTTAATAGCGAACATGCAGTGGACTTAAAAAAAGAGAATATTTTGAATGACATTTAAAATATTCAAATAAAGAAAAACTATGTTTTGAGTTCCTTGTTATTGACAACAAAACGTATTTATTTGCATCTTACAAAACTTCTTATTTAATTACAAAACAAAAAAAGCCCCACATGATAGGAAAAGATGTCCTGTTACCTGCTGCTATTAAAATGTTAGAGACAGTTCATGGGGAAATGTATGGGGATGAATTTCATAAAATTCCTTTATTTAGTAATAGTGTTTCCAAAAGAATTTCTGAAGTTAGTAATGACTAATTCTAGCAGCTAATTACCAGGCTTAAGGGCACCCCAAAGTTTACAATTCAGTTAGATGAAACAACTGATATTTCTAACATGGCACAGTGGTTAAATTATGTAAAATACCCTTATGAAGGTAGCATGCATGAAAAATTATTGTTTTGTCACCCTTGGAAGGGCACAAAATCGGGGATGATATATACCTTAAAACTGATGAATTTTTCACAAATGAAGGTTTACAGTGGAAAAATTGAATTGCAGTCTGTACAAATAGTGCTGGAGCAATGATGGGTGAGAATGTTGGATTTGTAGCAAAAGTTAAAGCTTGTGGTGATGAACATATTACTTTTACTCACTGCATGATCCATCCATAGGCACTCATAGTCAAAAAAAATCACTGGTTACATGTCGTGCTTAGCGATACTATCAAAATAATTAATTTCATTAAAAGCTGTTCCCTTAACAGTTGTTTGTTTTCAAACCTTGGAAAGACATGGACTCCAATTACAAAAGCTTATTACTACATGCAGAGGTAAGGTGGCTCTCAAGAGGGCAAAATTTAAACAGATGACTGAAATTGAAAGTTGAAGTTATATTTTTGACTGAGCAGAAATCTGATTTGGTCAATTTTTGTCATAATGACTTATATTTTTCAAAACTGTTATTTGTCAGATTTTTTTTGAAAAACTCAATGATTTAAACATGTTTTAAACATGATTTTAAAAAGTTAACATATTGAAGAATAAAGTGGAAAATGGTTCTTTAGAAATATTTATAGTTACAAATGATTTTATAATTGAAAATAACCTTCCCAAAGATTTAATTGCAAGAGTTATGAATGATCATCTGAAGTGCCTGGAGACACAGTTTCAGAAATACTTCCCTTCAAATTTTGGTTCTAAAAAACTAAGTTGGTTTCATAAACCATACTCAATTGAAATTTTAAAAAAATTAGTCATCTGATATTAAAAGTTCAAGAAGAATTTGCAAGTTATCAAAGGAGAGTTTTAAAACTTGAAGTACCTAAAAATTACTAAAATAATTTTGGCTTGTGATTAGGACAGCATTTCCAACAATTTCTGAAATGGCCCTAAACATACTTCTACCATTTTGTACTATACATTTGTGTGAAGCAGTATTCTCAGCATTGATGATTATAAAATCAAAATATTGATCAACTCTGAAAAACATTGAAGATGTTCTATGTCCTGCAGTATCAAATATTCCACCAAGATTTAATTCTTTATGTAAAAATAAATAAGCACATCCATCTCATTAGTATGCAAATTTGTTTTCATTTTCAATAAATGGTAAAATTACATGTATACCAAAGAATCATTTTAAAATAAATTTCTTTATGATTTATTATTAGTAAATGTTTGATTTGTATACCTATTTTATAAGCCTATATACATGAGGTCGTGAAAAACTTCTCAGGTGAAAAGGGGTAGAAAGTGGAAAAGGTTTAAGAAGCTGTGATATAATAACTTGCTGGGGGATCTGCTACCTAACCTCTCTACCCACAACAATCCATTCTCCATTGGGTCACTATAATGATTTTCCTTTAAGACAAAGGTCCAATTGTGTCACACACACACACACACACACACAGACACACACACACACATAGACACATGCCCCATACTCAATAAACTTCAATGATTTCCTATTGCCTCCAGGAGCAAACATAAAATGCTCTGCTTGGCATTCAAAGGTCTTATTAACCTAGCACCCTTTTATCTCTCCAGTCTTTTTACCCATTACTGTTCAATATATACTCTTTGATCCAGGAACACTGCCCTCCTAGCTGTTCCACACTTCATCCCTCAGCTACGTGCATTTTCTCTAGCTGTTTCCTATGCTTGGAATGCTCTCCCTCCTCCACTCTGACTACTGTATCCCATGGCTTCTTTTAAGTTCCAACTAAAATCTCACCTTCTAGAGGAAATCTTCCTTAACTCCTATTAATTCATGTTTTTTTCTTTTTAATTATTTCCTGTTTACCCTTTGTATAGCTTTGTGTGTGTGTGTGTGTGTGTGTGTGTGTAATGTTTGCATATCATCTTTCCCATTTGATTGTAAAGTCCTTGAGGGCAAGGACTCTCTTTTGCTTCTTTTGATATATCATTACTTAGCACAGTGTCTTGCATATAGTATGAACTGATTTATGTTTTTAAAAAATCCTAAAAAAGCATAGCCATGAAAAGAAACTTTTTGATGAAAAAAGCATACTTCTAAAACCCAAATCTATCATTATTTATAAAATATAAATACAAGTAGCATTCTCAATAAATATGGCAGTAAACCAGGAATGCCCTTTCTTATTAGGCATGGTAATTACAAAAAATAAAACAAGGGAAAAATTAAAATAATAAACACTGGCAAAGAATTGACACAAATATCTCTATTTGAAAATGACATTTTAGGCTATTAAGAAAACCACAGAAATTCAGTAAAGAAATTATTTGCATTAATTAGTAGCTTCAATGAAGTAGCTGAATAAGCAAAATTTAATATTTTATGACAATAAAAAATATGAACTAAAAGAAAGAAAAAGAAAAAATAACTATATAATAGGCAATCTGTCAAAATATACTTGACAGAAATATAATTAAAAAGCAGTATTTATAGATATAAAGGACAACACATAATTCAAAGATATTCATTATTCAAGAAGAGGCATGAAGTCATAAATGGAGTATCATCTTTGAGTCAGACTTTGAGTTCTAGTACTGCTTCTGAGACAGTATGATTACAATGTTACAATGTTACAATGGACATAACACTTAACTTCTCAATGCACTTGGAAACTCCAAGCTTAGAAATTACAAAAGAGTTGCATATTACCATTAGTAGAGGGATTTTCTTTACCAGGAATTTTCTACACTGCTAAAATCACAAATATGGACTACTCTCTTCTCCCCTTTAAAAAAAATCAGTATTCATAGCTGGGCTATATTGATATATATTTTAAATTGACGATACTATATCAATTAATTCAGAGATGTGTGCTGTACCAAATTACTAAAGGGATACTTTATAGAACTAGAAAAAGTAATAGCGGGATACATTTTGAGGAACAAAAAGTCTTAAGATAACACCTTAGCAAGGGGAGACAGGGAGGAGGGAGAGAATGGGAATATAACAGGCCCAGACCTCAGAATATTTATATATAAATTGTCATCACAACAATTGGTTGAAAAACAGACCAATGGAACAGGGCAGATTATCAGGATTCAGAGGGAAATCTGAGTTTATTAGCCCATACTTAATAAACTCAAAACATAATTGACTAGTCAAAGGACTACTGATTTTATGAGAATGTCTGGGAAGACTGAAAAGCAGTTAGCCAGAAATTAGTCTCAAGTTAGCATTTTATGCTTTATACCTCAAAAATTCCCAGTGGAAAATCAACCTAAAATGTAGAAGGTGAAATTCTAAAAAATCAAAATCAAAATCAAAATCCAAGCAATAAAAATTTTGCTATGACTATGGAAAGAATTCTTTATCCAACAAAGTATAGAAGTTATCATAAAAAGGAAAATTGATATTTTCTAATATATAAAACAAACTTTTGCAGGAAGAAATCAATATAAGTAGGATAAGAAAATTAAATTTCAATTTAAAAAATTCCATCAAAAATCTCTGAAAGAGTATAATATTTAAGGATCAGCTAGGTGGTGCAGTGGATAGAGCACTGGCCCTGAAGTCAGGAGGACCTGAGTTCAAATACCGTCTCAGACCAAACACTTGACACTTACTAGCTGTATGACCCTGGGTAAGTCACTTAACCCCAACTGCCTAAAAAAAAAGCATAATATTCAAAATATATGGGGAATTAGCACAGATATAACAGACCAAGAACTATTCTGCAATATATAAATGCTGAAAGAGAAATTAATGAAATTAATGAACAATAAATGGAAGATATTTATTAGGTGCTTGCTCCTTTAGACTTCCATGATCAAATATAAAATGCTCAATTTGGCCTTCAAAACCTTTTATAACCTGGTCCCTTCCTACCTTTTCAGTCTTCTTACACTTTACTCCCCTCCATGTACTTTGTGATCTAGTGACAATGACTTACTTGCTATTTCTCTCTTGAGGTAATCAATCTCTCAACTTTGTGCACTTTTATCGTCTCTCTCCAGTTTGGAAAATTCTCTCTCCTCTTCCTTATGGCCTGGCTTCCCTGACTTTCTTTAAATCCAGCCTTTTACAAGAAACCTTTTTCAGTCCCCCTTAATGCTGTTGCCTTCTCTCTGATTATTTCCAATTTATCCTGTATATAGCTTACTGTACGTAATTTTTGCATATTGTCTCTCTGATTAGACTCTGAACTCCTTGAAGAAGGGACTGCTTTTGCCTTTCATCATACTCCCAATACTTACCACAGTACCTGAAACATAATAGGTGCTAAAATAAGTGCTTTTTGAATTGACCTAATGTGCTTACTATGTGCCAGGAGTTGTGCAAACCAGTGGGGTTACCAATACAACAGAAGAAAAACAAAAACAAAACAAAAAAAAAAAAAACATCCTTTTTGGGAAAAAAAGTAAACTGCAAACTATCAAATAAAAGATTTATCCAATCACTGATAGCTAAAAGAATATAAATTAATACAAATTTGAGGTTTTGTGTGATACCCAACAAATTGGCAGATGTAAGAAAAGATAGAAATGGTTAATGTTGGGGATATATAAGAAGACATGCACATTAATACACTGTTGGTTGACCTAAGAATTAGTCCACTAATTCTGGAAAATAATTTAGAATTATAAGAAAAAATGTATCAAACTGTTGATTCTCTTAAACACAAATCGGATTTCTTTGCATATTCCTAAAGAAGATCAAAGAGATAAAGTTAGTTCCCACATATACTTTAAAATATATATTTATCACAGCACTTTTTCTGGTAGTAAAAAATACATATAGTGACTGCCATAAATTAGGAAATGGCTATAAAATGTGACATATAAATATAATGTAATATTATTGTGCCAAAAGGAATTATAAATATTAGTAATTAAGGGAATAAACATCTAGAAAACTTATATGAACTAAAAGAGTAAAATTATCAGAATCTAAAAAAATTACATAAAATGACTAATAATGTAAAGGAAAATAAATTAACAGAGTTGGATGTGCTATATTTTCAATGACTAATCCTGCCTCAGGAGAAGGCAAGAGGAACTACACTATTCTTATTTCTCTGGTAAGGTGAGGGGATTGTGGATACAGAATTTTGCATAGTTTGCCAGATATTTTTGCTATTTTCATTAGTTTTATTTAAATGTTTTTATTTGTAACAATGGAAGGCTCACTACATAAATCTGCAAATGACTATGATAAAAAAAGAACAAAAAACTTCAATAAAACATATATATGTATTTTAAAGTAAGCTATGTAGAATGTCGTCTTCGGGACCATAAAATGTCCATGAGGGAGGATCAAAGAACAGTGAAATGATTCAAATGTCCAAATGCAAAAAGACCAAAAATGTTGACTGAGAAATTTTCTGTTCTGATGTTTAGAAAATCTATACTCTTGTTCTATAGAATTGATGATCAAGTCAATGTATAATAATAAGTAACAAATAAATGAAAGATTGAATTAATATGCAATATAAATTATCCCTTTAAAAAGATTATTTCCTTCATTCCTTCCTTCTTTCCACCTTTAGTTTTTTCACATGAAATTATGGCAATTGATTTAAGAACAAACTGGTTCTCTAAAATGCTTCACTCTGAAAATGCATTTCTGTGTCCCTGGGAAGAATGTCTTTATCACCTGGGTTCATTATTAGGTTTAAATTCCAAAATGAAACTTTCAGATATATATCTAAGTATCTGTATATCACTTTTTTTCTTTCCTGAAGCTTATGTAGGTGTTTTGCAGACAAGGTTTTTGTGTGACTCGGTGTTTCCCAAGATTAAGTGGTTAACATTGACAAATGTATATTTTTAATGTCCTACATTTGTTGAAATAGGATCATTTTCTCTTATGAGGGCATTGCATATGTAGGTGGAAAAACCTAGTTGGAACCAATAGAATTCTTTATTCCTCAACTTAAGTGGGTAGAAATAGATTATGGGGACATGAGGCAACAAAGAAATAATGTTTGTTTTAAGGCAAAAAGAAATTTTCAAGTCTAGCAAAAAGAAAAAGAAAAACCAAAGAGATTTTGTCAAAACTTAGTGAAAGGAATGCATGAGAAATGGAAAGACAGAGATGGGGAGAGAAAATGAGAGAGAGAGAGAGAGAGAGAGAGAGAGATAAGAGGTGGAGAGACAGAGACAGTTTCAGGGATATTTTTTTTCTTAATTTCAAAATGTTAAAGAATATATTTTCTTTAGGCATTTTTTTACCTTTGTAAGATTCTTAAATTTCCACTAGTTGTATTTGTCTACTTTCTGGATCATTAACTTGTCCTTTACGTAACTTATGCCGTTTTCTGATGATGCATGTATATATGCCACATGACAGATGTGTGAGTAGTTAAAAAGTCCCCAAGAGTACAATAGACTATAGTTTCAAAATCCTCAAATGTTACTCCAAGAATTTTTCTATCTTGTTCTTTTCCAAGTAACAGTCAACAAGAGATCCTTATTGTAGTCTGCATGACTGGTGAGAATTATTTCCTACAGCATTTAAAAAAAATATTCCTTCATTTTAAAACCATAATGTCTTCATCCTTGTGTGTAAAAAATCACCACGTCTATGTCTATATGTCCAACTCAGAGTCTCTTGTATAAACAGAATAGGAAAACTGTCACCTGGAAAAGAAATACTCAAAGAGAAACCAATTGCAAGATGTTCTAAAGTTAATTTATTTCACATGTATAAGAAATATACTCTTAAGCCCTGACTTAGCCTTAGGTCAGAGCTGTCTTGTGTTTATCATGATGCCTTTTGAGATGATATATTGAACACGTAACAAATATTGAGAAAATCAGTCAACAGCTATTTATTGAATGCTAACCATGTACCAAACCCCATGTTAAGCAACATAATAGATAATTTATATTTAGATCATAGAATCATATCACCACAGAGCTAATGCTGGGAGGATCTTTGAAATTACATAGTCCAACCTCTTCATTTTTAAAATGGGGAAACAGATCTCTATTGAGAAAGTTGTGCCTACTGTCACATTTTTAAAATGGACATTTTAGATCAGTCACTGGTTACTTGGTACTGAGGGTGAGAAGAAGCATATTCAGAGCTGCCATTTCTGTTCTGCTGATCAAACATGTATTTGGGTGCCTAATTCTAGTCATACATGATGTGGTAAATATTGAGTAATCCTTTGGTTGTTCCCCTATCCATGACAGGGGCAGGGGTGGGTGCTACATGTGTTACAATAACATTTAAGTTCCAGTCCATCTTTTTCTTTGTGACTTTGTTTTCAGTGTAGATAGTATTACAAAGTATCTAGATTCCTATGAAGGATACAGTGGAATGGGTCTCCTTTCTTGCCCCCACTCCTTGCCCTACACTGTTCTGCATATGGAGCATGGACTTAACTAGGTAAACTTGTAGATGAGTATGAGTAGTCTTTTCTTCCTTCCTTCCTTCCTTCCTTCCTTCCTTCCTTCTTTCTCTCTCTCTCTCTCTCTCTCTCTCTCTCTCTCTCTCTCTCTCTCTCTCTCTCTCTCTCTCTTTACAATTTCAGCACTCATTTATTAAGCATCCACAATGTGTGGAAAGCAATGTGCTATACATTAGGGTCAATGCAAATATTAAATGACATAATAATCCCTGTTAGCTAATGAAGCTCACAAGTGAATGATGGATTCTACACATGCACAGCTAACAATAATATGAACAGAATATGACATGTGCATAAGAGATTTGCATCTCAAGTGCTATGCCAGACCCTATGGTGGAAGGATCACTTTTCACTGGGCAGGGATCTGGAGGCTTCAGGAAGGAGGTGGTATTTGGTCTGGACCTTAAATATGGATAGCATTTCAATAGACATGAAATGCAAAGCTGTACATTCTAAGTATAAGGAATAGGTTCGACAAAGGTATAGCAATGGGAAAGCAATGGGATCTGCATCAGGTATGATGAATAATCAGTTTGTCTAGAAATGATTATTTGGGGGAGTTAGTTAGAGATAAGGACAGCTAAGTTGCACAATGGATAAAGCACCAGACCTGGAGTCAGGAAGATTCATCTTCATGAGTTCAAATCTGGCCCCAGACACCTACTGTGTCTGTGTGACCCCAGGCAAGTCACTCAACCCTATTTGCCTCAGTTTCTTCATCAGTAAAATGATCTGGAGAAGGAAATTCTAAATCATTCCAGAATCTTTACCAAAAATAAAAAAATAAAAAGACCCCAGATTGTGTCACAAAGAGTCAAACATGACTGAAAAATAACTGAACAACAGAGTGAGAGATAAAGTTTAAAGGGCAAAGTAGTAGCCATATTTTAGAAGGAATTTGAATGAAAGCCGAATACAAAAAAAGACTTTTATATAAGAAGTGACATGATCAACTAACTAGCTACCCAGATAAATTTTTTATCAGGTACTTACTGAGTGCAGTGGTATGAAAGAAGATTTGGAGTAGGGAGAAAAGAGAAGTCAAAATAGAAAACCTGATAAGTGATTGTGAGGATATAGTGAAGAGATAGATGTAAGCGATACTGCAAAGTTAAAAGCAAAAGGATTTGGCATTTGATAGACTATGGAATGTGAGAAAAACTGTAGGTGAAAAATAACACTCTAGTTTTGAACACAAGGGATAATGGTGGGCAAGTAGTCTCACTGGAAGAAACAAAGGCATCAGGAGTAACAGGTTTTCAGAGAAATATGTTATCATAGATTTAGAGCTACAAGGGAATTTTGGAAACTAGATCAATCCTTCTATTTCACAGGTAAGAAGCCAAGGCCTAGAAGGAGGAAATAACAAACTAAAGATGAGAGAGGCAGCATTTGAACCCAGGTTTTCTGATATCAGAACAATGCCCATTCTCTCCACTGTCTTTCTTATTTAGTATTTTATCTTCCCTTAGTTACATTTAAAACATTTTTAACATTCATTTTTAAAATTTTTAGTTCCAAATTCTCTCCTTTCCTCACTTCTCACTGCCCCCTGCCCTATTGAGAAGGCAAGAAATTCAATATAGATTATACATATGCAGTCATGCAAAACATTTCCATGATAGTCATGTTGTGAAAGAAAACACAGACAAAAAAGCCCTCAAGAAAAGTAAAAAAATATTTTTAAAAGTATGTTTCAATCTATATTCAGACACCATCAGTTTGTTCTCTGGAGAGGGATATTCATTATAAGTTCTTCAGAGTTGTCTTGGATCATTGTATTGATGAGAATAACTTAGTCATTCACAGCTGATCATCTTGCAATATTGCTGTTACTTTGTACACAGAACATTTTATTTTGTATCACCTCATGTAAGTTTTATAGGTTTTTCTGAGAGTCACTTCTTATAGCAAAATAGTATTCCATCATAATCTCATACCCCAATTTGTTCAGCCATTCCACAATTGATAGGCATCCCTTCAATTTCCAATTATTTGCCACCAGAAAAGAGCTGCTATAAATATTTTTGTACATACAGGTCCATTTCCTTTTCCTTTCTTTTTGTTTTATCTCTTTTGGCACACGGACCTAGTGGTGGTATTGCTAGGTCAAAGGGCATGTATGATTTTATAGCACTTTGGGCATAGTTCCAAATTGCTCTACAGAATGGTTGAATCAGTTCACAATTCTACCAACAGTGCATTAATGTCTCATTTTCCCCATATCCCTTACAACATTGGTCATTTTCCATTTCTGTACTATTAGGAATCTAATAGTAGTACCTTAGAGTTATTTTAATTTATATTTCTTCAATCAATAGTGAGTTAGAATATTTTTCATATGGCTATAGATAGCTGTGATTATATTATCTGAAAACTGTTCATATTCTTTTGATCATGTATCAATTGGATAATTTATAAATTTGACTCAGTCTTCTATGTGTTTGAACAAAGAGGCCTTTATCAGAGAAACTGGCTTCAGAATATTTTTTCACAATTACTAATGTTAACTGTATTTTCCTTCCATCCTATTTCCTGGCCCTATTTATTCTATTCTCTCTCTCCATTCACCCAAATCCCCCTCAAGTGTTTTGCTTCTGACTACCCCATTCCCCATCTGCCCTTCCTTCTACCAGCCCCCCCTCCTTTCTCTTGTCTCATTCCCCTCCTATTTTCTTGTAGTTACCCTACAGAATAGATTTCTACGCTTAATTGAATGTGTATGTTATTCTCTCTTTGAGCCAATTCTGATGAGATTAATGTTCACTCACTCTCTTTCCCCCCTCTTCCCTTCCAATTTAAAAACTTTTTCTTGCCTCTTTTATGTAAGATAATTTATCCCTTCTACCTCTCCTTTTCCCTTTTAACCACTGCATCCCTCCTTCACCTCTTATTTTTTTTAGATACCATCCATTCGTATTCAACCTACACCTGTGCCCTCTGTCTGAATATGCTTCTTCTATCTGCCCTAATAATGAGAAAGTTCTTATGAGTTACAAGTATCATCTTTCCATGTAGGAATGTAAACACTTTAACCTTAATAAGTCTCTTATGATTTCCTTTTCCTGTTTACCTTTTTAGGCTTCTCTTGAGTCTTGTATTTGAAAGTCAAATTCAGCTCTGGTCTTTTCATCAAGAATACTTGAAAGTCCTCTATTTCATTGAATATCCATTTTTTTTCCCTGCTGACAGATTATACTCAGTTTTGCTGTGTACATGATTTTTGATTGTAATCCTAGCTCCTTTGCCGTCTGGATATCATATCACAAGCCCTCTGATCTTTTATAGTAGAGACTGATAAATCTTGTGTTATCCTGACTCTGGCTCCACGATATTTGAATTGTTTCTTTCTGGATGCTTCAATATTTTCTCATTGACTTGGGAGCTCTTAAATTTGGCTTTAATATTTCTGGGAGTTTTCATTTTGGGATCTCTTTCAGGAGGTAATCAGTGGATTCTTTCAATTGCTATTTTACCCTCTGGTTCTAGAATGTCAGGGCAATTTTCCTTGATAATTTCTTGAAAGATGATGTCTAGGCTCTTTCTTTTTTGATCATGGCTTTCAGGTAGTCCAATAATTTTAAAAATATCTCTCCTGTATCGATTTTTTCTGGTCAGTTGTTTTTCCAATTAAATATTTCAGTCTTCAATTTTTTCAGTCTCTTGGTTTCTTGATTTCTCATAAAGTCATTAGCTTCCATTTTCTCCATTCTGATTTTTAAGGAATTATTTTCTTCACTGAGCTTTTGTACATCCCTTTCCATTTAGCCAATTCTACTTTTAAGGAGTTTTTTTTTTATTCAGTAAATTTTTGTGCCTCTTTTTCCACTTGACCAATTCTTCTTTTTAAGGCATTCTTCTCCTCATTGGCTTTTTGTACCTCTTTTACCATTTGCCCTAGTCTGTTTTTTAGATGTTACTTCCTTCCATATTTTTTTTGCATGTCTTCTTTACCAAGCTATTGACTCTTTTTTCATGATTTTCTTGTATCATTTTCCTTTCTCTTCCCAATTTTTCCTATACTCTCTTAATTGATTTTCAAAATACTTTTGGAGCTTTTCCATGGCCTGAGACATGGCCTCATATTTTTTGGAGTCTTTGAATGTAGGAGCTTTGACTGTATTATCTTCTTCTGAGTTTGTATTTTGATCTTCCCTTAGTTACCATAGTAACTTTCTATGGTGAGAATTTTTTTTCTGTTGTTTGCTAATTTTCCCAGTCTATTACTTGACTTCTAACTCATTGTTAAAGCAGGGTTTTGTTTCCAAGGTGGAGGACGCACTGTCCCAAGCCGTTTTGTGTAGCTGTTTTCAGAGATACTTCTAGTGACTTTAAGTTTTCAGTTATATCAAGGTGGTTTGATCTGAAGAGATGTGTGTACTACTCTTCTGGACTATGATCTGTTCTGTGTGTGACTACAAGCATTCTTTTCTGCCCTGGAACAGTGACAAAGGTCCCTGCTCCACTGTGGCCATAGAATGGAATGCTAGTTCTCCTTGTGCTGGGACTGCCGCTCGATATTGTAACCTGGATCTGAGTATGGGCAAATCAACATAGTCCTACCCCAAGTTCCAGCAAAAAGAACCCTGTAATCTCCTTCTGACAAGTTATTCGATCCCCTTAGTGTTTGTGGGCTGAGAGCTCCAGAAGCAGTCACTACCAGTCTGCACTAGCACAGACTGTGCTGGACTTTGCTCCACTCTCACCCAAGTGCAACCAATCTTTCTTGCTGATCTCCTAAGTTGTCTTTTCCATCTGTTCTTAGAAACCTGGAAAACACCACTGCTGCAACTGATTCAGTTGTCCTGAGGTCTGCTCCTGGTTTGCTGGTAGCCAGTCGGATCTGGTTTAGCCTGCACTGGGCTTCACTCCTCTCTCACCCTGGTACAACAGACCTTTCTTGCCGGCCTTCTAAGTTGTCTTGGACTGGAAAATCGTGTCACTCTGTCTTTTTGTGGGTTCAGCCCCTCTAGAATTTGTTTAGAGTCATTATTTAAAGAAATTGGAGGGGGTTGGGGGTAGAGCTCAAGGGAGTCCTTGCCTTTATTTTTCAACCTTGGCTCCACCTCCTCCACTCCCTGGTAGCCTTTTACTCTTTATGTTTCATTTCTGAGAAGGTGAACTTAAAGTTTCGAAGTACTAGGTGAAATAAGCACAGCTTTATGGTAGCAGCAGATGCAAGAATGGTTGACTATGGAGTCATTGAGAGTAGTAGAGTATGTTTTGCTATAATTTAAAAATAAGGCACCATACTGTCCAAAATTGTACAACAAAAGTCACGATGCTTTTGGGGGAAATGGGGTTAGGGGCACAGCACTAAAAAACATTGTTAGTGACATTAAAAAATATGAGCTTAACAAAATTGAACCATATTTTTATCCATGTTATATGGTTAAGAAATGTGTAAATAGTAAATACATTGTCCCCAACATCTGGTTGCTGAACAAGTTATGAACAAGTTAGACAGGCCCACAACTCCGGAACATTAAGGAAGAGGGTGGGGATAAGTGTAGGGGTGGTAAGGATCAGCCCTTCTCCTACTCCCACAGTCCTTACTGTACCAGAACATATACAATAAATATGCTACTTTACCTTTACAAAGAACTGAAGTTTGTTTATGGAAGTAGCCTTCAGAAGGCTTGAAGCTTGTGAGTTGACGTGAAGTGGTGGTTTTCTGAGTTCCCTCACTGTTTCTCCAGGAAGAAATCTCACAGAAGCAAACTCAAAATTAATGTTACGTTTGAAATGTCCCCTAATATATCAATCATGTTAGAACAAATTTGTGTTTTTTAAAATGCTAGTTATAGCAGGACTGGTTGTATTCACAGAAGGTTCAAGTCTGGAATAAAGTGATGGTGCAGAGCTTATGTAATTCCACAGAGTGTTCTGTATTCTGATGAAGTTAAGTATTGTCTTCCCAGTAGATTGTACTAGTAGTGGTGCTTTCCCAGTCACCAATGGAATGAAACAAGGCTCTGTGCTTGCTCCCATGCTTTTTAGCATGATGTTTTAAGCCATGTTGTCAAATACTTTCAATGACGATGAACATGCCATCAAGGTCAACTATTGTACTGATGGTAAATTCTTCAACTTGAAAAGACTACAAGCCAAGACCAAAGTTAAGGGAGTGTTGGTGCATAATTTTTTGTTTTCAGATGATTGTACACTTAGTGCAGCCTCTGAAGCTGAGATGCACAAAGTATGGATCAATTCTCTGCTGTTTGTGCTAATTTTGGTCTAACAATTAACACCATGAAAACACAGGTGCTCCATCAGCAACCACCACACCATCCATACATAGAACCATCAGTTACAGCAAATGGAGAAGTTTTGAATGCTGTGGATAAGTTCACTTACCTTGATAGTGTATTTTCCATGGATGTACACATTGATAATGAGGTTGATGCATGCATTGCCAGAGCTAGCTCAGTGTTTGGGAGGCTCCGAAGCAAAGTATGGGATAGAAGAGTTATTAGACTGACAACCAAACTAAAGGTCTACAGAATCATTGTACTGACCTCATTGTTGGTATGCCTAGGAAACTGGACAGTATACCAATGCCATGCTAGGAAACTGAGTTATTTCCTTTTGAATTGTCTTAGGAAGATTCTGAAGATCACCTAGCAGGATAAGATACCAGACACTGAGGTCCTTTCTTAAGCTAAACTGCCAAGCATTCAAACTCTGCTTCAGAAAGCATAACTCTGATGGGCTGGCCATGTTGTTCAAATGCAAAATTCAGGCTTGCCAAAAAGACTATTTTATGGAAAACTCACACAGGGCAAGTGTTCACATGGTGGTCAGAAGAAGCAATACAAGGACACTCTCAAGGTCTCTCTTAAGAACTTTGGAATTGACTGTGTGACATGGGAGACACCAGCACAGGGCTGCTCAGCATGGCATGCCCACATCAAAGAAGGCACTGTACTCTGTGAACAAAGCAGAATTGAGGTAGCTCAGGAGAAACACAAGATATGCAAACTTAGAGAATCCACCCCAAAGGTTCCCAAGGACTATTTGTGCCCAACCTGTGGTAGAACATTCTGAGCTTGTATTGGTCTGATCAGCCACAGTCATACACACTAAAACTTGACTCTGGCATAGTGATGCCATTTTGGTCCTCTTCAAAAATGAAGGACAACAGCAACAAGTATTATCTTCCCAGTACATTGTATTAATAGTGGTGTTACTTACTGAGTCGTATTTTAAGTTTGCTTTTTGACAAATATACATTTGTATCTTGTGTTTATCATTATTGTATATGTAGGAATAAATGACCTGTCCTGATTCATAACTGCATATTGAGATTTTTTTAAACTATTCCATGTCCTCTATGGTAGAAGGTCCTAAACCGCAACCAAAAGTAAAAAATTTCCATTGTAATGCTGGATTAGGTGGTTGATAAGCAAGTTAATGTGAGCACAGGGGCATGTCCCCTCTCATTAGAAACAGTCTCACCTAGAACTGAACCTGGTCTAAGCCACATGCCTTGGTTCAAAAGAAGGGGCCAGGATATTACCCCCAAGTGCTGTGGTGACAGATTAGTGGCTCAAGGTTAAACAACTCCTCAGTGAATAAACAAATTATAACCAATGAGGTGCTAGGTAATAAGTGTCTAGTTCCTTCAAAATAACCAAATTAGTTGTGTGTGCAGATATAGCCATCTAATTAATCATATAATCACCATTTTTATCAATAACCTTTATATATTTAATAATTTATCAGTGGACCTTACAACAAACATCCAAAAGTAAAACTCTAAACTGGAGTTTATTAAAATCATTCTGAAAAACATTTTTCTCATACATGTAAAATGAATGACAGTTGGGCTAATATTTAGCGAATGATCTCAATGGTCTTTTTCTTCTAGGTAAACTTTTTATCCTTCTTTTCCAAATATGTTTCATATCCATAATCTTAACTTTATCTCCAATCTCATCTCATCTTCTGATCTTATGATTACTAAGACTAGATTTTTTTTTATATTTGTCATTTGAAAATTTTCTAATCAGCATTGACTTGTGTCCATGTGCTCTGAAATCCTAAATTGTACTTTTCATTTCATACAGTTGTACATCGTACTCATTGAATAAATATTTCCTAAATTGATTTGGGTCCTGGAGATTAACAATAGGAGAAAAACACCATTGTTCATTTAAATATGATCCACATATCCAAAGGGGATTTAGAAAGTGTTTGTCCATGATGATGTGACAGTGTTATAAACAAGGAAAATTACATTTCAGTCGATAACCCTGAGGTAGAGTGTTTGCCTTATAACATAAAACCCATGCTACTTCCAAATGATTTGTTAATCTGATGGCCTGTTAACAGTACTATTGGCCTTCTTTACTGTCCTTCTTTTTCTCTTGCTTAGGTTCAAAGAATAATTATTTTCTTTTCCTTTATAACAAGAGTGGATTCTCAGTCTAGCTAGCAAGAAGGAAAATATGCGAAGCTGCTTTTCAATATTGAATAGTGTTGAAATTGCTGCTTTTTAGTATGGGTTGCAGTGTCTGTAGCTTTGCAGTCTATATATTACAATTATGTAATGTTAGATCTTTCTGTGGGTGCCAATTTATTCTGTTAAAAGGACATTTCCATATAAGAGGGAACAAAAGATCTGTTAGAAGACAAAATATGAGAAAGAAAAAGACAGCTATATTCCTACTGCAGACAGCAAAGGAGCAATTGCTGGAAATGTGGGGTGGGTGCTATTTATTAGAAGTCTATAAGTTTTCTAGTTCTCCCTTTTCTGCCAGAAGAAATACAGTCATAAAAAGATAACAATATACACAGAGCAAATTTCTTTAGAATAAACTTCACACACAAACAATATAATAAATGGCTTCCTTGGGAGAAGAAATATGTTCCTGGAGTCTGAGCTGTTCTGTATGCATTTCATTTTAGAGTATAAAAGTCAAATGAAACACACACACATACATACACCCACACACCCTCCAAAGCAGCAATGACTGTACTCATATGCTATCCAACATATACAGTATGTAGATTTTCAGCCACCCTATTAACAGACTCAACACATTGTTTCCTGTCAATGCTTGTCACTCTTTGCATTTAGCACTCTGCCTTTCACACACTTTTCATTCACAACCTCCAAATTGGTATTCATATCACATACCAGGCTGCAGTATGCAAAATACTACTAACTGTAGGAAAAACAAGTTCATTTCTTAGGGTAGTGGTTGGAGGGAAGGGGAGAGACAGCATAGAATACACCTAGGTCAGGTTAAGTAAGGGTATAAATATCACAAATGTACCTATCTTCACTTTATTTCTCTTTCAAGGTATCCTGGAGAGCAGTGGGATTCCTTTGAAAAAAACTACACAAAAAAGAAAGTGCTTCCCCCATGGAATGCCCCAAAGAGGTAGGGTCTGGGTGGGCCTCACCGCTCATCTTTATGGAAATTTCCTAGCTCCAGTGCTCTGGCTCTTCCAGCATCCCTCCCATCTGTTGGTTCAGTATCTGGAACTGATCTAAGCATTTAGTGTGTTATTATTTTATTAGCTTGCAATGGGAATTTTTTTTTATCTTGTGTAATACATTTTAGAATATTTAGACTACAAAATGACATTCATCGTTGACACTGCCCAGAGAAAAAGGTGTTTAGCGCACAGACTGAAATATACTGGGAAGGCAGATTGTAAAGGTATTGATTGTAAGGTAGCTGAGGGTAAGGTATCAATGAAAGAATTGAGGATCATAGTAACATAACAGTATTAAAAGTCCATTCAAACTGGAACTTAGAGGCCATCTAGTTCACTGCTCTTAATTATCAGAGAAATAAACTAAACTAAAAAAAGGGTATGCTACCCAAGGAATCTCAGGTAGTGATAGACAGAGATAAGATTTGAGAGCAGAAGTATTGTAGTCTAACATCTTCAATTTTTATGGGAAAACCAAGGCCAAGAGAGGTCAATTGACTTGTCCAAGGTCAGATTGGTAACAAATGGCTTTGAATCCTAGTATTCTGTCTCCAAATTCAGTACTCTTGCCTACATACCCACTCAGCATATACCTACCTCATAATAGAAAGCCCACATGAATATTTAGATGGTGGTATACATGGGATCTGTTATAAGAAACTATTAGCAAGACAGACCCCTACAAGCAGGGCAAGGCTCTCAGAAAATAGCTATGTGAGCTTCTGGGAAATATAGTCCAACATTATATCTTTCTTTTCTAAAGGAAAATAGATTTAAGTAGGGAGAGACAGCATAGCAGCAACAGTGAAATGATAGATCATTGGTTTACCAGCAGAAGATTCAAATGGAGACTAAAATGGGGATGTGTGGTTTTAAGGTTGTCTTGACCTTTATTCACTATTTTCACCCACGCACCCAAAGAAGGGATATGGTGAAAGAATGGAACTGGTGTCAAAGAAAGGCTATGAAGTGTTTTAACTCCTGTTCTCTCCCCTTTGCCTGAAGACAGAAGAAATTTTGCTCTAAGAGTTTTCTGTTCTTTAAATTGTTCATAATTTCTGATTTTTGTTGATATAAAATTATTACTAGTCATAACTTCTTTTGATATTTTTATACACTTAATTGCAAATGATATGGTTGAAATGAAGAGATCTAGTGAATGGATTGTGATATACAGACATAGAAATAGGACAGAGGTCTGTTTTCAAACTCTAACATTTTCCCCTAGTTGGGAGCTGATTGAAAAGAGAGACTTTTGGTTTTAATTATTTAATAATGCTCATAAATTCCTCAGTATCAGAAAAAGGTTGAACCATGTGATTTGAGAGCATTAACCTGTAAAGAAGTTACAAGAAGGCATCTTATGTGCTATAAGAAATGGCAAGGAAAAGTCAGGTGCCAGGGATGGGTTCATTACTGGTTATTACCTTTTTTTTAAAGCTAGTCTGCCCTGGATAAAGTTGGAGTGGAAGCATGAAACAATGGCAAATCATGTCCACCAGGCTGGTTGAAGAAAGGAATCACGAAAGACTGGGTAGGCTCACATTCTGAAAGTGAAGGCCACCCCAGAAGGAGTACTCTTTCACTCATACAGCCACCTTTACCTAGTACTACCAAGCCTTTAAATGCAATAGAACTGTGCTGGCAATGATCTAAAACTTACAAGGTCTATACAGATGTGCGCAAACAATCAGTACCATTGCCTAGAAGGTGATCTGTGCCTGAATATGAACCAACAAAAGGATGGAGTAAAATAATTGTCCAGCCCAAGACAACTTAGAAGGTCAGCAGGAAAGGTCTGTCTCACTGGATTGACAATAGAATATGGATTCAATAGAAATTGAAAAAATCCATCAATCACCTCCTGAAAGAGATCCAAAAATGAAAACTCTCACAAACATTGTAGCCAAATTCCAGAACGTCTTGGTGAAAGAAAAAATATTGCAAGCATCCAGAAAGTAACAATTCAAATATCATGGAGCCTCAGTAAGGATAACACAAGATCTAGCAGCTTTTACATTAAAAGGCTAGAGGGCTTTGAATATGATATTCTGGAAGGCAAAGGAGCTAGGATTACAACCAAAAATAACCAACTCAGCAAAACTGAGTATAATCCTTCAGAGGAAAAATGAGTATTTAATGAGAGGACTTTCCTGAATAAAAGACCAGAGCTGAAGAGAAAATTTGATTTTTAAATATAAGACTCAAGATAAACACAAAAAGGTAAATAGGAAAAAGAAATCATAAAGAATTCAATAAAGTTAAATAGTTTACATTACTACATAATAAAATGATACTTGTAACTTCTAAACTATATCATTATTAGGACAGTTAGAATGAATATACTTAGAGGGCATGGGTGTGAATTGACTATGATTGGATGATGTCTAAAAATAAAATTAAGGTATGAGAAAGAGGCATGACTATAATGAGATAATATCTAAAAACAATAAAATTAAGTGGTGAGAAAGAGGGATGCACTGGGAGAAGGGGAAAAGGAGAGGTAGAATGGGCTAAATTAAAGAGCTTTTACAATTGAAGGGAAGATAGGGTGGGGTGGCAGACAACACTTGAAACTTACTCTCATTGGGATTGACTTAAGGAGGGAATAACTTGTATAATTGGGAACAGAAATCACTCTTACACTACAGGGAAGTATTAGGGCAAGGTAATAAAAGGAGAGAGGGCACTAATAGAAGGAAGGGCACATTTAGGAGGTGGTGGTCAGAAGCAAAAAAAAAACTTTTGAGGAGAGACAAGGTAAAAGGAGAGGAAGAGAGAGAAAGGGAAGGATAAACAGGAGGAAAATAAGAATGGGGAAAATACACAGTAACCTTAACTGCAAAAAAAATTAACAGCAAGTTTCTCTAATAAAGGCCTCATTTCTTAAATATATAAAGAACTGAGTCAAATTTGTAATAGTACAAGTCATTCCCTAATGATAAATGGTCAAAGGATATAAACAGGCAGTTTTCAGAGGAAGGAATCAAAGCTATCTATAGTCATATGAAAAAATGCTCTAAAACTCTATTGATTACAGAAATGCAAGTTAAAATAATGCTGAGGTACCACTTCACAACTATAAAATTGGCTAATATGATGAAAAAGGACAATGCCAATTGTTGAAGATGTGGGAAAAAGAGGACCTAAAACATCTGTTGGTGGAGTTGTGAACTGATCCAACCATTCTGGAGAGTAATTTGGAACTATGCCCAAAGGTCAATGAAACTGTGCATATCCTTTAACCTAGTAATACCACTACAAGGTCTGTATCCCAAAGAGATTTTTTTTTAAAAAAAAGGAAAAGGACATATAGGTACAAAGATATTTATAGCACTTCTTTTTGTGATGGCAAAGAATTGGAAATTGAGGGGATGCCCATCAATTGGGGAATAGCTGAACGAATTATGGTATATGATTGTGATGGAATACTATTATAAGAAATGACAAACAGGATGCTTTCAGAAAAACCTGGAAAGACTTACATGAGCTGATGCAGAGTGAAGTTAACAGAACTTGGAGAACAATGAACACAGTAACAGGAATATTATATGATAATCAACTGTGAATGACTTATCTATTTACAGTAATATACTGATCCAAGACAATTCTAAAGGATTTATGATGAAAAATTCTATACACTTCCAGAGAAAAAACTGATAGATTCTGAATGCATATCAAATCATCCTTTTTTAAACTTTATTTTTTAAAATAATTTGTGTTGTCTTTCACAACTTGACTAATTGTAAATATGTTTTGTATGACTGCACATGTATAACTGTATAAAATGTTTGCTTTCTTAGTGAGGAAGGAATGGATGGATGAAAAGAGAATTTGGAACTGAATTTAAAAAAAAACTCTTAAAATGGTTTTACATGTAATTGAAGAAAAATAAAATGTAAAGCAAAACAAAACAAAACAAAAAACAACCAAATATATACCAGGGAGAGACCCAAACCCTTAAGTAAAAGTCAAACACTGAGTGACCTCATTTACCCTACTAAGAGCTACTCATTCTATTAGTATAACCTCCTAAAGAAACTCTTTTTCTGTCTACTCTGAATGTGTTCCAGGCTTTACCTCAACCCTTGAACAGAGAAGTGAGAGTTGAGGAGGACCTGGGTCCCAAATAATACCAGCAATTTCCTTCTTCAATAGGTTTTCCTCCACTTTTTTTTAATCTTTATTTTGTTTATTTATATGTGTGTGTGTGTACATATATAAGTAGTTCTTTTTTTGTTGTAATTTTTATTCTTTTTAATAACTATTTATTTATTTTTTGTTTTAAAAATTCACTTCCATTAGATTTTAAGTTCCAAATTTTCTCCTCATCTCTCCTCTCCCCCCAACCCAAGATGGCATGCAAATTGATAAAGGCTTAACATATATACTCATATTAAACCTGTTTTCACATTACTCATGTTGTAACGCAGAATTAGAACCAATGGGAGAAACCATGAGAAAGAAGAAACAAAACAAGAGAGAGACAGCAAATAACATGCTTCAATCTGCATTCAGACTCCATAGTTCTTTTTCTGTATGTGGACAGCATTTTCCATCATGAGTCTTGTGGAGTATTTTAGGTCCTTGTGTTGCTAAGAAGAGATAGGTCTATCAAAGTTAGTCATCACCTCTACTTCTGTCCAGTCTTCATCTTCTGTTTCTTCAGTTCGGTAAATCAGTCAAAAACATTTCTTATGTGCCTATTATTTTTGAGGCACAGTGTTAAGCATGGGGGATGAAAAGAAAGGCAAAAGAAAACCCCTGCCCTTGAGGAGCTCACAATCTAACAGGGGGACAACATGCAAACAACTATGTGCTCCCCGCCAAAAAATTCTATTTATAGGATAAATAGGAAACCACTAACAGAAAAAAGGCTGTAGGATCAAGAGGGATGAGGAAAGGCTTCTTTTGGAAGCTGGAGTTTTATCTGGGACTTGAAGGAAGACAATACAAGTACCTAATGGAAGCCTGTGAGGGTAGAATGACTTCTGTCTATGGAGGATAGGATTTTAATACTTTATTTATTTCTTCACTGCTTCATAACACTCTGAGACAATAGAAAACATATGGTCTGGGGTCAGTAATCCATTGTATCTGAAAAGTCTTTGTTTTTGTTTCTCCTGCTTCACATTGTATATGAAATAACTATTTGCACATGATGCTGCATGTGGCCTCAGGTCTAATTAAGCTAAAAGATGCAGTTCATCCCCTAAATGACTCTATAATTTAGCAGACAACATTGACAAAGCAGTGGGGGATTTTTCAACCATAAAGAAATGGTAAAGTGGTTGTGGGATGTGTGTGTGTGTGTGTGTGAAAAGATTCAATAATGGATTTGTTTTATTAAACATCTTTTTTTTTTAAATTAATACTAAGGCCTGACTTCTGGCCTCCACTTCTCTGTGAATGTCCCTTAGCAATTTCTCCTAATTTCTATATCTTTTCTCTTCTTCCCCTTCAAGATTTCTCTCTGTAACAGTTAATGTTCACAGTGTTTTAACTTCCATCTTCAGACTAATTACTCCCCAATCAGCCCTTCTACCATGTCCTTTCTCCTTCCCTTCATCACTCCAATCTAATTACCTAGAAAGGAATTTTCCAGAAAAAAATACTAAAATATCTTATTCTCAATCCACTTTTCCAGCTCTTAAAATTAGTCCTATCTAATAAGTTTATTTCCCCAAACCACTGGATGTAGCACTGGGCCTACCTCGGTCTCTGAAATAAGAATGTGTGCTAATGATTCCAGGAAACTATAAAGCATGAAAATTATGAACATTTTAATACAATGCCATGAGACCATAATATAGTACTTAGTGTATCACTACTTGACAAATCTTTTCGGACTTGTAAGGTTTCTTATGAAGCTAAGATTAGAAGTTTGAAGTGCTGCGATAGGCTCCCATACACATCTATAATTTAGTTTTCAAGATTTGTGCATCATCTAGAAGAGAGCTTTGGTTATGAGAAATATTCTGGGTGAATTTTTGCAGAGTAATAAATTTACCTGTTGCTAAGTTGTTTTTCATCATTTCATCCTTGCCACAAAATGGATTTCCCATCTTGGATGTTGACATGCACATTTTTCTTTATTACAAGATTTCTGATTCTTGAAAGTCACTTAGCCCTAAGCACAAATTCTGGCTTTAATAAGACTTTATATTAATAGAACACTTTCAGGCTTACAAAGATGTTGTGGTTGTGGTTCTTTTCATAGCCTCTGCATAAAGATAATCAGATTTAGAGTTGAATGTGGCCTTAGACATTTTTGAATCTAGTCCCTTATTTTGCACATGGAGAAACAGAAGTGAAGTGACTTGCCCCTTGTCTGTATATATGACTATGCAAGAAACAAAATTTGAATCCATATCTTCTGATTTTGTCTAGTGTCCTTCCTATAAAAGTGTTCTGTCTCTCATTACCTTCTACTTCTTTTGATTAAGGGTACTGGTCTTTGAACTTTTCATCCAGGCTCCTAAAAATATTTTTGTACTTATCACACACACACACACACACACACACACAAGCCCACAATATCTGTTGTTTTTTTTTTTTTCAGCAAGACCACTTATACCAAATTGCAAAAAGGCAAACTTAAACTTAGTATGGGAGATGGAGAGAAGGAGCCTTCTTTACAATTAAAACTTTTAAAAAACATAGTAGGCTGTCTCAGTAGATGGTGGGTCCCTCCTCACTAGTAATTTTCAAGCAAAACCTTGATATCTATTTATTGTATATCTTATAGAGAGAATTCATATCCAGGTACAGGTAGGCTTAGATGTCTTTGAGATAGACGCTTTTATCAGATTATGTGATTATGAGACCAGGGAATTCTGTAGTTTCTTCTAGCTCTTTGCCTTGTGGGGCTATCCTTTACAACTCAAACTTTGGCTACCTGGAAAGGGAATTCAAAGTTTATAAACATATGTGTGAAACTGAGGAATGGCTCACCTAGAATAACATGTTACCCACGGGATGATATAATTCCTTCAAAGGTGCATCCAGGAAATTGATAATTGATATTTATTCTTTGTATTTCATTTGTGTTGACGGTTAAAAGCATCTCATATACTTAGCTCATTCTGTTTTGTAACTTCAAGCTTGATGAAGATAAAGACTTTGATCTATTTCTATTTTTCTCCCAGTGCCTAGTATTGGGCTCTAAACATAAAAGCTACTTGATAAATGATTGCCAGGCAGAATGGAATTGAATTTAATTGAATCTAATTGGATTGCGCTCAACCCTGACACTATAGGAAGAGTTGTCTCCACACAGGTAGAAACTATTCCTTCATGCTTTGCTATGGGTTAAGTTTATATATCCAGAATTTGCTAACGCACAGATGTTCTAATGTTCCATAAAGGTTATCCACTAACAGGCTGCAATCCTAGCAATCTTAGAGATTACATGGACCTTTTTTGTTTTGCTTTGTTTTGTAAACAGTATTTTTTCCAATTACATATAAAGATAATTTTCAAACAACCTTTTTTTAATAAATTTTGAGTTCCAAATTTCTCTCCCTCTCTCCCTTCCTGCCCCTTCCCCAAGACAGCAAGCAATCTGATATATGTTATACATGTGATATTATGTTAAGCATATTTCCATGTAAGTCATGTTGTAAAAGAAGAAAAAGAACTAAAGAGAAAACCCACCAAAAACAAAAAAAGTGAAAATAGTATGCTTTGATCTGCATTCAGAATCCATAGTTCTTTCTTTGGATATGGATAGCATTTTCCATTATGAGTCCTTTGGAATTGTCTTGGATCATTGTATTGCTAAGAAGAACTAAGTTTCTCATAGTTGATTATTGCACAATGTTGTTGTTACTATGTACAATGTTCTCCTGGTTCTGCTTACTTCACTCAGCATCAATTTATGTAAGTCTCCAGGTTTGCCTGTTCACCATTTATTATAGCACAAAAATATTCCATTAAGTTCACTTGCCACAACTTGTTCAGTCATTCCCCAATTGATGGTCATCTCCACTTTTCAATTCTTTGCCACCATAAAAAAGCTGCTAAAAATTTTTTTATGATCTCTTTGGAATACAGACCTAGTAGTGATATTAATCAGAGGGTAGGCACAGTTTGATTGCTCTTTGGGCATAATTCCAAATGTCCTTAAGATTAGATTATTTAGTTTCCAGTTAGTTTTTAATCTGTTTTTTCATGGAACTTTACTACATGTGACTTTTATTTCATCATGATCTGAAAAGGGTGCCTTTAATATTTCTGCCTTTCTGCATTTGGTTGTAAGGTTTTTATGCCCTGATACATGTTCATTTGTGTGTGTGTGTGTGTGTGTGTGTGTGTGTGTGTGTGTGTAGCTGCCATGTACCACTGAGAAAAAGGTATATTCCTTTCTATTCCCATTCAATTTTCTCCACAGGTCTGCCATATCTAACTCTATTCACCTCCTTAACTTCTTTCTGTTTAGTCTCTGGTTAAACTTATCTAGTTCTGAGAGGGGGAGGTTGAGGTCCTCCACTAAAATAGTTTTTCTATTGCCTCCTATAACTTATTTAGAAATTTGGATGCTAGGACCATTTGGTGCATATGTGGTTAGTATTGATATTACTTCATTTTTAGCAGGATGTAGTTTCTTTCCTTATGTCTTTCAATTAGATATATGTTTGCTTTTGCTTTGTCTGAGATCAAGATTGCTATGCCTGCTTTTTTAACTTCAGTTGAAGTATAATATATTCTGCTCCAGCCTTTTACCTTTCCTCCATCTGTGTCTCTCTGCTTCAAATATGTTTCTTTTAAACAACATATTGTGGGATTCTGGTTTTTAATGCACTCTGCTATCTGCTTATATTTTATTGGAGAGTTTTTCCCATTCACATCCACATTTATGATTACAACCTGTGTATTTCCTTCCATCCTATTTTCCCCCTGTTTATACTTTTCTCTCCCTCTCCTTTCATCCTGTCCCTCCTTATCAGTATTTTGCTTCTGACCACTACCTTCCTCAATCTGCCCTCCCTTCTATCACCCCACCTCTTTCTTTTCCTTTTCCCCTCCTACTTTCCTATATGGTAAGATACATTTCTTTTTTTTCTTTTTCTTTTTTTTTTTTGGCTAGGCAATGGGATTAAGTGACTTGCCCAGGGTCACACAGCTAGTAAGTGTTATGTATCTGAGGTCAGATTTGAACTCAGGTCGTCCTGAATCCAGGGCTGGTGCTGTATCCACTGTGCCACCTAGCTGCCCCATAAGATATATTTCTATACCCAAGTAAGTGTGTGTGTTATTTCCTCTTTAAGCCAAATCTGATAAGAGTAAGGTTTAAGCAATGCTCACCCCTCTCCCTTCTTTCCCACTACCGTAATAGGTCTTTGCACCTCTTCATGTGATACAATTTACCCCATTCTGCATCCTTCTTTCTTCTTCTCCCAGCACAATCCTTTTATTTACCCCTTAACTTTTTTGCATCATCACATTAAAGTCAACTTACACCCATACCCTCTATTTATACTCCTTCTAAGTAGTTCTCAAGAATTACATGTATCATCTTCCCATGTAGGGAAGTGAACAGTTTAATCTTATTGAATATTTTTTTTTCTTTTCAATATACCTTTCTATGTTTGTTTTGAGTCTTGTATTTGATGATTGGATTTTCTGTTCATCTTGGGGCTTTTCATCAAGAAAGCTTGAAAGTTCCCTATTTCATTGAATGTCCAGGCATTCACAGTCATTTAAAACTTACATTAATGAATAATAAGAAATGGTTCAAAATTAGAGATGTGACTATGAACAAGTCCTGAGAATTCTATAGCTTCATATTAATATTTAATAAATCTAAACCAACCAATATTTTGAGCACATATTACAAGGAATAAAATAAGCACAATGGGAAATGAATAAGAGAACTTCTCCCCACAAGAAGTTTCAGTAATTCTGGGTAAATCATTGGATAAATCATAAACAGGATTTTTTTTTTATAAACTGAAACTTGACCATGACTCCTACTTATGCCAAGTACTCATACTGTATAGATAAAATCATATTTATACATACTTGCAGAGCCCAATATATACAAAAAAATGAAATCTCCTACTTTACCTCACCTCCTCAGCTTTCATTTTAAGAAACTGCTTTTTTTTTCCTGTTGCTCTCTCACCAAGCCAGAGAATCACTGTAATCAATAATTTATGAACAATGTAATTTTCTTGGTGGAAGAAAAATACACAGATATTTCTAGGTTATTCAAGGTCAAGAAAGTCCAGTTTCCAGTATTTAAATCTAATATCAAGTCTCAGGTGAATCTTCAAAGGAAATTATGTGCTATTAATGGGGAAGTTTTTTATTTAAATATGATCTGCAAATTTATCAATGTTAAGTAGAGTATAAGTTCCTGGAGGACTGGAATGGTTTGTTATTTGTGTTTACATCACTACTGCCTTGCTTTGAGTTGGATAGGTAGGTAGGTGATTCAGAAATATTTGTTGAAATGTTTTACTGTTTAATATAATTTATTTACTTTTTTATGTCTTTAAATTCAATTTTGCTTTATTTTCTGTTTCAAATTCTCTATCCTCTTTAACCATTGAGAAAGCAAGAAAAATAAAATCCATTACAAATGTGTATAGACATGAAAAACAAGTTTCTGTATTAGCCATGTTCCAAGAAAAAAAAAGCAAGGGAAAGAAAGAAATATGAGAAAAGATGCTCCACTCTACACTCTGAATTCATCAGTTCTCTTTCTGGAAGTGAATACCATATTTCCTCATGAGTACTTTGAAATTGTGGTTGGTCATTTTGTAGCTCTGAATTACTAAGTTTTTCAGAGTTGGTTATCTTTACAGTATTGTTACCATATATATTGTTCTCCAGGTTCAGCTTACTTCACTTTGCTTTAATTCATATAAGTCTTCCCAGGTTTGTTTGTTATTTTTTTAAAGTATCTCCTTCATCATTGCTTACAGAACAATAGTATTTCATCAAAGTCATTCCCCAATTGATGGGCATCCTTTCAGTTTCCAATTTTTTGCCACCACAAAAAGACTACTATAAATACTTTTATGCTTGTGAGCCCTTTTTCTCTTTCTTTGACCTCTTTGAGATATAGACTAAGCAGTAGTATTGTCTGGTCAAAGAGTATTCACAGGTTAATAACTTTGGGGGCATAGTTATTTGCTTTTCAGAATGTTTGGAATAGTTCATAGCTCCATTAACAGCATATCAGTGTACTCATCTTCCCACATCCTTTCCAGCGTTTGTCATTGTACTTTTTTATCATCTTAGCCAATCTGATGGGTGTGAAGTGGTACCTTAAAGTTATTTCCATTTGCATTTCTTTAATTATTAGTGATTTTGAGCATTTTTCATATGCTAATGGATAGCTTTGATCTCTTCCTCTGAAAATGGCCTGTTCATATCCTTTGACTCTTTATCAATTGGAGAATGGCTCTTATTCTTGTAAACTTGACTCAATTCCCTATATAGGTTAGAAATGAGACCTTTATCAGGGAAACTTGCTACAGAAATATTCTTCCAGTTTTCCCATTTTTCTTCTAATTGTGGCTGCATTTGTTTTGTTTGGGCAAAACCTTTAAATTTTTATATAATCAAAATGATTCATTTTACTTCCTGAGAACTTCTCAATCTCTCATTTGGTCATGAACTTTTCCCCTATCCATAGGTTTGACAAGAAATTTCTTTCATGATACACTAACTTGCTCATTACATCATCTTTTATATCTAAATCATCTACTAATTTTGATATTATCTTGCTATAGTGTGAGGTGTTGGCCTATGCCTAGTTTCTGCCAGATTGCTTTCCAGGTTTCCTACTAGTTGTGTCAAATAGTGACTTTGCTCCATTCACCGGGATCTTTGGGTTAATCAAACAGTAGGTTACTGTTCTCATCTACTTCTGTATATTGTGTACCTATGTTGAATATGATTTTAAAATTTTGTGGTCTGCCATATTTATAACTATCTCCTATACACATATTCATATACACATGCACAAATGTATGCACTCAGGTACAGATTGCATATGTAAGTGACATTTGGATGGATTTAGGTCAATAGTCTTTAATGAAATCGATACCTAAATTTTGTGCTAAACAAATTAATCCAACAAATCATTATCAAGTGTCTGCCATGTGAAAGATACTGAGTTCAGTTGTGTGGCAAATACGAACATAACCTGTTCCCTGACCTCATGGAGTTTATAATTTAACAGAGGTGATAAGAAATATACTGAAATAACGTTATACAAAGTACAATGTGAAATTACTGCAAGAAGGCATAGACAAAGGAGTTCAGAAGAAGGAGCTGTCACTTGCAGCCAAGGAGATGGGAACTTCATGGAGGAGGTAGATATTTAGTGATTTTTGAAAAAAAAAAAATAGGATTTGTATACATAGAGCTAGGAGAACATAGCATTCCAGAAAAATAAAGAGTACACAAAGGAATACAAGCTGGAAAATATTGTATGAAACGCTGTTCTGTATAGTTAGCAAAGAAACTTAATACAGGTTCAAGATTAAGTCTAGGGAAATTGGTCTCAGGTTCTCTTTTGACCTTTCTTCTCTTGTATGGTCCATTCCTTTATAATAAACATTCCCTCATCACACAACAAAAATCAACTTTATTTACCTGGAGACAAGGCACCTTACAGTATAAGTACAGACAGAAAATAAGAAAGATTTAAATCAATTGGGAGACTCCCAATAGCAGCAATGTCAAATGATTAAGTGGCAATGAGGAAAGGAAGAGATCAGAGGGAGTTATTTCCATCATGTCTCATAGAGTGGTAAGTAGGTACAGCTATGCAAACAACAGGTTGTGCAGGTAGATTACTCCTTAAGTGGGTCTGCCAGCAAGATGAGGGTCCAACCACTCATCATAATTTTCATTTCAGGACAGCAGTATATTCTCCTTGCATAACCTGGCTTCCACATCTGAAATGCCCTTTATCTTCACCTTTTTCTTTCCTAAGCACAAGGAACATTTTCTACATGAGGTCTTTTCTGAACCCACTGATACTCCAAAAAAACAAAAACAATAAATTACTTTAAAGTGTGTGTGTATGTGTGTGTGTGTGTGTGTAAGGGACAAATTATTTCATTGTTGGCTTCACATTTCCAATACCTAGCATAATTTGGGGCATATAGTAGGCACTTAATAAATTATTGTTGGTTGATCACTTGCTTAAAGCACAGACTTCAACATGTAAAAATTATCATTTACTTTATTATTCCACTCTAATTAAAGTTTTTGCTATTCAAGTTATAGTTCATAGCTTATTGATAGAGAATGAATTGAATGGGACTTAGGTACTATTTGTATAATAATAACAACATAAAACATGCCACACTGAACTAGGAAGTGTCAAGGAGTCTCAGGGCCCTGTGCAATCTCTGCTGCATCTGTAAACCTTAAAATATTATTGAAATGTCAACTGTTATTGTTATTGTTGTTGTTGTTGTTGTTGTCATTATTATTAAGACTAAGAAAATAGTACTTGTTTGTTAATAAGGTCACTGTTAACCTTGGAGTGAACAATGTCAGGGTATATTGAGGGTGGAACCCCAAATATTAGGATTTTAAGAGTGAATGAAAATAATATGTGTATGAAGTCGCAATCAGAGGGTAAGGCTAGGGGACCTAGATAAGGTGGAAGAGGTTCAGAGTAATTGTAGTTAGGAACTTTATAATAAGCAGTCTACTATAGATGAATAAAAGGATTGCCTTTTGAAATTGTTAGAGACTCTGAACTAGTTAAGGAAAGTCTCCAGGATTTTCAGTCTTTCTGAAAACCCACAAAGCATCTGAAGATTCACAAGTGATTAGAATAAAGGTGAAAACACACTGAGACCTAACAGGTCAAGGCTTTACATTAGTTAAATAATTAAGTAGACTATAAATTATGAAAATAAAAGCTAAAGTCTGTTTCCTGAAACCCTCCCTTATTCCTAACTTCCTTATTTCTGTTGAAGGTACCGTGACCTTCTCCATGCTTTTACCTTTGGAGTTATCTTTGACTCTTACTTACCCTACTCACATCATTTCCAATTAGCTGGCAAATCATATCAGTTCTACTCAGACAATATCTCTTACATCTTTTCCCCTTCTCTCCAGTTATGGGGCTGTTACTTTAGTCCAGGCCCTCATCACCTAAACTATTGCATAGACTCATAATTCTCCTCCCTGAGCTTTCTTAACTTCATCCTTTCCTAATCCATACACTCCACAGCTACCAAAGAAATATTCCCAAAGTACAAGTCTAAACAAGTCATGACCTTGAACACAAATCTCCAGTAAACCCCTATTAAGTCTTGGGTAAAATAAAACTCTTGTGTTTTGCATTTAAAACTTGTCACAATTTGGTTCAATCCTACCTTTCTTTTTTATAATTAAATTTTATTTTTATTATGAATTTAACAATTGTCAACAAATTTTCCAATGTACAAAGAAGCAAAAAATATGTATAAAAAACCATGAATTTCTGTTACTTATTTTAGTACTTATTATAGCTTATTTTCAAAAGGTCCTTATTAAATGTAACAATGTAATAACATAATTTGTTTCTCTTCCAATTTACTTTTGTTCTTTTTTTGTATCTTTATTCATTCATTCATTGATTCAGGCTACCCACCTCTGGTGTCTTCACTTCAAAGCCTTTCCAGAGATCTGGAGACCTTTCACAGACTAGAATGGACTTCAAAGTGCCATCTCCTTCTTCTTTACTGGACTAAGCAGGCTCTATTTTATCTGCTCTTCCTTTCTATAATGTTGATTTCCTGGGCCACATAAGGTACAACATCTCCAGTTGCCACAAAATTAGAGGTCAAGAATATAAGGCAGGGAATATTTCATATTTCTCTTTTCATTTTCAAGCATAGTGAAGTTTATGGCATATAGTAGATCATTATATGCTTTTTTCTTGCAATTGATTCTGATAATGGACGGCTATTAGTTGGATGGACCACAGATTTCCTTATTTGACTATTTATATCATTAACATTTTAAAAATCAAAAATTACAACTTAAAAGTTCAAACTATTTTTTAATCTATCCAAGAAATTCAAGATTGTTTTTAAATTAGATACTTAAAAAGGAACCTGTGGAATGTCCATGTTCTTAGACATATTGACTGAGATGTGGCCTAACTGTTTCTAAATCTAATTCAGGACTAATTTTAAATGGACAGTATAGGTGTAGTTGAGTAGTAAAATCCTGCAAAAAGAAATGCTAGGAATTACAGTCATATAGCAAGTATTAATGAACTCTGGAATGATGTTACAGTTTTAATAGGCAATTGGTCAATGGTGTTAGTTTTTCTCCTCTGAATTTTAATATCAAGTGATGAGGAATGATAAATTGACTGATGGTTATTTTATATCTGTTAGGTATTGAATCATTATGTCTGTGAATTAATTAAATTTTGTATAGTTTAAATAAATGTTCTTTTAGAAAGATGTTGGCTCATATTCTGATAATACATTTTTTTTACCAGGCAAAAATCCCATTTAGGGGTATATGATGAACAATGCTCAAATGTATGATTTATCTTGATTTAAATAAAACATTAAAATGAAGTTGTGTGTATGTTTTAATTTCAAGCAAGTCAGTTGAAATACTAAATTACGCACTATGCACATTTCTCTTGGTAACAAATTAGTAGACTCCAAAAAAGGGAGAATGAGAATTTTTCTATATATATTTAAAAATTCAAAAATGTTCAAAATTTGTATTTGTTATAAACATAAATACACACATGTGTAACTGTGACTATCTCTGGTCCCTACTATCTGAGGGTCAGGTCTGTCCCTTTTCCAACCTTCTCCAGAGTTCTCTAGTATCCTTAGGAGATTAGAGGGGAGTCTATTCTCTGCCATGGATTCAAACCCCGCATTGATTGTGTTCTTCTGCTGTGATCCAACAAGAACTACAAATCCATTTAACCACTTAATAATCCAATTGACTTTTACAAAGGAATATTTACTACAAAGTTATAACAAGAACAAACATACATTCATTTTCCCCAAAAGCTCCAGGGCATAATCCTCACTATTATATCTCAGTCTTTGAGGAAGGGAAGGGAATGGTTTCATAGCATTATTCAGGTCCTACATAGCCATCAGATTTCAACTGCAACACCCCCACCAGGAACCCTGGCTCCTATTCTACAGATTCACCAAAGAAACTTTACAGTCATATAAATAGTATATCTAGATCTAGATATACTTATATGCACATATATACACATACATACATCTATCACAGTAGCTAGCTATGTACTAGGCTGTATGTATGTCTATGTACTCAGCTGTGTATGAGGCTGAGGCCACAGGGCTCCATATTCTTTAACTGCCATAGCAATTTACTCTGGGTTCATTGCTCTGCCTTAACTGTTCAGTAAGGGAATTAAACTCCCCAGTACTTTATTCCATTCACCACCACAGATTCCCAATGAAGGTTGCCACTCATAAAAATAGTTGACTCAAATCAAAGGTTTTTCTCCAGTTAGAGGAGGAAGTAAAAAGATATCTAATGCATATACATGAATCAGGTATGGAACAAGTACTTTTATTTTTCAAGAAAAAAAATACTAAGCAGTAAATAATTATTGAGTGATTAGAATAGAATCCAGAAACTTATTACTAATAGTATCATGAGATGAGGGAATAATATTTAAGCCTTAGTAGGATTTAAACAATTTATTAGCAAGACTACAAATTAGCCATTTTATATTTCACTTCCACTGAACACAGTCCTTTAAAACACCTAGGAGTATTCTCTTTCCATTTGCCCTCCTTTCCTCTATGCTGGCAACTGTTTCCTTGCTACTTGTCCTCTCCAAGTATTGCTGCACCTTCAAACATTTTAGTAGCTGTTGTTGCTTCTTGCTATCACTCTCAGGACTTCAGGACCTTTAAATACTAACAAGGTCAGTTTTAAAGGAAAGAAACACACAAGACAGTCAAAGACAGCCAGGGGCTCTAGTACAAAACCAACTAATTGAGACTATTATTCCACCTGGGGAGCAAAGGCCTTTGCTGATAGCAAGCCAGAGCAGGGCTTCCTTCTCTCCTCCTGACTGATATTACCTATTACAGCCTGGAGTGCAAAAGCCCAAAGGAAGCTGCCTCTTCTTCTACCTTGCTTAACGATAATAATGATAGCTAACATTTATATAGTATTTACTATGTGCCAGGCACTGTGCTAAGCTCTTTATAATTTTATCTCATTTGATCCTCATGATTAAAAACCCTGAGAGGTAGGTGCTATTATTATGCCCATTTTACAGATAAGGAAACCAAGGTAAACAGAGTTTGCAATGATTTACCCAGGGTCACATAACTAGTAAGTGTCTAAGGCTAGATTTGATCTCAGGTCTTCCTGACTCCAAGCCCAGCACTCTACCCACTGTCCCACCTAGCTATTTTTTCAGCTCAGTAACTGTTTGGGAATCTCAATCCAGCAGTGGGTCATACATACTCAAAAGCAGGCAAAGGACATCTGCACATGCTCAAATGTCTACAAAGTCCCCCTGGGATAGGCAGAAAACATCTGCATAGGCTCCAAAATATTATTGTTTATTTTGGAGAGGGCAGAGTGGTGATGAGAGGAAATCCATGTATGTGATTGGAATGCATTAAGGGTAGCATCACAAGGGGCACTATAACTGGATAAGTATATATATAATATAGATATAGATATGTGTGTGTTCATATACATACACACATACAAGTGTATCTAATTATAGGTGACAATTGTATAGACAACTGTATATATGTGTGTGTGTGTGTGTGTGTGTGTGTGTGTATGTATGTATTGTGAATGTATGTATATATATATTTTTTTGTTCAGTCATGTCCAACTCTTTGTGACTCCATGGATCATACCATCCATGGGATTTTCTTGGCAAAGATATTGGAGTTGTTTGCCATTTCCTTCTCTAGCAGATTAAGAAAATAGATGTTCAGTGACTTTCCCAGGGTCACACAGCTAATAAGTATCTGAGACTTGATTTGAACTCAGGTCATCCTAACTCTAGGCCCAAAGTTCTATCCAATGAGCCACCTAGCTGTCCCCTAAAGTATGTAGGTACATGCATGCATATATGCAAGACAGAGAGTATCCGTGTAACATAGTAGAGCCTCAGTTCTAAAGAAGTAGGTTCAGTTCCTACCTCTTAGAAGTAGCAGATGCATGACTTTGGAGCAAGCCTCTAACTTTTATATGTCTCAGAGAAACTACTTATCAATCACTATGTCATAGACAGTTTACAATTTACAATCTTCATTAGTGGACAAAGGTCCCTATAATTAGAAAATAACAGATTCTTCACATAGACACAACTATAGATATGTACATGTAAAGATTTAAAGATACCCACAACATATATATTTCTCTGAGAATAAAATAGGTGTAAAAAATAAACATCTCCTAATCTTTTTCAAATAGTATAGATGCATATGAATAAATAAAGAATATACTAAGCAATTACTATATGCAAACCACTGTGTTAAGCACTCAGGATACAAATGGAAAAGTAAGACACAATCCCTGTTCTCAAGGAGCTCAAATTCTAATGGGGAAGAAAACACATGTGGAACATTTCAACTGCAAGTCAGATGGAAAGGTCCCATGACTTTAAGCTATGAGGGCAAAGAAGATAGTAATGTTTTTTTAAAGTCATTTCCACTGATAACAACTCATCAGTATTTGATGTTGGACCATCTGATGGTCCAATGATTTTGGTGATGAAAACTGTCTTTTCCAGGCCTTTGGTATCTATGGTCATAGCACCTGCTACAGTAATTGCCAGGCTGTAACTCCATAGGGGTTACTTCCCAGGATGATGGTGTGTACACTGAGCTACTCCAAAAGCCTATGGATTCAGAGTTCTAAGCTAACTCTACTAGGGTCTGAAGGGAGATGATGATCAATATGGTACTGATTTGACTTGCCTGGCACATCTTGTCTCCTTTCCCTCTCTGAGGACATTTAAAATATATAGTATGTTATAGGATAACATAATACTATGTGTATTATAGGTAGATAGACATAGAGATATCACAATCAGACCTAACTACATTTATGTACATATATGTATGTGAGTGTGTAGATGATTAAGAAATGCTTAGGAGATAATATGTGTTACTTTATACGTGCTTGGTTCTCACTTGAGAGATATAACTTACTTTTTCACTATGGTCAATGAATCATACATTTCAAATGAGAAATTGGTACCATAAGTGAGTCATATAAGTTTTGCTTTTCTGGGGCATGACATATAAAACATAATATTCTAGGTGCAATTTCAGTATTTAATGCCTTGTTTTTCTCTCTCCCCCATGTAACACATTTCCTTCCAGGTAATATAGTTAGTATGGATGATTTACCTTCCAAACAGGCTTTTCCCCTAGACATTTATACAATAGTATTAAACATTAATTGTCAAATATTGAAGCAATGATGACCTTTAAGCTTGGGACAAATTTTTCTGACATATAATGACTTCCTGAAGCATTTTGCCTAAGGCTCAAACTCATCTTGCCATTAATGTCAGGAGATGCCTAACCCAAAAGTCATTATTAGTATCTTGAACCAAAAAAATATTAAAAAAAGAAAAGAAAATATTTTCCATGTGTTAAAGTTGAGCAACCCGTTTCCATGGATACAGTGTTCTACTTTCAGTGCTGAATGAAAAGTCTAGTCAGTAACCAGAAAAAAAAGAAAGAAACACCTTTATTACTGACATATTTCATAGTCTTTTATTTGTAATTTCAAGAATTCTTTTTATTGTTTCAGTGTACTCACTTGATGACATTAAAGATTAGTGCTTTTAAACTGGAAGAAATATGATATTTAAGAAATCTGGGTTAGAAATTTGAATTAGCGAGCTGCAAATTAACTGACTGAATGGGTTAGTGGCCCAATTCCATGGAATATCCTTCACATTCTCTCCGCCCTCCCACAATATTCTGCACAATATGCTGAGTGAGATACAAAGTTTAGATAAGAAGCTATGCTTGCCCTCATGGGGTGTTTGTTAAGTCTAGTAAGGATCTAGAAGTATACATGATAATTATAATACAAAAACGCATTAAGAGGATTTAAACAAAGGTTTATGTGAAGTTAGATGTGGTATGGAGAATAATTATTTGTTGAAGGGATAAAGAAAGGCTTCATGGAAGACATAAGATTTTACTGGGGTTTAAAAAGTGGTTAGCAATTAAACAAGTTTGTATCCTTGGAGAAGAAAGGGACAAAGCATTCCAGGAATGTGGAATGAGCTAAGTCACAGAGGGAGGAAAGTTCAAGGTATGTAGCAGGCACACAGATAAATCCAGATTGGCTAAAGAATAGAGTATAAGATGTAGGTTAGTTACAGAAAAAATTGGAAAGGTATAGTTTTGCAAGTAAAGTAACCTGAACTTTATCATAGGTCACTGAAGGCCCCTGAAGATTTTAAGGAGAGACATAAACAGGTTTCTGCATACGTAAGATTTGTTCATCGGTAGGAAGAATGATAGATTAGTGCTGGGGTTCTTGGATTCAGATTTCAGCTGGTGAAATTGTTTGGGAAAGAAATTCAGCTCTGTGAAATTGGATGGGGAAAAATAAAGAAAAAAAGAAATTGGATAGGGAAAAATAATATTTTTATTAACATTGGTATTTTTTGTTATTCTATGTATCCTATTTTAAACAGTTAAAACATTATTCTAAGAAGGGAATCATAGACTTCACCAGACTGACAAATGAGTCCCTGTCAAAAAAAGGTTAATAATCTCTGAATTAAAAAGAATAAAGAGTAAAGGCTGGAAGACATTTTAGGAGGGACTCAACTAGAATGGTGGCAGTGGGAATAGAGAGGATCTATATGTAATATATATCAGGGAAGTAAAAAAAATATTAAATGCCTAGCTAATGGTTGGCTATTAGAGATAAGTTAGAGGAAGAGGCAAAAAAAAACTAGTATTTTGAAATGGGAAAGTGAGTAAATAGTGATGACACTGATGAAAATAATCCTGGATTTACAGAATCACCTGTAGAAGAGAACTTAGAGGCAATCTTGTGCAATCTAGCTGAGTAAGAATCACCTTTACAAGACACCAACATATCATTATTCAACTTTTGTATGAAGATCTCTAGTGAGGGGAAACTCAAAACCTCCCAAGGTAGTGTTGCCCTCTGGTCCTTAATTCTCTGTCTAGGAGCTGCTGCATCATGCTGCTACCCTAGGCAGAGCACACTTCTATTTTTTTTTTTATGCCTCCTCCTTTTCTGCAAGGCTTTGGGGAAAATATAATTTTGCTGCTTGTTGCTGCATAATGGTGGAGTTATTTCAAAGTCAGGATGTGTTAGTAGAGGCTGCAGCATGGAAATTGCTAGGTGGATCCAAGAGCACAGATCCAAACGGCTCCCTTTTACTACACTGCCAGAGTATAAGGACTGATGTGGAAGGTTGTGCTGAGTGAATACATTGGGATTAACTGTCTCTGGTACTAATTCATCAGGTTATTACTTTCTTAGACTTTCTTTTGTTACTTACAGAGAATACTGTAATTACTTTACTTCTTGAACATAATTCTTATTTGGGAGTGCTTGGAAAGTTTGTGAGGACTGGATAAAATGTTTAGCCTGTCATATTGTTGGTCACATGACTGAGAACTTGAGGAATTAAAAAATAATAAGACCTATACAAAACCAAAATCAAGTATTATATTCAATGGGAATGCACTAGAATTTCCCCCAATAAATATGAGTAATACTAGATGCTCCCTCTCTGCATTATTATTTGATATAGTTCTTGAAATACAAGCAATAACAATAAGAATAGAGTTGTAAATAAAGGCAAAGACTAAATAAATGATCTTTATGGGCAGATGACTTGGAAAATTCTAGGAAATCAAAAAAGAAACTAATTAAGATCAATCAGTACTTCAGTAAAATTGCAGACTAATAATAAACGTCTCAAATTAGAAGCTTTTCTATATAATAATAACATTCACAAAGCAATAATAGAAAGGTAAATCTCATTACAAATAACAATAAAAAGGGGAAAATAGGAATCAATCTACACAAACACAAACAAAAAATTACTTATCGGGATTCATGTACTAAGGTCTGAAAGAACAAAAGAACAACTTAAATATTTGAAATATTATCCTGTGTTAATGACTGGGCTGTACTAATATGATAAAAATTATAATATAATGAAAATTAATCTATAGATTATACTACAACATATAATATATATACTATAATATACTAGATATATACTAGTTATACTAGTTATATACTAGATATATCTAGTATATTACACTAGATATACTATAACAATCAAACAAACAAAGGAATACCTTAGAGAGCTGGGTACAATATTAACAAAAGTCAATGGGATAACAAAGAATCTAGTATATTAAGAGAAATAGGTGGGAAAGGAAAAGGAGGAATGAAAAAGTCATACTTCCAGACCTCAAACTATAACATGAAGCAACAGTCATCAAAACTATTTGCTACTGCATAAAAAAAAAAATAGAAAATTAAAACAATGGAACAGACTAAAGAACAGAGAACCAAAAATAGCCCAGCATACCTGTGTTCAATACACTCCCAAACATCAATAACTTTGGAAACAATTCAGCCTTTGATAAGAACTGCCAGTAAAATTAAAAAGCAGTCTTGTAGAAATTAGACTTGAACAAATATTCTGTACCATATTCCACAACAAAATTAAAAATGTATATTTAGTCTGAATTTTAAAATTTTACCATGAGAATATTAAAAGAAGAATAGATTGTGTATCTTACATAGTTATGGTTAGAAGATGAATTCTTCACTAAATATGTTTACATGAAATTTAAAAGCTTTTGCACAAACAAAATTAATCTAGGGTAAAAAGGGAAATGTTTGGCTGGGGGAAAAAATCTTTGTATAAGATACCTCTGATAAAACTTTGGTATCCAAAATATATGTACAACTAAAAAGATATAAAATCAAAAAGCCATTCTCCAATAAATAGTGAAAGGATATGAAAAAAGAAAGTATTCTTAAAAGAATTAAAAACTATTAATAACCATATGAAAGGAAATTCCAAATCTTTAATAATAGGGAAAAAAAGCAAATTAAAACAACCTTGAAGTTGGCCCTCACATTAAAAAATTGGCATACTGAAAAAAAAGGAATAGCCAATGTAAGAATTCTTGTAGAAATATAGGTATACTACAGTGCTGATATTGGAACTGTAATTAATACAACCTTGATTGAAAGCAATTGGGAATTTTTTTTTAAAAAGTGGCTAAAATATCTATATACTTTGATCCAGAGATAATAATCCAAGACATATAGGCCAAGAAGGTCATTAAAAAAAGGGGGAGCTATTTATAGCATATGTGTGTGTGTGTATTGAAGCCCTTTTTAATACAGCAAAAAAAAAAATTAGAAACAAAAAAGTCTATTGACCAGGGAATGTCTAAACAAATTGTGGTATATGGATGTAATAGAGTATTACTTTGTAGTGTAAAATTACAAATATGATGAATACCTAGAAGTTTGAAAAGATTTACATGATCTGATGGAAAGTCAAATTACCAGAGTCATGAAAACAATGGTTGGCTACTTGTCCGTTCTTAAAGAGGACCAAAATGACATTATTATTATGCTAGAGTCAAGTTACAGTATGTCAGACTGTGGCTGATTAGACCAATATGAGTTCAGAATGTTCTAACATAGGTTGGGCACAAATAGTCTATGTGAACATTTGGGGTGGGTTTTCTAAATTTGTGCATTTGGCATTTCTTTTAAGCTGCTTCAATTCTGCTTTGCTCATAGAACACAGCACCTTCTCTGATGAAGGCATGCCATGATGGACAGTCCTGTGCCAGTGTCTCACAGATCAGACAATCAATTCCAAATTTGTTAAGAGATACCTTGAGAGTGTCTTTGTATCTCTTCTTCTGATCACCATGTGAGCACTTGCCCTGTGTGAGTTCTCCATAAAATAGTCTTTTTGGCAAGGGCACATTTGTCATTTGAACAATGTGGTCAGCTTATCGGGGTTGTGCTCTCTGCAGTACAGTTTGAATGCTTGGCAGTTTTGTTAGAGAAAGGACCTCAGTATCTGGTATCTTATCCTGCCAGGTGATCTTCAGAATCTTCCTAAGACAATTCAAATCGAAGTGATTCAGTTTCATGGCATGGCATTGGTATACTGTCCAGGTTTCATAAGCATACAACAATGAGGTCAGCACAATGGTTCAGTAGACCCTTAGTTGGGTAATCAGTCTAATATCTGCTCTCTCCTGTACTTTAATTCAGTCTCCCAAAAACTGAACTAGCTCTGGCAATGCATGCATCAACCTCATTATAAATGTGTGCATTCCTAGAAAGTATGCTGCCAAGGTAAGTAAACTTATCCACAGCATTCAAAACTTCTCCATTTGCTATAAACAATGGCTCCATGTATAGATGGTGTTGTGCTGGCTGATGGAGCACCTGTGTTTTCTTGATGTTAATTGTTAGGCCAAAATTAGCCCAAGCAGCAGAGAATTAATCCATACTTTGCTGCATCTCTTCTTCAGATGCATTGAGTACACAATCATTTGCAAACAAAAAAAATCATGCACCAAAACTCCCTCTACTTTTTGTAGAAAAAGTAAGTTGAAAAATTTACCATCAGTGTGGTACCTGACCTTGATGCCATGTTTGTCCTCATTGAAGTCATTTGACAACATGACTGAAAACATCATGCTAAAAAGAATGGCAGCAAGCACACAGAGTTGTTTCACTCCATTGGTGACTGGGAAGGCTTGAGAGTATTGTCCATTATCCAGAACTTCCACAAGCATGCTATCTTGAAATTGAAAAACAATAATGATGAACTTCCCAGGGCAACCAAATTTTGACATAATTTTCTTTTTTTTCTCATTACTTTGTCTTTAGTCTTCAACATTCACATCCACAAGAGTTTGAGTTCCACATTTCCTCCCCGTCTCATCCCTCCCCAACCCCAAGAAAGCGTGCGTTCTAAATATCCTTTTCCCTAATCTGCTCTCCCTTCTATCTCCCCCCCTTCTCTTATCCCCTTCCTCTTCTATTTTCCTGTAGGACAGGATAGATTTCTATATCCCATTGCCTGTATATCTTACCTCCCAGTTGCATGTGAAAACAATTTTTTCAACATTTGTTTTTAAAACGTTGGGTTCCAAATTTTGTCCCTTTCTCCCTCCCCACCCACCCTCATTGAGAAGGCAAGCAACTTGATAAAGGTAATACTTGTATAGTCATGCAATACACTTCCAGAGTAGTCATGCTGTGGAAAACTAACTATATTTTCCCTTCATCCTATCCTGCCCCCCATTTATTCTATTCTCTCTTTTGACCCTGTCCCTCCTCAGAAGTGTTTGCTTCTGATTACCCCCTCCCCAACTGCCCTCTCCACTATGATCCCCCAGCTCTCTTATCCCCTTCCCCCCTAATTTCCTGTAGGGTAAGATAGCTTTCCATACCCAATTGAGTGTATACTTTATTTCCTCCTTAAGACAAATCTAATGAGAATTACCTCATTCCCTCTCACCTTCCCCCACTTCCCCTTCACCGTAAAAGTCTTTTTCTTTGTTTTATGTGAGATAATTTACCCCATTCTACTCTCCCTTTCTCCTTCTCCCAGTATTATCCTCTGTCACCCCTTAATTTTATTCTCCAGATATCACCCATTCATCTTCAACTCACCCTGTGCCCTCTATCAATTTATCTATACATATAATTTTTCCCTCCGACTACCCTAATACTGACAAAGGTCTCATGAGTTACAAATATCTTTCCATGCAGGAATGCAAACAGTTCAACCTTAATAAATCCCTTATGATTTCTCTTTCTGTTTACCTCTTCATGCTGCTCTTGAGTCTTGTACTTGAAAGTGGAATTTTCTATTCAGCTCTGATCTTTTTATCAAGAATACTTGAAAGTCCTCTATTTCACTGAATGTCCATTTTCTCCTGAAGGATTATGCTCAGTTTTTCTGAGTAGGTGATTAACGGCTATAATCCTATCATCTCCATTGCCCCCTGGGAATATTATATTCTAAGCCCTCTGATCCCTTAATATAGAAGCTGCTAAATCCAGTGTTATCCTGATTATGTTTCCACAATCCGTGAATTGTTTCTTTCTGGCTGCTTGCAATATTTTATCCTTGACCTAGGAACTCTGGACTTTGGCTACAATATTCCTAGGAGTTTTCCTTTGGGGATCTCTTTCAGGAGGTGATTGGTGGATTCTTTCAATTTCTATTTTTTCCCTTTGGTTCTAAAATATCAGGGCAGTTTTCCTTGATAATTTCTTGAAAGATGATGTCTAGGCTTTTTTTTTTGATCATGGCTTTCAGATAGTCCAATAATTTTTAAGTTCTCTCTCCTGGATCTATTTTCCCAGTCAGTTGTTTTTCCAGTGAGATATTTCACATTGTTTTCTATTTTTTCATTCTTTTGAATTTGTTTTACAGTGTCATGACTAACAGTATCAAAGGTCTTGGTCAGAAAAACAAGCACTGTGTACAGATCTCTTTTCTGTTCCTGGCTTTTCTCCTGGAGTTGTCGGCAGCAAACACCATATTAGCCATTCCTTGGCCCTTTCTAAAGCCACACTGGCTCTTAGAGAGATGACCATCTTCTAGGTGAAGGATCAAGCTATATAGAAGGAATATGGCAAGAAACTTGCCAGAAATGACTAATAAAGAGACATCCCCCTCCCCGTGATTGTTAGAGGACAATCTATTTCCTTTACCTTTATAGAAATGGACAATGGAGGCATCCTTGAACTTGTGGGGGATAACCACCTCTTGCCATATAACCCAGAAAATTTCAGTTAGCTTTTTTATGAGTGATGGCCCACCCACCTTGTAAATCTCAGCTAAAATAGAATCAGCATCAGGTGCTTTGCCATCTGAAATGAGCCTAATGGCATTCAAAACCTCTTCTTCAATTGGAACTTCACCTAGGGAGGGACTGACTTCAAGCTGAGGTCAATGGCTTCAGTACTGATTGATGATGGTCTGTTGATAATACTATGGAAGTATTCAGCCCATCTCTCTAGGGTCATATGTTTATCACTAATCAATGTGGCTCTATCAGCACTGAGTAGTTGAGATGCACTATAAGTCTTTGGCCCATAAATAGCCTTCAGGACATCATAAATGCACTTTGGATTGTTACTATCAGCATAATGCTGAATTCCATCTGCCTTCTTACTAAGCCAAGAATCCTGCATCTCTCTTAGCTTCATTTGTACTTTGCTTTTGATAGAATTAAATGCTGCCTTCTTAGAAATGGAGGAACTATCCTGCTGGTAAACTCTGTGGAGCACTCATTTTTCTCTTAGCAGCTTCTGAATTTCCCCATCATTTTAGTCAAATCAGTCTTGATGTTTGTGAGTGTTCTGACCCAGATGAGCAAATGCAGTGCTGTACATTAAATCTCTGGAAGCTGCCCACTCCTTTTATGCTTCACTGTTGACAACTGTGTGTTGGCTCAACTTTCCCTCCAAGTTATCCACAAACTGTTCCTGCTCAGAGAAGTGCTCTAATCTGTTGACATTAATTCTTCTGGTAGTTATTTTGCCTTGGGGCTGTCACTTTTGTTGAATGCAAATATTTAGCTTGGAGAGCAAAAGTCTATGATTAGTCCAGCACTCTCTCCACACGTTGCCTTTGTTACACTTACATCCTGTCTTCTCTTCTCCTTACAATCACATAGTCTATTAAATGTCAATATTTGCTGTGAGGATTCATCCATGAAGTTTTACTGCATTTAGGTAAACAGAAGACAGTGTTAGTGATGAGAAGGTCATGAGATTCATGAGTCTTCAGTAGTAAGTGATCATTGCTATGTCTGATTCCAACTCCATTCATTACAAGGACTCCCTGCCATGCCTAGAGTTGCCACTGGATCAAAGGGACAAAGGTAGGGATTTTTTTAAAAGGGGAAAAATATTAAGTCTGCATACTACTAACTAGTAAACTTGACTCAGATTTCTGGCAAAATTCAACGACATACTTTAAAAGGGATAAGTAAACACCTAGAAAAGAAAGTAAAGAATCACAAGAATCAATATGGTTTCATCAATAACAAGTCTTGCCTAGATAACATTATTCCCTCCCCCCCTTTTTTGTTAATGAAATATTCCTATGAAGGGATGCTATAGCTATAGTTTACTTAGATTTCATTAAGCATATAACACAATCTTTCATGCTATCCTTTTGGAAAAGATTGGGTATGTGGGTTGGAGAATTATACAATTTTTTGATTGTTTGTTTGTTTGTTTTGATAACTGGTTGAATTGAAGTGTGATGCTAACAAATAGTCATTAATGATTAATGACCAGGATAAAAGGATATATGGTATATTTACCAAATTTGTTGATTCACCAACCTGAGAAGGATGATATTTAATAGTTTGTGTGACAGTCAGAAGATAGAAAAGATAACAGGTTAAAATGTTGAACTGAATTTAATAAGATAATATTTAATAGGGGCAAATGTATTCAAAAATTAAATGTTTAAGTAGAAGATGGGGCAGGTAGAATAATAGAGAACTTCATGGTGTTTTGTTTTGTTTTGTTTTGTTTAAGAGATTTGATGCTCAAAATAGATTAGATTTGTCCTACTTGGCCCCGAATTAGAAGTAATGGGAAAATGATGTAGAAAGACAGATATCATCTTAACATCCTATTCATAAATGGAATGGGCCCACGTAGGAGCTTTACTCTCACCAGAGGTTTCAAGCAAAGGTTGGATGACTACTACTTGGCAAGAATGTTTTCAAGATCATTTTTATTCAAGTATGGGTTGGTCTAGTTAACAAATAAGATCCCTTCCAATGAAAAGAGCTAGCATTTATATAACACTTTAAGAGTTACATATTTTATAACATTGGTGTCAGCTGGGTGGTGCAGTGGATAGAGCTTCGAACCTGGAGTTAGAAAGAACTGTTCAAATACAACCTCAAAAACCTACTATCTGTGAGACTGTGGGCAGGTCACTTAGCTTCTGCCTCAATTTCTTCATCTGTAAAATAGGGATAATAATAACAGTCCTTCCAAGGGTTGTTGTGAGGATCAAATGAGATAATAATTTTAAACTGCTCATCACAATGCCTGGCACATAGTAAGTGTTATACAAATCATCATCATCATCATCATCATCATCATCATAATCATCATCATCTTCATCATTATTATAATTATTTCATCCTCACAATGATCCTGGGAGGTAGGGATTACTTTTAACTCCATTTTATAAATAAGGAAACTGAGGCTAAGAGACTTGCCCACAGTCTCACAGCTAACAGGTATTAGAGGCAAGATTTGAACAAAGGTCTTTTTGACTTCAAGACCAACATTCTATCCACTGTTCCACCTAGTTGTCGTTAACATTTTGTGATTCTGTGATATTTAATAAGTACTGTGATATTTAAAGATTAGCCCCTTCTAAAAATTTTCACACATGATCATATTAGCAGTCAATGAAATCATATCTGTATTGTATGACTGATTTACCAGTGGAATGAAAATAAAAATGTGTTTGAATTTTAACCCTCCTCTAGCTTCCTTTATATTGTTTGAGCCCATTTCAATGCAAATTAACTTTATTTGGCCTGTGAATGGCACAAAGCACAACTTCTGGATGAAAGTGTGAGTAAACTGGAAATTATAATCTTCTTTATGCAGTGGGCAGAAAAATTTCAAATTCAGAAAGATCATGATGAAAGTATACATACATAAATATATACATATATTTATATACACATATGATAGGTAAATCTTATTTAATAAAAATGATGATTTTAATTTCAATTTGATTGATTAGACCAAGGAAATAGCATGGTTTAAAGGAAAGAGTATGTAACATAAAGAAAAGATTCTTAACCTGGGCACTATTTTTTAATGCTTTGATAACTACTTTTCAATAGAATTGGTTTCCTCTGTAATTGAAAAAAAATTGATTTTATTGTATGCATTTGAAAATATGATTCTGAGAAGTGGTTCACCAGACTACCAAAAGGGTCCTTGAACACACACACACACACACACACACACACACACACACACACACACACAGCCTAATATCCTGACTCTAGAATCTAAAGGACCTGGGTTCAAATAGTACTTCTGATATTTACTGCCAGTTTCATGGATTTGTCTGTGTGCTCATATGCAAGTTCTTCTGTCCCTGCTGATGTGAGGAATAAAGTGCCTCCTGCAACAGCCTGAATTAAAAAGGGGAATCACCTTTGTTTGTTATCACAGTGTTTGCTCCCTTAGGCTAATCCACATACTGACTTGCCCTAGACTTCACTCACTTTATTTTCTCGTGTATCCACAACCAAATATTTGGCTCAGGATAAACAAAACCAAAGCAAGAGCAGGAGGAAGACAGATGCTCAGATTTTCCTCTCCTCACGAAGACAGTGCAGCTTTCCCCACTGGCATCTCATTAAGATCTTTATCTATTTAATTCTTCAAGATACTAAAGATATTCCATTTGGTCTTATTTTTTGCTTCTGTTTTGTGTGACTAAGTGTGTCTTGTTTTTATGTTGTCTATTAAATTGAAAGCTGCAATAGCAAGACTGACCTTAATACCTTTGTAAATGTGCCCAGAGGTTATTAAGCAATAAGCCTACCCAATAAATATAATACGTGAATATAAAATGCATATAAATGATATTTGACTCTTAAGGGGAGGACAGTAGCCCTGAAGTCACAGGACTTTATTTCATTCTTGGACACTATACCCTATTTTCTTGGTATAGAACCAGAGTGACAGTGGAATAGAGGCTGTTTTTTGTTTTTCTTTTGTTGTTGTTGTTGTTTGGAGAAAAGGCTCCAGATTGTAAATCAGCTTTAAAAACCATCACATTAAATGGCTTCTTTCAGAAAAGACAAAACATACACATGTTCAGGTGTGATCATTATTTGCTCTTGGTGGGTTTGTTTTGTGCTGGTATTATATTTGTCTTTTTAAAATAGAGCAAAGTGTTCTGTGGGAAAGGGAAAGTCAATTTACTTTGAAATGAATGTTTCAGCAAACTCCTATGTTCCTCATGAAAAACACAGAACTACCAATAAATAGTCTATAAGTTTAGGAAAATAAACATGAGGAGGCATTGTTGACCCTATAAATTCTGACCATGATACTCTTCTCAAAATCCTTTAATAGCTCCCTTTTGAGAAGTAGTATCTCATAGTGGATAGAGTGCTGGACTCAGGATAAGGAAGATGTATTCAAATCCTTTCTCTGACACTTTCTGGTTAAGTGACCATTGCCAAGTCACTTACACAACCTTAAGACTCAGTTTTCTTAATTGTAAAATGGGCATAACAGTAGCTATAGTATTTACATCACAAGTAGCTGTGAGGTTTAAATGAGGCTACCTATGTCAAGTACTAGAGTGGGGTAAGAGAAAAGAATAATATTAATTTTATTTTTTTTTTGCTTTTTTTTGGTGAGGCGATTGGGGTTAAATAACTTGCCCAGGGTCACACAACTAGTAAATGTTGAGTGTCTGAGGTTGGATTTGAACTAAGGTCCTCCTGACTCCAAGGCCAGAGCTCTATTCACTGAGCCACCTAGCTGCCCCAATAATAATATTTATTTTAAAAAAAGTTTCTGATACTGTAATTCCATTAGTGTATGGAATTCCCAATAATTGACTTCTTTTACCAAAGGAGATAACTACTTCTTCTACAATGGATAATTTTAGAAAGTTGCCTAGGGGCACTGCCAGGTAAAGTGACTTATCCAGGATGATATATCTATTATGTGTCAGAGGCAGTACTGGAATCCAGGTTCTCCTGACTACAAGGCCAGTTTTCTATGTGACCTCTGTCATCCAATATTCTACATTTCTTTTCATATGGTAAAAACATCAGTAATTAATATTGTCTCTAAGATAAACTATAAACTACTGAGCTATGTATTCAAGGCCCTCCCCAATCCCACTCCAACATCATAAAGTATCCCTCTCCTTCACTACCTTACAGAACACCAGTAACGCCTGAACTTAGTATTCTATTTCTTGTCTTTGAATTTGAATAAGCCATCCATTCCCCCTTGCCTAGAATTCATTTCCTCCTCTTCACCACTTTTCAGAATTCCCATATTCCTTCAAGGCTCAGCTCAGTTATAACTTCCTCTGTGAAGTTTTTTTCCTACACTTGGACATGTTAATATTACCTTCCTTACCTTATATCTATGTGTTTGTATAAATGTTGCCATGCTTCATTCTCTGGTAGATGAAAAGCTCCTTGTAGGTAAGGACAAGTTTCATTTATGTCTTTAAATCTCCACAGAGGCAGAGAGGGGAGGCCTTATATTTGTCTGCTCTTGACACAAGCAATTCAATCTTTATACTGCTCTCCATTTCAGCCTAAATTCACCTCCTTATGCTTGGGTTTACCTTTACCTCATCTCCTTCCAAAGCTTTTCATAATGGTTTTTTTTTTGTTTGTTTTTGTTTTTTTTGGCAATTGGGATAAAGTGACTTGCCCAGGGTCACATAGCTACTAAGTGTCAAGTGTTTGATCTAAGGCCGGATTTGAACTTAGGTCTTCCTGACTTCAGGGCCAGTGCTCTATCCACTGCACTACCTAGCTGCCCCTATACTGTGTTTTTATTATGATAAATATTCTTATTCTTTTTTTTCAGGCAATTGGGGTTAAATGACTTGTCCAGGGTCACATACCTAGTAAGTGTCAAGTGTTTGGTCTGAGGCAAGATTTGAACTCAGGTCCTCCTGACTTCAGGGCCGGTGCTCTATCCACTGCACCACCTGGCTGCCCCAATATCCTTATTCTTAATGACTAGTTGGTAATTTGTTGCAAGTTTATATGTGAGAAATATGTATTCTACTCTTATCTTATCATCATCTTGTACTTAGTAAGTTTAGTGGTCCTGCATAATTGAATTAATGCTCATTTCTTTATTATATGTACTACCTGGAAATTTACTGCACTCATAGCCCTCATGACTGACAGAAGAAAGGCAATGGGTCAAACAGTCTCTCCCTGCCATGATTTGCAATATCAATAAAGCTTCCTACTGACTTGTTCACTAAATTTTAAACTGTCTTTTTTTTACCCCAACCACATCTCCAAGCAGAAGCAAAGTGCCTTGTATGTAGTAGGTCTTTCATAAATGTTTGTTTTATGTTATTGACTTATAAACCATGGAAAATAATGTGTTTTAGTAGAAAAAAAATGGCATCGCATTTTAGAGCCGGAATCCCTGGGTTCTAATTCTGGCTCTGCCATTTATCATGTGTGTGACTTAGAACAAGAAATCATTTCATCTCTCCTCACCTTTTACTCCATCATCTATGACTATATCTATATCTATGTCTATGTCTTTGTCCACATCCATGTCTACATCTGTGTTGCACATATCTCCACAGTAAATTCAACACTGTGGCCTGGTCCTGATAATATTACTTCTTTATTTTTGAAATCCTTTATGTGGAAGAACTTCACTTTTGACATTCCTCTCCCCTTAATAAGAATGAAAGAATTTTATACTACTCATTGCCAAACAACATAAACAAATTGATTTATTTTGTACCCATATAAACCCTGTGAGTTGGTAATTATAATATTTTTCCTCATTATGATTTTTAATTTCATGAGTATGTGGGAATTCTTATCAAAATACCTCACAGGTCTACATCTACAATGGTAAAATGAAAGGAACATTAGTTCTGGAGTCAGAGGGTCTGAATTTAAATGCTACTTTTAATATCTACTCCCTGTGCAATCTTGGATTAGTCATTTGACCTCCCTAGGCTCCAGTCACCACATCAAAAAATAAAAAGCTTGGAAGAATTGGCCTCTGGGGTCTTTTCAGTTCTATATGCATGATCTTATGAATGTTCTCTAATTAGTAGCCTTAGAAATTGTGTGGGGAGTTGAAAAAGTCAGATGACGTGCCTATGGTCACATAGCAAGTATGCATTCAAGCTAGAACTTGACCTCAAGTTTAGCCCTCTATCCACTACGTCCTACAACCTTCTCCCAGGGTGAGTTTTAGTTTCTCCATTTTACTGATAAGGAAACAATCTTTAAGAATATAAATTATTTGCTCAATGTTATGAGGTGAGAAGCAGAGTCAAAAACCAAACCAAGGGCTTCTTAATATATATTCAATATTCTTTCACCAAGCACTTTTTCACTAGGCAGTGTATCATCAAGGACTATTTTATATTTATCTTTTTATCTCCATCACCCAACACAGTGCCTGACATATAGTCCTTAATGAATGTTCATTGATTGACTAATACTCATCAGAAAACATTAACTATGACAGTGCAAATATAGAGAATTGTGCTAGGCACTGAGGATAAAAGAAAATATACTAATTATCTCTGAACGATAGTATAAAAGCAATTTTAAAAAATTTCCAGAATATTTTTTATCTGCCTTTTGACCAGACTTACATATTTTCCAAGGTGTTTCATTGTGCAAATTCAGGAGTACAAGGAAATTTCTAGAGTTCTCCCATCAAGGTAGATTAATAATCAACTAAGAAATATACTATTTTAAGTCCAAGTAGATCATTTGGCATGCCAGGATAACCTCTGGATAATTTGGATTTTTGTGTATGGGGATTTTGCCTGGAAACCATCAGAAAGCGTATCTATTGTATTTAAATTCAAGCAGCTGTGGTCCCAGCTCACTATATGAATCAAGTTTAAAAAAAAAAAGTTGTTAAACACTTACTACGTGCCAGGCATTGTACTGAGTACTGAGAATACAAAAATTAGCAGATAGAATAATGATTTCTGCCTTCAAGGAGCGTACATTCTAAAGGAGGAAGGCAACACATAAAATGAAGCTGAAAAGTAAAGCAAGAGGCAGAATAAAGAAGAAATGGCTGGCCTGGGCCTCCTCCTGTAAATAGATGCTCTGAAAGGAACTAGCAGATCAGAAATAGAATTCACAGGTCCAAGGGTGAAGTAAGCTTCTAGGGTGAAGAGGTTTCTAAGACATTTTAGAGAAAATCTGGGAGATTCAGGAGGGAAGTCTAGGAAGAAATGAAGATAATCGCTAGATTAGGACGATGTGTTTACAAATGGAAAGAAGTTGAGAGGTCATTTAGCACAAAGTCTAACCCCTTCATTTTAAAAAATTTTGTTGATTCCTTTTTACTATATAATGTTCATTTCCCTGTTCCCCTCCCACCCTCATTGAATCCTCCATTTTAATAAACAAAATTAGGCAAAACCAATACAGAGTCCATCACTGACATTATACAGAGCACTCTATACACATAGTCCTTGATATTTCTACTAAGAAAATAAAAATGTATTTCATCATATGTCCTAGGGAACCAAAATATATCATTACAATTAATCAGAATTTGGCTAACTTTTAGTTCTGCTTCCATTTGCATTACTATAATCATTATGTAACTCTTTATTCCAATTTGGTCTACTTCAATATACAATCATTTATTTAGGTCTTCCAATGTTTCTCTGAATTCCTCATATGTCCTCATTTATTTCACCAAAATTGTATGCTATTATATTTAAATTATAACTTGCTCAGTTATTCTCAAAACAGTTTGTACACTATATATCCATTTGGGGTACCAAACATAAAGAAGCAAAAGAACTTAGTAGCTTAATATTTGATAAACTGAAAGACTGACCCCATTTCCCTCCCCACCACCAGCTATTGGGATAAGAATCCATTATTCCCCCAAAACTTCTGGAAAAACTTGAGAGCAATGTTACAGAAATTTAGATTAAACTGATATCTCATAATATATACCAAAATAAGCTGAAGATACACTCTACTTATGTATACATACATGACCTAGATATAAAAGGTCACATCATAAACAAATTAGAAAAACAAAGAAGAAATTACATTATAAATCTCTGGATAGGTGAAGAATTCACAACCAAACAAAAGATAAAGAAGATCACAGATTTTAAAAAGATGAATTCATAAAATTAGATTTTACACAAATAAAACTAATGCAGCTAAAATTATAAATGAAATAGATAACTAGGGTGAAAAAAAACCACTTTCCAACAAGTTCCTCTGATAGGAGTCTCATTATATACATGCGTACATACATACATATGGGTACACACATATATATATGATAAAGTTTATAATAATAAAAAGCATTACAAAACTGATAAATATTAAAGTATATGAACAGGTCATTTTCTAAAAAAGAAATAGAAGTTATTGATTGCCATATTAAAAAATATGCTACAAATCACTAATAATTAGAGAAATGAAAAGAAAATCAACTCTGAGATTCCACTTCAATCCTATCAGGTTAGTAAAGTTTACAAAAAGTGGAAGTAATAAATGTAATGAAAGTAGACAAACAGGAACATTAATGCACTGTTGGATGATCTGTTCATTGTTCTAGCCATTTTAGAAAGCAATTTGGAACCATGTCATAAAAGTTATTACAGATGGCAGAGCAGAGGAAACTTGACAGCCAAATTCTATCAATATTTCCTTCTAAACAATTTTAAAATAACATCTCAAATCTAATTCTGGTCCATCAAAGCTAGCAAAACTTTGGGGTGAGACATTTTTCAAGCCCAAAACAACTTAGGAGGGCAGAAGGAAAGGTCTGAGTTGAGAGCTGGCCTAGAGCATGTGTGTTATCAGTGCCAGCTGTGGGTCCTGGAGGTGGCAGTAACAGCAGAATCAGTAGCTTGAAAACTCTCAGTCCAGAGATTGTAATGGGATTAGACAACTGGTCAAAAAGAGATTACAGAGGACCTCTGCTAGCACAGGGCACAGTTCTGTTTGCTGTTTGGCAACTTCATTGCCCAAAATCACTTCCAGGTCACTATTCTAGAGTGGAGAGCAACGTATGTGGTCAAAAGGGAGCAAGGACTTTGAGGAGCAATAGCACTTAGAGCTGCAAGAGATCAGGGGAATCACCATGGATAAGGACCAAAACACAGACCAATAGAACAGTGACCAAACCTCTCTCCAGATCACACCACCTTGGAAACACAGAAAACTTTCAAAGCCCCAGAAATATCTCTGAAAACTAGTACACCCACCCTAGGAACAGAACCCAACTTTAATAAAAAGAACAGTAAAAAGAAAGAAAGAAAGAAAGAAAGAAAGAAAGAAAGAAAGAAAGAAAGAAAGAAAGAAAGAAAGAAAGAAAGAAAGAGAGAGAGAGAAAGCAAGCTGGGGATATGAGCCAAAAAAAAAAAAAAAAAAAGGAAATCAACTCTAAAAGGAGCCTATGGTGATAGAGAAGATCAAGACACAAACTCAGAAGAAAACAGTATCAAAACACCTACCAGCAAAACCTCAATGAAAAAATACAAAGAGGATCAACAAGAATTTCTGGAAGGGCAAAAGCAAGCTAACAACAATAACAGTAATAATAATAAAATAAGAGTTATAAAAGAAAACTTAGGAAAATAAATAAGAGGTGCAAGTAAATTATAAAAAAGTAATAGCACAAAAAGTAACAACTTAAAAAACAGATTTGGCAAAAGGATAAAAGAGGTACAAAATATCACTAGTGAAAATAAATCTTTAAAAAGCAAATTGACCAAATGGGAAAAAAAGGTTAAAAAAGCTCACAGAAGAAAATAATCCCTTAAAATTAGAATTGGTCAAGTGGAACCTAATAACTCCATGAGATATCAAGAAATGATTAAAAAAATAAAAAGAATAAAAAATAGAAGAAAATATGAAATATCTCATGAGAAAAAACAATTGACCTGGAAAATAGATTGAGGAGAGATAATGTAAGAATTATTGTACTACATGAAAAAAAATATGATCAAGAAAAGGAACATAGATCTTATATCAAGAAATTTTCAAGGAAAACTGCCTTAATATCTTTGAACCATAGAGTAAAAATAGAAATTGAAAGAATCTACCAATCAACTGAAAAAGATTCCAAAATGAAAACATCAGACAATATAAAATACCTGGAAAGCTATCTGCCAAGAGAAACTCAAGGACTGTATGAATGCAATCATAAAATACTTTTCACACAAATAAAGACAGATCTAAAGAATCAAAGAGATGCCATTCTGGGGTGATGGTGGAAAAATCCCAAGCTCTCCAGATTTCCCCCACAAACAAGACAAAACAGTGCTTCAAGGCAAAAGTAGAGCACTAAAAATAAACAAGAGTTGGGGTAGAACAGTGGTCCTCCTAGGGCAATGGAACATCCAAAGAAAAATCCCAGGACCAAGGTTTGGTCCCTGTGAAGAGTAAACACCTCTAGTCTAGTTCCACAGAAACAATAAGCAGTGAGTCATGGGTTGGGAGGTGGCCACAGGAACTTTCACATCTGGGACAGTGTGGGGAGCTGGGCATCTGAGCTGGGGAAGATTGAGGGAACCTCTGCTGATAAGAAACTGAGAGAACCTCTGCTGTTAAGGAACACCAGCCTCAGTTGTGGGGCTGAGACATGGCCTAGGGTGAGAAGGAACCAGCACACACCTGGTGAGTGAGAAGCAGTGGGCACTAACAGGACGGCAGAATTCTTGATTTAAGTTTCAAGCTAGAGGGGAAAAGGAAGATCTGAAGCCATAGGCGCCATCCCCCATATTTCAGGACTAATGTTTAGAAAAAAAATAAACTACTAGAAATAAAACAAACAAACAAATAAACAAATGAGGAGGCAAAGGAGAAAGAATCCAACCATGGAAAGTTACTATGGGAATAGAGAAGATCAGGGTTCATCTTCAGAGGTGACTACTGAAGCAAAACAAATCCTCTCCTACCCCAAAGAAGAACATCAAATAGTCACCTGCCCCAAAAAATAATTCATAGAAGAACTTTAAAAAGACCTTAAATCAAATAAGACAGATTGAGGAATTTTTTTAAAATAAAAACAATCTAAACAAAATAAGGAGATGATGAAAAGAAAGCCAACCAACTAGAAAAGGAGATCTAGAATATTAAGGAAGAAAACAAGTCTTTGAAAATTAAAACTGGGTAAGGAGAAGCCAGCAAACTTATGAGACCAAGAAATAATAAAACTATATGAAGAATGAACAAATAGAAGAGAATGTGAAATATCTTATAAGAAAAACAACTGATCTGGAGAACAGATCAAAAGAAAACATAACAATAATTGGATTACCTGAAAGCTAGGATCAAAAAAAAAAGAATCTTGATATAGTAATACAAGAAATAATTAAAGAAAATTGCCCTGAAGCATTAGAACAAAAGGGGAAAGCAGAAGTAAAAAAAAAAAAAAAACACCAATCACCACCTGGAAGAGATCCTACAAAGAAAACCTACAGGAATATAGTAGTCAAATTCTGAAACCCCCAGCTCAAAGATAAAATATTATGAGCAACAAGAAAAATACAATTTAAATATGGTGGTACCACAATTAGAATCACACAGGACTGCAGGTGTTGGAACACTACATATCAAAGAGCAAAAGAACTGGGGTTCTGGCCAAAAATATCATACCCAGCAAAACTAAGCATAATTCTGAATGAAAAAAAATGGACATTTAATGAAGTCAGACTTTCAAGACTTTTTTAAAAAAGAAACCTGAACTTAATAGAAGTTTTGACATACAAGAGCCAAGAGAAATATAAAGTACATACCAATAACTAATTACAAGGAACTCAGTAAGGACAGACTGTTTAGTTTTTATGTATGTAAAATGTAAAAGATTTGTCTAACACTGTCATTAGTAATTGGATAGTTTGTAAGAAAGATTGGGGTAGACCTGAATATGATATGACTTCAAAATAAAACTGTTTAGGAACAGCTAAAAAAGAGTAAATATTTTATACAAATGAGTTTTAGGGGAAAAAATTTAAAAAGAAAAATAAATAAACTGAAACTTATAAGGAGAGAAAAATGCCCAAAGCAATAACCTAGATACTGTCAAGTATGTAAGGTGTGATCTAAGGAAGATGGTGTTGGAGGTGTCTAGTTATCATCAAATAAAATTAATGGGAAATGGGCTCCTGGCAGGAGACAGAGTGTCTCATGAAGACAAGGAAGAATGTGTCTGGCCTTGGCAATAGACTCACTGACATGATCAAAAGACCTTTAAACAGAAAACTTCCTTACATTATACCAGCCTTGCATTACAGGTATAAATTCAACTTGGTCACAGTAGATAAGCCTTTTATTGTGGTTGTGTATCCTGCTTATTAAAATTTTATTTATGGTTTTTGCATTTATGATTAAAATGACACCGGCTTAAGTTAAAAAAAAGTAAAATCATTTAGGTGCAGCTAAAAAGAGTAATTATCTTATATAAATGAGGTAGGAGAGGAAGAATTAATATAGAGGAATTAGATGGCAAAGGAGAGCTGGCAGTTCTGGAACTCTACTTTCATCAGGAATGGATTTAAGGGGTAGAAGGATATAAAAGTCTAAATTCAGAAGGAAATAAAGTGCTAAGGGAAGAGGATAAGGGAGGGATTTCTAGAGGGGACAGTGAGGGATTTGGATAAGGTGGGTAATAGAAGGATGTTTAGATTAACGGAAATGAAGATAGGGGAAGGATCCTTCAGGGGTACAGGTAGGTTAAGTAATAGGAGGGCAAGGTAGGGGTAGAAGTAAAGTAAAGGAGTCAGGAGGGATAGGAAATAAAGCGATACACACAAACATCAGATAAAGAACAGGAGTAGAATTTATTAGGGAAAAATAAGCAAGATAGTAATCATAATCTCAAACAAAGTTAAAGCTAAAATACATTTAATCAAAAGAGAAAAATAGGGAAACTATACTATATGTCAGCCATATTAATAAATATTGTTTTAGACTTTTTAAAATAATTAGACAGTGTAAAGATGAAATATTGCTATGGTGTAGGAAATGAATTGGTGGACTTTGAAAAACATGGAAAGACTCAGTCTTAGGAAGTAAGAAGTAATCCACAAACAGAGAAGCAGAGGACAAATAAGCATAGTATGGTCTTGCATAGATGCATATGAATGTATATGTCTATATATGAGTATGATTATAGATATCTAAGTACATGTGTATAAGTATACATATGTATGTGTATATGCACATACATACCTTTGTGTGTATATGTGTATATGTATGTATATATGTACACGTGTGTGTATCTGCACTTAGTTGTATCTTCTTGGGGGAGGAGGGAAAGAAGAGGGGGAAAAGAACAAAGTAAAAAGTTCATAGCAGAGAACAAAGGAAAACTCACAAGGAAGCAAAGAAGAGATGGATAACTCTGAACACAAGTACTATTTATTATATAGGCTTTCATGAAATAGAAATTTATTGCTATATATTTTGAATCCTCTCTTAAATCCTGCTGTGTGCATGACAATGTTTTTTTTTATTTTCTTATTTTGTATTTATGTTTTAATATTTAAGTTTATATTTCTTTTTCTTTTCTCAAAAATTGCAGAAATATTAGTTGCTCTGGGTAGGCCAATCCTACCTAAATAAATTTACTTATTCAATACCATCCCAGTAAAACTACCAAATAATTATTTTATGCATTGAGAAAAAAATAATAACAAAATTCATCTGGAAGAATAAAAGGTGAGGAATATCAAGGGAACCATTTTTTTTAATGTGAAGGAAGGTATCCTAGCAGTACCAGATTTCAAACTATATTATGAAGTGATAATCAAAACAATTTGGTACTGTCTAATAAATAGAATGGTAGCTCAGCGGAATAGATTAGGCACAATATATAGTAGTAAACAATCATAGTAAACTAATGTTTGATAAATCCAAAGATCCAAGTTTTTAGGGGAAGCACTCAACATTTGACAAAAAATTACTGGGAAAACTGGAAAGCAGTTTGACAGAAACTAGGCATAGACTAACATTTCATACTGTATATCAAAATAAGTTCAAAATGAACAAATTATTTAGATATAAAGAGTGATATAATAAAATTAGAGAAGCATGGAAAAATTTACCTTTAACATCTATGGATGAGGAAAAAGTTCATGATTAAACAAGGATTAGAAAAGATTACAGAAAGTAAAATGGATAGTTTTCATTACATGAAATTATTTTTTTTCTATTTTTCTTTCAAACAGAACCAATGCAGCCAAAATAAGAAGGAAAGTAAGAAACTGGATGGGGGTGGGGGAGACTTATACTAAGTTTTTTCTGATAAAGTCCTCATTTCTCAAATGTATAGGAACTGACTCAAATTTATAAAAATAAAAATCATTCCCTAATTGATAGATGGACAAAAGTTATGAACTGGTAGTTTTCCAATGAAGAAATCAAAGTTATCAATAATCACATGAAAAAATGCTCTAAATCACAATGGATTAGAAAAATGCAAATTAAAATAATGCTGAGGCACCACATCAAATCTATCAGATTGGCTAACATGACAGAAAAGGAAAAGGACAAATGCTGGAGGGGTATGTGGGAAAATAGGACTATAGAAAATAGAAAATATATATATAGCAGCTGTTTTTTGTGGTGGCAAAGAATTGAAAATTGAATTGTGACCATGCGTTGTAGAATGGTTGAACTAGTTGTGGTATCTGATTGTGATAGAATACTATGGTGTCATAAAAAATGATGAGCAGGATGGTTTCATAAAAATCTAGGAAGTTTAAAGTAAAGTGAGCAGAACCAGGAGAACACTGTGCATAGTAATAACAATATTGTAATGATAATCAATCTGAAATACTTAGCTACTCTGATAGAGAAAATGATTCATGATAATTCCAAAGAACCCATGATGAAAAATGCTATTCACCTCTACAAGGAGAACTGTTGAACTCTGAATTTAGATTGAAGTATACTCTTTTCTCTTTATTTTCCTCATTTTTGTATGCTTTCTTTTGCAACATGAGTAATATGGAAATATTTTGCATGATTTCACATGTATAATCAATATTATATTGCTTGCCTTTTCAAGGTACAGTAGAGGGGCAAAAAAGGAGGGAGAGAATTTGTAATTCAACATTTTAAATAATGAATGTTAATTTTTTAAAATGTAATTGGTAAATATTTAGTAAAATAAAAATGTATTTTAAATATAAAATAAAATAAATGGTGTACTGAAGTATTAAATATCCCGGTCATCCTCAAAGCAGTCTTGTTTAAGTCTTATGGGCAATAACAAGCTACTGAGAGAGTTATAGATTAAACTGATAAGGAATATGATTGGTAGTATGTATAGTTGTTACCCAGATAGAGTATATCATTATTTTGTTAAGCTGCTGGGTAATTCAGAAACTTTGAAATGTGTTTATTAGTGTTTGTCTCCCCACAATTAACAATAATAAGTATCAGCCTTCATTGTGTCTGACTACAAGTCCACATTTCACATACAAATAGTGGAGTTAATCAGAGGTCTGTGAATTAGTCATAAAAACACAGCATTGGATAAACCATAGCTTTCTAGTTTAAGGCCATTTCACTTTAATGATTTCAAACAAATTGGCTTGGCCTTTTTCAAATAAAATAAGAGAATTTCAGTCATTTACATTTTGTTCTTTTTGTTGTACTCTCATAAATTATAATCATTAGTCAGGTCCTTGAACCTCATATTCTCTGCCTTTCTCATAGGCAGTCTATTTCATGGCTTATACTCAGTGAATGGTCTACAAGATTAAACACCCTCTGAGCAATTATATTTTGAGTCTCACAGTTCTGCTTTACTTTTGACAAATGTTAACAAAAAGAAAGCCACAGTATAACACTGAGGTATGCTTTTTTTGACCCTCTGGATAATATATCTGACCACACTGACATCTCAGTAGCACTGTCTTGCTTTATCACACATTTCTCCACTTCATGTACTCTATATAACCTAGCCCAACTGACCTTCATAGTGTTAATCATACATAATACTTGATCTCTTATATCCTGTCCTCAGTGCCTGGAGTACACTCCCTCCTTACCTTCGCCTCTTAAAATTCCTAGCCCCCTTCAAAGTTTAGCTCAAATGCACCACTTCCACAAATATTATACTGTGTATCATTTCTGTATCTATTTTGCATAAAGCTTTATGTGTATATTATTGTTGTTGTCTGTCCTTAATTCTCAAAGAGGACCAATGACATCAGGGAGGTGATGTCATGACTTGCAAGTGAGTTGGATTTTAGTGAGGCAGAGCTATGCAAAGTCATCAGTCTCAGTCTCTCCTCCAAAGTCATCTGAGACCAGTGGCAAGACATAGGTCAGGATAACTGGAGATGAGTCCCCGATGCAGTGGGAGACCTTGGCCTTTTTAGCGAAGGTCTTTCTCAGGTCTCAGTTTGTCTGACGCAACACCCATTCAGTGATTTAAGGCTAGGTAAGAAATGAGGCAAAAAATTGCCAAGTCTGCCTACTCAAAAAAAAAAATCAATCTGGGAGGGGAAGACCCTCAGAGTTTCTGACCAGGACAGAAAGTTGTCTTTCTCAAAATACACTTTAAGTTCCTTGAAGGCAGGTTATCTTTTCTCTTTATATTTGCATCCTCATCCTCTACTATGGTGCCCATTATATAGTAGAAAAGTTTGTTGATAATGATTATTATTATAATTGTAATCATAAATATCTATATAGTGTTTTAAGCTTTGCAAAACCATTTACAAATATCTCATTTTATCTTTACGGCAACCCTAGGAGTTCAAAGCTATTATTATCCTCACTTTGCAGATGAGGAAACTGAGGCAGATGGAGGTTAAGGGACTAGTGCATGGTTATAGAATTAGCGTCAGAGTCCAAGTTAGAACTCAGGTCTTCCTGACTTTAGGCCCAATGCTCTGTCCACAATGATGGTATATAAAAACAGGTTTTATGGGTTCACTATGCTGAACCAGTTACTGTGCTTGCTAACTTGCAAATGTGATAGATGTGTTGAAGTTACATTAAAATTCATATAATCCCACCTGGGAAATCTAAAGATCCAAAGAATCAGGATCACCTAGCCTAGAAATGCATATATGTTTTATTTTTTTTATGTGGCTTGAGATCCAGGGCATCACCAATGCCTATGAATTGGCACAAAGTGTTAATTTCTAGGGAACATCTATTTAAAAAAATCATTTTCACTCTTTGGCTCATCATGGCCCCACATATTACTCAAGCACAATATCCAAATAAAATTTAGGAATAACTCCTATTTTGGCTTCTACAGATAAGAGGGGTCCCCACCTCCCACACAAGCAACATAAATAAGAAAATATCTGCTTTTGGCATGTGTTTGTGAAGGATGTCTCAGCTGCAGTCCCCTCTGAGACCAGGAGAGTTCAATTTCAAGGCTCTAGTCTCTTCTCCAATTCATTACTGGTCACTGAAAGCTGGAAAAGGAATTTCTTCTCTCACCTATATGTCCTCCACTCACCAACCCCTCACTGCAACACTGTGGAGAAAAGTCCCAAGGCAAAAGAATGGACAAAAATAAAACAAAAGAGGAAACTGAGCAATTTCATCTGCTCACCATTTTAGACCTACACAAATGGGTAACTCCTTTAACAATAATACATTTCCCCAGATCCCAATAAGTCAATCACTTTAGGGGCAGGAGGAGTACCTGAAACTCATAGCAGGAACTGTCTATGTCTTTTCACTGAGAAACAAATGGAGAACTGATTTCCACATCCATAAGGAAGTAGTATGGAGTTTGAATGCAGATTGAAGCATATTATTTGCTATTTTTTTCTTCTGTTGTGTTTTGTTTCCTCTTTCTGGTGGTTCCTGCTATTGGTCCTAATTCTTACTTACAACATCACTAATGTGAAAATATGTTTAATAGGAATGTATATGTATAGCCCATAACAGATTGCATGCCATCTTGGAAAGGGAAGTTGGGAGAGAGAGGGGAAAATTTAAAACTCAAAAGCTTATGGAAGTGATTATTGATAAATCAAAATAAATTAATAAAAAAAAAGCTTTGTAGGGAATGATTCTGCTTCCATGAGGGACAATTGCATAGGAAAGAGCAGGAAAACAACTTTAACTGAAGAAGCAGAAATTGCAAAGGTGGTTTAGAAGGCTTTGAGATTTTGAAGATCAAAGAAATTGGTTAGACACAGTTGTGAGGACTTGAGAAGTTGAAGGATAAAAGGAGAAGGAGATTGATTCTAGGTAAAGGACTAGAAGGACTTGAACTGAAAAAGAAGGATTCAATGAGCAGAAGAAGCTTAGGGAGAAAGGTTCAAAAATATGAAAAAAACAAGGATAGAAGGGCTAGAGGAATTGGTAATACATGGTAAATAATACAAAATTATTGATGGTAATGAATTATGTGTTTCAAAGTAACAAAATAAGTCCACAAAATATCTGCATTTCTATAGACCACCAACACAAATCAAGACAATGTTGAGAAACATCCTTCGTACTGAAACAATTTGTGAATTAATTTTTTAAGATATATAAGCAATTCATTCAAAGACTACTTCAAAATGACAGGCATGGCTCTAAGGGGAAAAATAAAAATATGACTGGATATACCCTGCTCATGGTTAGGTCAATCAAATGTAATAAAAGCACAACTATTTCCCAAAGGATGTCATAGATTTAATGCAATGTTAATTAAAGTATCAATAGGTTGTTGTCTGTACAATTAGATGAAGTCATAAGAAAGTCTCAAGAGGGGAAAATGGATGAACAAGAACTTCAAGAAGTATGAAAAAGAAAACCAGGAATTGGACACCTTCTTTGATATCTCAATTCAATAATTTTTAAAATTGATGAGTATTAGAAAATAATAGAGAAATCTGTTACTAGAATAGAGAATACAGAAAAGGAACTTAATATAAATTATTAGTCTTTGCTCAATCTAACTTTTAAAAGTTAGGAATTTCAATTATTATTTGACAAAAATCTCTTGGGGAAAAAGAATATGGATCATCTCAAACCAAACATCATAATCAATTCTAACTAGATTATTGATCTAAACTTTTATAAAATAATTTAAAATCTGCTATAGAAAGAATATTAGATTTGTTGCAACTAAGAGAGGAATAGCATTTTAATTATTCAAATGAATAAAAGAAATTCTTAGAGAAAAATCAGAAAATTGTTTTCTGCAGATAAAGAGGATTAGTCCCAAACAATAAAACACAATATAATTTGAAAGATAAGAAATTATATAACAAAAATAGAAAAAATGTACATATAACACCAAACTTTGTCATTGATAATAAACAGAATCTCTTCAAGAAGAAATTATCTTCTGATTCTTGATACATATTTTTCTCTGTTGTCTGGTACTATTTCTAAGAGGGTAAAGTAAAATTGATGCATAGATACTTAGATAGGTAGATAGATAGATAGATAGATAGATAGATAGATAGATAGATAGATAGTGAAATGACAACTGACATATATCTGTAAGTAATACACACTCCAGTGAAGAAAGGGCAAAAACATGAACAAACAACTAAAAAAAGGAAGAAATAAAAACAGTTAAGATGTACGTAAAAAAGTTGTTCAGATTCTCAAAAAATATGTTTTTGGGTGCACATGTGCACTTCTGCGCAGGCACGCGTGTATTTGTGTCTGTGTGTGTGTGTGTGTCTGTGAGTGTGTTTCTGTGAGTGAGTATGTAATATTCATTGTTATTAGGCTATGGGGGGAAAAACTTTAATATATTATTGAGGGGACCATATGTAGACTGAGATAGACATTTTGGGGAACAATATGTTAAGCACAAAACTGATGCTACTTTTTTACCAAATAGACAAATTCCACTAGTAATATTCTATTCCCAAAATATAATGAAAATAAGACTAGAATGTACACAAATATCCATAGATGTTCTATTTATAATCAAAAAAATTGGAAATCCTATGTACCCAAATTTGGAGAATGACTAAATAAATTATATTTAGTGTAATTGAATAGGATAATGCCATGAAAATAATAAATATGAGGTCTACAAGGAAATATAGAAAGATCTGAATGTAATAACCCAGCATAAAATCAACTGAGCCATGGCCTACTGGAGAACCTGCTTCTTCAAACAAACTAGTGCCCTTAATAACTATGAATAGAACTCTTTAAAATTGTTTTTCAATGAGATAATTGCCAAAAAATATCTTCACCCTCCTCCTTGCATTCCTCTTAAAAAAAAACCAAACTCTTCTACATATTCCCTTGATGCCATTCCCTCCTAGTTTTTTTTCCAATAAATCACCCTATCATCCCTATCATCTCATCTCCATTCTCTCCCTATCTACTGACTCAAAAAATAAAAATAAAAAAGTCAATAACAATTAAACTTCATTTCATCTACTCCTTACTCCCAGTTATCATTCTATATTCTATCTCTCCTCCTTTAATGGGTAAATTTCTTAAGAAAGACATCTAAAAGTATGCCTTAACTTATCCTTTCACTTTTAAATTCTCTTTAGCTTAAATTCCATCTCCATCTTTCAGCTGACAATGTCTTCTCCAAAGTTACCATTGGTCTCTTGTTTGACAAATTGAATTACTTTTTTTCAGTCATCACCCTTCTTAAGCTCTCTACAACCTTTGACATTGTCAATCATTCTCTTCACTTGAATACTCTTTCCTCTCTCAATTTTCATGACACTTTCTCTGTCCTGGTTTTTTTCCCCATGTACCTGACTGCTCCTTCCAAGTCTCCTTTGTTGGTTCATCATCCATGTGTAACACCCACTAACACTGAGTGTCTCCCAAGGCCCTATCCTGGATCTCTTCTTTTCACTTTATTCTGACTCGTATGTTGAGCTCGTTATCTCCCATGGGTTCAATTGTTAGCCCTATTCAGGTGCTTCCCAAATCTATACACCAGTTGTAGCTTCTCTGATGAGGGACAGTCCTAGATCTCCAGCTGACTTTTGGACATCTTAAATTAGGGGTCCCATAGCCATCTCAAATTATATATGTCCAAAGAGAACTCATTACTTTTCCTCCTATATCCTCCTCTCTTTAAAACTTCTATATTACTTTTGTGGCCACTACTACCTTTCCAACCACCAAAACCACAAACCCTATTGTCTTCCTTAATTCCTCACCCTTACTCACCCTACATACATGATCTTGAGTCTACCTTCACCACATCTCTCCTATTCATGTCACCTTCTCTCCACTTACACAACTACAATCCTAGTTTAGGCCCTCAACATCTCTCACCTAGATTACTGAAATAGTTTTCTAATTGATTGAACTGCTTCAAGTCTCTCCACTCCAATACATTCTCATGTCAAAAATTTTCTACTCTTATTTTCTCTGGCTTCCTTTAAGACTTGGATCAGAGATCTGTGTTAAGTTCCCAATATTGCTAATGCCATCCTACACAAATTAACTCCCTATACTTTATACATTCTTTGAGGACAAGATTTTTTTTTCTTTGCCTTTATATTCTCAGATCTTAGCTTAGTGTCTTATACAAAGTAATGTTTAGCAAATGTTTGATGACTGAGTGGCTCATTTTCTAAATTGTAAATCTAATTTGTTTTCCTGTATTCTCTAAAGTGAGTAGATGTGGAGTTCTTACTATTATGCTGTATTTTTTATGAAAGGGACATTTTTTAAAAATTGTGACTTCCTTAGTCATATTTGTAGTTTTTACATTTACTTGGCCTATGAAATGAAAGAAGGCACTATGGCAGGTGGATAGAAGGCCAGCCTTCTTGTAACATTTGCTTGAATTAAAAAGAATTTATGATTTCTTATGGATAGAAATTTAGAGGTACCTAATAGCACTGTTCCAAAGGTACAGCATCCCATGTGTATATGGCTACAGTAGCAAACTCATCTTTGTGTGTGTGTGTGTGTGTGTGTGTGTGTGTGTGTGTGTGTGTGTTTGCAGTGTTGGGAAAGAAAGTGGGAAAGCTTATTTTCTCCCTTCCAGCAAACTAGAAATATCATAGTATGCTGGGGAATGTTTCTTGCACTTGGTTGCCACAAATGACCCTGCCCCTAATTCCTATTTGTGCCAACTACAGAAATTGCTAGTTGTTGCTCACCATTTAGGGTCAGTGTTCTAAGGATGATCTTAACACGCAAAGACACAGATAGCTGCTTCTAAAATAAATAAACTGTGCCACTTTGGTATGGGTGACATGGTTCTATTTTATTTTAGATAGAATTTCATGTTTCATTTCTTCATTGCTTTTTAATTTACAGCTTTTCCATGGCTAATTGTGAAAGTTGGGGGGGCTGGCATTTTCATTTCATAGCCCTTTAATACAAAATCAGTTAAAGTACACTAAGAAAAACATTTTATAATTAGATTCTAAATTAAAGTGATCCCTCCATAATTAGATATGTATGAATGGAAAGCAAACCCAACTGATGAATTTTGAATGATTTTCTAATTGTTACATAGGGTTCAATGGCACCCAGTTAGATTAAAAATATATATTTTACTTCTGTATATTACACTCCCTCCGTGCTCTCTTCCTATGTCTCATGAACATTTATTTGCATGACTTCATTTTACATGAATATTTATTTGAATGATTAATGGACACTCAGCTTTGAAAATCATCATGAAAAGCATTTTGCATTAATGCTAATGTGTGGGGGGTTGAAAAAATAGGGAGAAGCAGAATTAAACTTCTGGTTCTAAAAATCTACAAATCTTTGCATGTCAGTAAGCACCACAAAAATGAATTGAAAGTGAATTAGGAATCTGAAGTCTAGAAAAATCTGATCCCAGTGTTGTTCAAAGCCTAAAATTCATCTTTTCATGCAGCTTTATGCAAGGTTAGTATTCTTGTACTCAGAGAGCAGTGTTTACACTTGTTGATTACTTCTTTCTCTTGTTTTAATCTGGAAGGGGAGACTTTGATGAATAGCCAGTTTTAGAAATTAAAGATGGAATCAGTTCTGGGCCTTTCCAAGTCCACAAATATGCAAATCTTTTAACAGTTAAATTTATTTCCCTTGTAAAGTGTAGTATTTAGCAAAGTGGGTTGGAGTAACAACGACAGAGGGCAATACTGAAAGAATTTTTAAGGTGTCCAATGATAATATTAGCAGTCAAAATATAATAATTTTTATTTGGTGCATCCATCATTTTCAGTAAAAATTATGTGAATGAGTTTCAGATGGACCTATGCAAATTATACTGGCTACAGTAAAATCATTTTTTTAAAGGAATGATTGGGAACAAGGTCAATAATTTAAAACATGAATAGGTTTTAGAAAATGGAAATTACCTATGAGGAGAAAATCTAGGACTTTTGAGGCAAAGCATTTGACAGGAGGAGGAGAGACCAGGGTGATTTTTCTCAATTCTATACACACAAGTCCTACTCAGATATTTTATCATTGCATGAAGGTGACTCTGGGTTCTCATAAGATATGCTAGTAGAAGATAAGCTCTAGCTTCTACCGGGATTTTGAGTACTAGTCTGAGAACAGACTGTCGTGCAGTGACAAACTTTTTTTTTTTTGGTGTCAGGTAGGGGTATAATCTGGTTCGTAAGATCCTAAGATCAAAGGAGTTGAAAGGGACCTTAGGTGTCACCATCTTACAGATGAGAAAACTAAGACCAGAGAGGGTAATACATTAGCCTATGGTCACAGAGATATTAAAGGGCAGAGATGGGTTCCTTGAACAGTAGTGAATGTTTCAGCCTTAGTTAACTCTTGAAGCCTGAGCAACAAACAATTCAGACATCCATATAAACAGTAGAGGAAATCACCATATTGACAAGATCAAATAGCTTCAGAATTAAAATAGAAGTACTTTAAGACATGTAGGACAGTATTTTAAAATTGTAATTTTTGGCATGCTTATTGAGAAAGAAGAACATAGAAATTCATCAATTTATAAACATTAAAGTGCCTACTATGTTCCAGTCTTTGTGCCAGCCTCCAGACACACAGAGACTAAAAATGACACATGAAATTTCTAGAGGAGATTATATTATATTAGGAGATACAGAATGTAAACATACAAATATATTTAAATACACACATATGTGTATATATATATATATACATATGTACATACATATATGCATAGGTGTGTGTATCTTATAACAAATAAATAATATATACAAGTAATTTGGGGAAGACTAGTAGCTGGGGGAATTGGGAAAGTCTTCAACTAGAAGGTGATGCTTTGGCTTAGCTTTGAAGGGAACTAGGAATTCTAAGGCATAGAGGTGAGGAGAAAGTACAGTCTAGACATAAGAGAAAATGTATATTAAAGTATGGAAAGGGAGATGGAATGTGAAGTTTGAGGAACATTAAGAAAACCAATTTGGTTGAACTACAGAGTCGATGAAGTTGAGAAACATGTAACAAGTCAGTCAACATGCATTTATTAAACACCTACTATGTTTGAGGAACTATGCTAAGTTCAGGTTCATTTAACTGTTATTATTTAGTCATACAGTCATGTGTGACTCTTCATGACCCCATAGTATTATACTGTCCATAGGGTTTTCTTGGCAAAGATATTGGAGTGGTTTGCCATTTACTTCTCCAGTGGATTAAGGCAAACAGGGTCACACAGCTAGTTAGTGTCTGAAGCTGGATTTGAATTCAGGTCTTCGTCACTCCAGGCCCTGAAATCTATTTACTGAGACACCTAGTTGCCTCCTGTTCGTTTAATAGGCTGACAAATTTGTTTGTGAGCAAGTATATAAGAACCAAATGCTAGCCTCTGCAAAATGCTAATTGTTACTAGTAAGTTATTGCTAATTTTTGTTAGTAAGTTATTTCAACTTACTTGAAGGATTCTGATGTTACTCAAACAAAATTGGTATTATATTGGGGTATGCACAGAGATTGATTGGCCAACCCGAAATACTGTCACTGTGGACAGTATACTCATCCACAACTTGTGGATGAGTGGCTCTTTCTCCCCTGGTAGTTTTCTGACATGGCTTGTCAGAAGACATAGGATGTAGTCATAGCCTAAGGAGAATGTTATCTTGTAATTTGTGCTTCTGAGAAAGCAATGCCCGACTGTGGGTTCCCAATATTCTATCTGGACTTTCACAGATTGAAGATTTGACCATGTCATTCCCTTCACTAACTGCTGAGTATCTCTATACTGAGATATTGATGACCCCCTTAGTCTTACATTTAGTTTATCTCTAATTTATCTTTTTACCTGTATTTTGGGGGGGCTAGGCAATGGGGTTAAGTGACTTGCCCAGGGTCACACAGCTAGTAAATGTTATGTGTCTAAGGATGGATTTGAACTCAGGTCCTCCTGAATCCAAGGCCAGTGCTCTATCTACTGCGCCACCTAGCTGTCCCCATCTGTATTTCTTTATCTCATTTATAGACTAGATGGTCAAACCAAAATACATGAGTAGGTTTTCATCAAATTTGATGTCACATCTTAATGAATGAATTAGAAGAAAAAAGTATTTAATAAGCATTCACTATGTGTCATTTTTGCTAAGTTCTGGGGGCATTCAAATATCAAAAGGAAAACAGTCACTGACCTTAATGAGGTTACATTCAAATACAAGAAGATAACACAAGAGAGGAAAGGGTGTTTTAATCCTTTGTATAGAATTGTGACATGAAGATAGAGTTTCAGCTGTGTATGAAAATCTAGGTCATTCTACATCTCAACAATCAGGAACTCAGGGCCCCCAGGAAAGAGCTAAGTGCCCTTTTAAAAGCAAAAAATGAGTAGAAGAAGCAAGGCATGAAAATGGCTATAGGGCAACCACACACATAATGCACTAGACTTACTCATTTTTCCCCCCCAGAACTTTCTGTTCTTTCAAGGCTCAACTGATGTGCCCCCTCCTCCGTGAAATCTTTCCTATTCTTCTCAGTTAAAAATATTCTCTCCCTTTTCAAAGTTTCTTTTAATACTTTACCTCAACTTCTCCTTTGGTCCTATCCATCATATTGAAGAATTAATTGAGTACATGGCATTTTCCTGGCTTAACTATGACATTTTTACTACTCATATAATCTAAGGGGAGAATCAGACCATAGGCATGAAAACAGGTGCTCCCCTGAAATGAAGTGCAAGATGAACCTAGGTTTGTTTTTTTTTCTGATTCCACTCCTGTAATTTATGCACTTTATCAAAGTCACTCTTTTACACATTTCCATTGTATTATATTTATCTTGTATTCTATTACAGGGATAGGGTTTAAGAGCAGGACCTATAGTTTAACTGGTATGGTAAACATCCAGATGAGGAGATTCCCACTACCAATATAGATCAATATCTTTTCTGCAATTTATAATCTTACAGAGTTGCCTAGAACATTGAAAAACTGTGAATTGCTTAGGGTGATGTAACCAATGTGTACTTGTGCCCAAGTCTTTGACTTGAATATTGTGACTTGTAATAGATAGAGAAGCTGGCTCTCTATCCACTACACCATTCAGTTTCTCAATTTTCTAGAGATTCATGTATATTCTACCCAGTAAAATACAAATTCTTATAGCAGAGAGACTGTCATTTTTTTATCTTTGTATTCTCATTGGTCATCAGAGAGCTGTGAGCCTAGCAGATGTTTCATACATGCTTGTTGTTGTCACTGAGTAGGGTTAATGGTGCCATCAGTGATCCAATGTGCTAAGATTACCTGTGTCCCATATGTTTCAAGCTGAGACATGATGATCTTATCTCTCCCAGTGTTAAATAATAATAATAATAATAATAATAACCAACCTTTAGATAGCACTATAAGATTTGCAAAGTTATTTACATGTTATTTCATTACATTCCCACAACAACCCTGTGAAGTATGTTCTACTGTTATTCCCTTTTGATGAGGAAAACAAGAATTAGAGAGGAAAATGAACACTGTGTCAAACTTATGGCTTCCTGACTCCAAGTCCTATGCTTTACCCATTATGCCACCTAGTTGTCATTAAATAAAGTAGAATATAATAGGAGGCCCAGCCACTCATGACCCTTGGTTCCTCTGAGAAGTTTTTAGACTTTCAGAATCACAGGTAATCCTGAAATTATTTTGCACAGAATTAAAATCTGTCAGTTGAATGACAAAACTGCCACTTCCATCAAACCAGCGTTACATGAAAATGGGATTTCACTATGTTCCAAAACCCTAGTCTAATTTTATATATGCATAGTGTATTCTGACAACTATACCCTCTGTATATCACTGAATTCAGGTTTTTAGTCACATTTTCAGAGATCCAGAACCTTGTACTCTGGTTAATATTCACCTCCATGTTTCCCTTGATGGGCCATTTCTTGCTTCATTCTGCTTGGACTTGGAAATTTTCCTAGACCATAAGCCAGATCCCTCGTTTAGCTGGAGGGTCCCTCAGACTATCACAATTTCTATCACCTATTATAGTGGAAGCAGAATTATTTCCTCTGGGTACCTTGAAGGAATTACTGTCAAATTATTTGCATACTGTCAAAGGATTTATTTAAGTTGGGGATGTGGGATCCTAGGACTGCTTATGCCTTCAGTGCTGTCTTTATTTAAAAGCTCCTAAAGGGCAGATTAGGGTAATGACAAGCAGAGTATCATGTTGGGAGAACAGGGGAGGGAGGCATTATTAAATATTATGTATTCATTAAAATAAACATTGTTGGTCAAAAGCAAAGAACTCTGTATTATACAAACTATACAAATGCAGAAAGACCAAGACAAATCAAGATTTCTAGTAGAATTAATTAATAAAGCTATTGAAACAAAGAGTCAATTTACCCCTTCAACCATAGCATATTTCTGCAGAGGCTCTTAATCAGTCCCATAAAAAGCTTATGGGGAAGATCAGACAACTTTAATGAGCTTCTTCATTACCTCTGAAAAGCTGATCTAAGTAAGTCAGATATCTAGACAGATCAAATGATACCATAGATTCCCCAAACTACACTCCTATCAGTTTGTGAGAGATACTCTAATACATGGCTTTTATTAACATTCAAAATTAAAATTGCAGTTTAATTTGTAAAATTAAATATCCACCCTTACATAAAGTTTCAGACTTAAAAGGAAAACTTCTTCAGCTATTCATTATACTGCCTTTGATGTTGTAAACATAGTGCTAATGTAACTATAACAACCTATCCCGAGGTATTCAACAGTAGCAGCAATGGCCATTGAATAATGTGGAACCTGTGTTAGTGTGGAAAATCAAAATGGTGGCTCGGTTAAAATATAGAGGCAATTTTTCTGGAGTATGCTTTGCCTCCAGATAGGTTTTCTGAATGGGCAGGATATATTTTCATAGATTTAGAGCTGGAAGGGAGTTTGAAAATCATCTAATCAAAACTTTTCATTTTACAGAGGAGGAAACTGAGAACAAGAGAAGTTGAGTGACAAATCAGATAGTAAGGGTAAAGTCAGGAGTCTAGCTTGGCTTTTTTTTTTAAAGAAAAAATGGAGAGATATAGTTAGAACAATAACATAATTAGATGGATTAATTCATAGTAAATTTTTTGTTTTGTTTTGTTTTTTGTTACAAAAGGATTTTTCCTCTCCCCAAGGAGAAATTCTCACCAAAATAAGGAATAGATAGCATAGTAAGGAAAAGTCTCCGTTCCAATCAGGTTTGGTCAATAAGGGGACTAACATTCTAGCTTAGTACCAACTGTCCAATGTAATTACATATAGAAATAGGCAAATGATTCCAACACATTTACATTTGCCCTGGCAAAAAAAAAATGGTAATTTATAACAATACATTTATGGAATACTTCAAAATTTATAACAATGTTATAAAACTGTAGTAAAAATTATTCACACTGATTTGCAGAGGAAAATACTGGTGCTCAAAGAAGTTACAAGTTACCCAGGAACATGCAGACAATAGCTAAACCAGGGCATGTCAGGGACTCCTGATACATCCAGTGCTGATTCTATTCTACCAATTAGATGATAGACTGAAATGCTACTAAGCTTCAATAAATTAAATAAGATCACCAATCTCTGGTAGATCTGCTCCTTTTTCCATCTTCTCATGGTGTTTTTCACCTTTATTGCTTTTTTTACTTAACCAGCCACCTGTGAGATTTTGAGATATAGTATATGTTGTAGTAACAGGTAGAGCTAGGAAATCTTCAAAGTCTAGTGCAGATGGACCATAACATTAGAGTGATTATATCCATTAAATTGGGGTCAAATGCTTCTAGGGAGCCATAATGTTTACTGTCATATCCCTACCTTGTCAAAGGTAGCTCAGTGTTTATTTCAACCATAGATATCTTATTCTGTTGCTAGAGGTAGGATGTGGCCATATTTCCATATCTTCTTTATAAAATTTGATCTCAGTCTTCTACTTAAGAATGGAGGGGAAGCTGATGAGGAAGGCATCATGCTTTCTTCTCCATTTTATTTGGTCTCATTTTCCAGGAGAGGAGAGAAGGTAAGGGAGGAGGTAGAAGAAACAGTGGCATCTGGATTATTGATATGATACCAGGGATAAAGTGAAGTTGGGGTAGATTTGAATTTCCAGGAGCCAAGATGGCAGAGTAAGCAGTAAATCACTGTAAGTCTCCCATATTCACCTCAAAACAAACATAAAATAGTACCCCAAAACAAATCCTAGAACAGCAGAACCAGCAAAAAGATGAAGTGAAACAATCTTTTAACCCAAGAAACTTGGAATATCATCAAGAAAAGTCCATCTCACTTGGATAAAAGGGGAGCACATTCTAGGATAGGAAGCATCCCTGAAAACCAGCAGCAGGCCCCACCTCAGCAAACCAGCAGGAGTTCCTCAGCTCTAGTATGGTGGAGTAGTAAAAATCAATGCCAGGATCTGACTCCCACGGGCGTTAGTATAGCCAGGAGAACCAGCAGACCCCAACTTTGAGAACCTTCACCTCCTTCAGTCCTAGCCCCAGGGAAACAGGAATCTTCCAGTGGCCAGGCCTCCATGTGCTTCAGTGTAGCCCCTGGGAAATACAGAAACACCCCACCCACATATGCCAGACACCACCACTAGGACCCTAGCACAGCACCAGGTAAGCTGTCAGATTCCTATAGCCTTCAGTTACCACCCACTCCACCCTCTCAGCAAAGCATCAGACATGAGGATCCCCTGGGAGCTTCAGGGAAACATCAGGACAATACCAGGTAAACAGCCAGACCCTGCAACCACTGGCACAAGAATCCCAAGACAGTGCCCCTTCAACCCTGAGAGCAGAGCCCAAATTTAAAAGAGAAAAAATGAAACAAAAAAAATCTGACCATAGAAAGTTATAATGATGACAGGGAAGACCAAGACACAAATTGAGAAGAGGACAACAATGTCAAAACACCTATGGGCAAAACCCCATAGAAAAAAAGGGGAAAGTGGTCTCAAGTCCAGAAAGAACTCATAGAAAGTTCAAAAAGAAGCATAAAACCATATAAAAGAGGTAGAAGAAAATATGGGAAAAGAAATGAGAGTAATAAAAGAGAATTATGAAAAAAAAAGACTCAACAGCTTAGAAAACTGCTTAAAAAGAATTGGCCAAATGGAAAAGGAGATACAAAAACCCATTGAAGAAAACAACTCTTCAAAGAGTACAATTGGCCAAAAGGAAAAGAAAGTATGAAAGCTAACTGAGGAAAACAACACTTTAAAAATGAGAATTGGTCAAGTGGAAGTTAATGACTCTATAAGACATCAAGAATCAATCAAATTCAAAAGAATGAAAAAAAAGGAAGAAAATGTAAAATCCCTCATGGGAAAAACAACTGACCTGAAAAATAGATCCAGGAGAGACAATATCAGAATCATTGGAATATCTGAAAGCCATAATCAAAAGGAGGACTTGGATAGCATCTTTCAATAAATTATAAAGGAAAACTGCCCTGATATCCTGGAAACAAAAGGCAAAATAGGCATTGAAAGAATCCACTGATCACCTCAGGAAAGAGATCTCAAAATAAATACTCCAAGTAACATTATAGTCAAATTTCAGGACTATGGGATCAAGGAAAAAATATATATTACAAGTGGCCAGAAAGAAACAATTCAAATATCAGAGAGTCACAATCAGTATGACACAGGACTTGGCAGCTGCAACATTAAAGAAACAAAGATCACGGAACATGATATTCTGAAAGGTAAAGGAGCTAGGACTACAACCAGGAATCATTTACCCAGCAAAATAAGACTAACACATCAAGGGAAAAAATGTCATTCAATGAAAAAGAAGGATTTCACATTTTCATAAGAAGAAGACCAAAACTAAACCAAAAATTTGACCTGAAATATCAAGACCCAAGAGAAGCATAAACAGGTAAAAAGAGAAGAGAAACATAAGAGATTCAATAGACCTAAACTATTTTCATCCCTACTCAGGAAGATGATACTTAAAATTCTTTAAAATTGTAGTACAGTACAGCTGAAAGCAATATTCATGGACAGAGGGTCCAGGTATGAGGTGAATTTGAGGGAATGACAAAAACAAATTAAAGGATGAGAAAGAATATGCAGAAGGGTGGGTGCAGAATGGGTGCAGGAGGAAGGGAGAGATAGAATGGAATAAATTATTTCACATTAAGAAGTGTGAAAGACCTATTACAGTGGAAGGAAAGATGGGAGAGTGGGAGACAAGCATTGCTTGAACATTATTTTCATCAGTATTGGCTCAAAGAGGGGATCATAAACACAATCAGTTGAATATAGAAATCTGTCTTACCTGACAGGGAAGTAGAAGGGAAGAAGATCAAGTAAAGGGGCGGGGGAGAGTAGGGACAGACAAAAGGAAGAACAGATCAGGGGAGGTGGTAGAAAGAAGCAAAACAGTAGTAAGGAGGGATAAAAGGAGAGAGAGTACAGATAGGAGAAAGAATAGGATGGAGGGAAACACACAGGTAGTGATCATAACTGTAAAGTGAATGGCATGAACTCTCCCATAAAACAGAAGTTGATAGCAGAGTGGATCAATAATCAGAATCTTAAAATATGCTGTTTATAAGAAACACACTTGAAGCAGAGACTCATACAGGTAAGGAGCTGGAGCACAATCTATTATGCTTCAGCTGAATTTAAAAAATTAAACAGGGGTAGCAATCCTGATGTCAGACAAAGCAAAAGTAAAAATAGACCTAATTAAAAGAGATAAGGAAGGAGACTACATCTTACTATAAAGTACAATAGACAATGAAACAATATCAATACTAACCATATATGTACCAAGTGGTATAGCATCCAGATTCTTAAAGGAGATATTAAATGAGTTAAAGGAAGAAATAGACAGCAGAATTATATTCGTTCTTTCCCTTCTCAGAACTCAAAAAAATACAACCAAAAAATAAGAAAACTAAGGAGGTAAATAGAATAGTAGAAAAATTAGATGTGATAGACCTTTGGTGTGCTTTAGACATAAAGAGTGACACCAGAAGCAAATTAGAAGATCAAGAAATAGTCTACCTGTCAGATTTTTGGCAAAAGAAAGAATTCATGACCAAATGAGAGATAGAGATCATTACAAAATGTAAAATAGATAATTTGTATTATATTAAATTAAAAAAGCTTTTGTACGAACAAAACCAATGCAACAAAGATTTGAAGGAAAGTAGAAAAATGGGAAACAATCTTTATGGCAACTGTTTCTGATAAAAGCCTCATTTCTCAAATATATAGAGAACTGAGTCAAATTTTTAAGAATACAAGCTATTCCCCAATTGATAAATGGTCAAAAGATATGAACAGACAGATTTCAGTGAAGAAGTGCTCTAAATCATTTTTGATTAGAGAAATGCAAATTAAAACAACTCTGAGGTACCACTTCACACCTATCAGATTGGCTAACATGACAGAAAAGGAAAATGAGAAATGCTAGAGAAGATGTGAGAAAATTTGAACACTAATTGGAACACTTGACCAATGCTGGTGGAGTTGTGACCTGATCCAATCATTCTGGAGATCAATTTGGAATTATACCCAAAGAGATATATCCCAAAGAGATCATAAAAAAGGGGGAAGGAAGTACATGTGCAAGAGTATTTATAGCAGCTCTATTCATGGTGGCAAAATATTGGAAACTGAGGGGATGCCTATCAATTGGGGAATGGCTGAACAAGCTATTCATATAAATGCAACGGAATACTATTTTGCAATAAGAAATGATGAAAAGGGACATTTCAGGAAAACCTGGAAAGACGTGTATGAACTAATGTGTTGTGGTTTGTCCTTTGTTCTTAAAGAGGACCATGCTATCAGGGAGATGATGACGTGACTTTTCAATTGACTTTGAGTCTCCTGCCTCACTTTCTCCTCCATGGCCATCTGGGTCCAGTGGCCAGGTATCAATCAGGATGATTGGAGATGGCCTAGGATGAAGTGGGAGCCCATGGCCTTTTTAAGCTAAGGTTTTTTTTTTTTGTTTTTGTTTTTTTTCAGATTCTCACTTTGAGTGAGGCAAAGCTCATTCTGTGAATAGGCCTCTTTTAAGAAGTGAGTCAAAGGATGGTCCCTTTAATAAAAGAAAAAAATCAAACTGAGAGGGGAAGACCTTCAGGGTTGCTGGCCAAAAGAGAAACAGTTACCATTTACATTCACTCTGAGCCTGGAGGGCCCAAAAAATAACCATTAAGTGGTGCTTGGGCAGGGACTCCTTGTCCAAACACTGAGATCAAGAGAGAATTGGGTTTAAGGCTTGGTCTTTGTGAAAAAAATCTAGGGAATGAGCAGAACACAGTGTACACAGTATCTATAAGGGTGATGATCAACTATGAGTGACTCAGCTCTTCTTAGCAACACAATGATCCAAGACAAGTAAAAAGGATTCACCAAGGAAAATGATATTCACATGCAGAAGAACTGATGGACTCCAAATGTAGAACAAAGCCTACTTCTTTCACTTACTTTTTTCTTTCTTTTTTTTTTCTTTTGATCTGTTTCTTCTTTTACAACTATAACTAATATGGAAATAGGTTTACATGATAACACATTATAAATTATATCAAATTACCTACCATTTTCAGAAGAGGGGAGGGAAAAAATTTGGAACTCAAAATCTTGTAAAAATGAATGCTAAAATTTTTCTTGACATAGACCTGGCAGAAAAATAAATACTATTTAAAAAAAATTAAAATATGCAATGGGGTACTAGGAAATTTTAATAATTAAAACCCTAAATCCTATTCTTTTGTAATGGTCGGAAACATCTCAATTGTCCGCATTGATTTTAAAAAAATGTCATATGATAATAGGCAATAAACAAATAGGCATCTGCCATGAAATTTCCCTGATCTCCTCCTGGTATATATAAATGCTTGAAAACTTTTCTAATCTGTTTAATTTTCTTTTTGTAGTTCATGTTTTTTCTATGATTCATTATATAATAGTATACATTCATATGAACAGTTTCTATGTTGTCCTATCTTCCTCTGCTTTCTGGTGTTTACAATAAACAAGTCAATATTTTCAATTTTTCATTTGTCTATTAATGATTTTTTTTCCCGATAGGGGAATAAAAGGTATGTTACATAAAAGAGGCATTGAGTTCTACAAAAATATATTACATAAGGCTGTTCAATACTTGTACAGATATAAAAACTGAACCTTTAAAATATTAAGTAACCTAAGTATGAACATGTTTTTTCTAGTCCTACTTCCACGCAATCTTTAATAAGACTGACTCCAGTAAAATTAGTCAAAGTTTTTATCCTTAAAACTATATCTATATTTGTATATCTATCTATCAATCTATATAAAAATTCTATGTATAACATACACACTCAATTGGATATGGAAATCTGTCTTACCCAACAGGAAAATAGGAGGGGAAGGGGACAAGAGAGTAGGGGGATGAAAGAGAGGAAGGCAGATTGAGAAAGGGGGTCATCAGAAGTAAATACTTCTGAGGAGGGACAGGGTCAAAAGAAAGAACAGAATAAATGGGGGGATGGGATAGGATTAAGGAAAATAGAGTTAGTTTTTCACAGCATGTCTACTATGGAAGTGTTTTGCATAACTGCACAAGTATAGCCTATATTGAGTTGCTTGCCTTTTCAATAAGGGTGGGTGGGGAGGGAGGAAGGGAAAATTAGGAACCCAAAGTTTAAAAAAACATATGTTTAAAAAAAAATGTTTTCACAGGCAACTGGGAAATAAGAAATACAGGAAATGGGGTACAGAAATCTATCCTGCCCTACAGGAAAATAGAAGGGGAAGGGGGGGAGAGATAGCAGGGAAAGCAGACTAGGGGAAGGGGTATTCAGAATGCATGCCATCTTGGGTTGGGGAGAGGGGCAATATGGGGTGAAAATTTGGAACTCAAAATCTTGTGGAAGTAAATGTTGAAAAGTGAAAATAAAAAAAATAAATTAAAAAAAATCCTACTCCTCCCTTCGAATCATTTCAACATGAAGAAACCAAAATTGGTTAGAGAAAACAACTTATTCAATTCTTTCAAGGTTTTAATGTTTACAAGCTTGAATCCTGACAGTTACTCATGGAGACATCAGAATCCTGAGAATCCTGATGGATTTTTCTTGCTAAAATAAAGCATTTTACTACATTAAACATATTTTTTCTCCCTCCAAATGTTACTACTTATGCCATCTATGATACAAAATATTAGGTAAATTGAAGATTACTTTTCATTGGGACTAACCTACAAATACATTTCAACAATTTCTTTTGTTAAAAATGCAAATAGTTGCCTACAGTATTGGGAGCTAAAATATAATAGTTTTGAAATAGTCTAAGAAAAAGAGATAGTGAAGCACTCATTAATTTAGTCTCCATCCACCACCTCAGCTGAGTGAAGTCCAAAATATAAAATGCAAGAATGGTGCAATTTAATGTCTATTTTTTCTCATTTGCAAAGCTCAGGGTAGCCATTTATAATAGGTTAGAATGTTAAACTATGTGCAAAACCAGGTCCTTTAAATATGCATCCCTAAAAAGTCATGCCAGTTTTTAGGTACTGCATGGTTCAGAAGATCATCGAAATCATAGCTCATGGGCATTCATTACTGTATTTATTATTATCAGTAAATCAGAATACATATTAGTTGAAAGCAAAATACAAAAGTCAAATATGACAAATTAAGTAAATAAAAAGAAAAGATTTTACATATATATATTTATATTTATATTAACATACACTATTCATGTGGGGAGGGCACATACAAAGAGAACGCATTAATAAGAAACACTTAAATGAAATGAATACCAGAGGCCAGATAACATATAATGGAGCCTGCATAGCCATCAGAAACCTATGCAGTCAAAGCACACCTATAGTTAGGACAGCTCACATATTCAACACTGCAGAGAAGCTTATGATTTCTTTGCACAACTCTGCTTGGTTATTTATCAGCTAGTTTTTCTCTCCAATTCATTGGGTGTCACTTAATTTATGTTGGGTATCTTATTCTCTGATTGATTTTTCTCTATTAAGCCTTTCTACTTATTTCATTGTTATTAATTTGTCCCATTCTACCAAATTCTAGGCTTCAAATATTCACTGTTCAAGGCTATCTGAGGGATCCTCTCTGCTACCATCTGCTGTATTTCAGTGGCTAGTAACCTTTCAAAAGTAAGGGATAACTAATGTTCTTTTAGTGTATGGCATGGCCTAGAGTTAAGAACCAAAAAGACACTCAGCCTATAGACACATAGAAAATAATTCTATTCTTTTGTCTCCTTTTTCCTGTGCTGACTTCATATCCCCAGTCATATAGTTGGCTGAAATTGGGGTTAGAACATATCTCCCCCCTTGTTAAAGCAATCATTGTCAGCCTATATCTAAAAAAATCTATTTTGAGGACTCTATAACAAAACCTCCACAGAAGCGCTTGGGTGATAGACCTAGAACAGATCCCATTTTTCTTCTTTATTGTCATGCAAATAAATCTAGGGGAAAGATCAGAAGGAATAGGTAAAGCCTTTGTAGCTGTATCTTTCCCTTTCTTCTACTTTCTTGCCTTCATTACACATACCTGTCTGCAAAACACTAATAAAAATTTAAAAAAAAAGATTTTTCCCTCTTTAGTCTCCAGGTTTTGATAAATGGCTTGGTCTTTCAGCAAATACATTCATATCTTAAGTGTTTAAGAGAGTTAATTACTTCTTTTATGCACTGGATAAAGTATAATAAACTATTTCTTGAGTGTTGGGCTACCCAAATGAAAAGAGATTCAGTAATTTTTGACAACACAGAGGAGACCCAACACAAGAATTGTATGCTTTGACCTTCAAAGACATCTGATAATTGACTCTATGAACAATACTACCAATAAATCATTTTAATGGATTCCGTAGCCATATGAACAAATGTTTAGAAAAATGGACACCAACCTTAATGTCCTCATAAGTTAGTCATGTCCACTATTGTTTTTGCATTTATTTTCATTTTGCTCAAGTGAAATTTGTCCAAGATACAGACTTTCAGTTACTCCTAGGAAGATTTCACAGAAAGAAAAAGTCATCTGATTGATTGTCAATGAAGTTGATTTCCATTATTCTTGATGTTTAGCATTAATCCCAGTTCAGCACTTATTCAATAGAGAAGAAAGCTCATTTGAAGTAATTTACACTATATAGGCAAATGGAAATGGCAACTTAGTACTTTCCAACAGCAGCCTACAAAACATCCAATTTGTCAACAGTGAAATAGTGGGCTCTCCCTAGGCAGCTTACATGCAGTTTGTTTGGTAATATTTGGTGATTCTTTTTATATTTCTAAAAGAAGCTATTTTTATTTACTAAAAGGGAATATCAGAGGATATTTTGAGGAAGGCTCATTATATTACAAATAAAATATTGTCTCTATGCATATATATATTTTTTCTCCTATGATGGTAATTTCTTGATCTTTAGGCAGGAATTCATCTGTGTTACTCATAGTGCCCAATTTTCCCTCTCACCTACTCAAAAGTAATATTTCCTTCTTCAGTTTTCCAATCTGGTTAATGTTAGATATTAGCTGGCACAATTCAGGATAAACCAACTGAACATAATAGATTCAATACAATAGATACGCAATTTTTTCTTGCTAGAATAAAACTCAATACATAAAAACCCAAGCTTAAGTCAATTAAGTTTAGGTCAGTTAAGGAAAACTGTGTTGTTGATGTTCATTCATTCAGTCTTGTTCATTCATTCAATCATGATCCCATTGATCACAGCACACCTGGCCCTCCTCTCTCCTGAATTCTGTCCAAACTCATGTTCATTACTTCCATGATACTATATATCCATCTTACCCTCTGCTGTGCTCTTCTCCTTTTGCTTTCAATTTTTCCAACATCTGAGTATTCCAATGAGTCCTGTCTTCTCATTAAGTGGCCAAAGAATTTAAGCTTTAGCTTCAGTATTGGATCTTTCAATCTATAGCCTGAACTAATTTCTTTAAGTATTGCCTGACTTAATCTCCTTGCTGTACATGGGACTCTCAAAAGTCTTCACCAGAATCCCAATGTGAAAATACCAATTCTGCACGACTTAGCTTTCCTTGTAGTCTAACTCTTACAGCCATACCATGCTACTGGAAAAACAATAGCTTTGACTGTGCAAACATTTGTCAGCAAGGTGATGACTCTGCTTTTTAGTATGTGGTCTAGATCTGCTGTAGCTTTCCTTCCAAGGAGCAAATGTCTTCATTTCATGGCTACAGTCAATGTCTACAAGGATTTTTGAGGCCAAGAATATAAAATCTGGGGATACACTTCTGGGAATCAAGATGGTGGAGTGAAAAGGTAGTCACTCTCACCCTCCCTTATCAACCTCTGAAAACCTAGAAAATATCACCCCAGGAAAAACCCTGGAACAGCTGAACCAGAAGTAAGATGGGGAGCAGCAGTGTAGTAGCCCTGGTAACTTGAGGGATTAATGGGAAAGGCCCCTCTTGCCCTGGGGGAGGTATGGAATGGGAGGCATCTCAGCAAGCCAGTGGAAAGCCCCACTTTAGCACACCAGGAGGAGATCCTGAAACCCAGGTGGTATAACAGGCAAACATCAACACCTGGATCTCCGAGTGCCTCAGTGAGGGTGGGGGAACCGGTGGAAACCAGCTCAGAAAACCACCAGGCGCCTCAGCATTCTACAGCAAACGGGTCTTCCAGTGCCTCAGCAAAAATAAGAAAAGCAGCACTACAAAGGGTCCCAGGCAAATAAACACCCTGCAACATTGATCTGAAGGGAGCTTAAGAAAATGAAAGGAAAAGAAAAGCAGGCAACCTAGAATAACCCTAGAATTCCAGCATTGCTGATTCTAGCCCAACGCCAGGTAAGCTGCCAGAACCCTACAGCCTCAACAGACAACACTGCAGACCCCAACACACAAAGCCAGTGACCAAGACCTAGGCTCCCAACACAAGAAGCTTGGGTCAGTGCCCTCTGATCCCCAGCAGGAGAGCTCAATGTCTTTAAAGGACAGGGAATAAACACCATGAGCAAAAAGAAATGTACCATAGATTCATATTATGAGAACAGTGAAGATCAAGCCAAAAATTCTGAAGAGAACAACATTGTCAACAAACCCACATCTGGAACCTCAAAAGGGAATATGAACTGGTCTGAAGCCCAAAAAGCCTTTTTAGAAGAGCTCAAGAAAGATTTTAAAAGTCAAATAAGAGAGGTAGAAGAGTCCTTAAAAATATAATTGGCCAACTGGAAAAAAAATACACTGAAGAAAACAAGTCCCTAAAAAATACAATTGGCCACCTGGAAAAAAAGCACACTGAAGAAAACAAATCCCTAAAAAATACAATTGACCAAATGGGGAAGAAGGTACAAAATCTAATAGAAGAAAACAATTTGTTAAAAATTAGAATCAAGCTAATGGAAACTATTGACTATGAGGGAGCAAGAATCAGTCAAACAGAAACAAAAAAATGAAAAAATAGATGAAAACATAAAATACCTCATTGGTAAAACAACTGACCTGGAAAATCGATCCAGGAGAGACAACTCAAAAATTATTGGTCTACCTGAAAATCACAACGAAGAAAAGAGCCTGGACAGTTATCTTTCAGGAAATCATAAAGGAAAACTGCCTAAGGTCCTAGAACCAGAGGGTAAAATAGCCATAGAAAGAATCCACCAATTACCTCCTGAAAGAGACCCCAAACTGAAATTGCCAAGTAATATAGTAGTCAAATTCCAAAATTACCAGGTCAAAGAGAAAATACTGCAAACAGCTAAAAAGAAAGAATTTAAATATCATGGAACCACAGTCAGGGTTACACAGGACCTTGCAGTTTCTACATTAAAAAGACCATAGGGCATGGAACATGATATTCAGTAAAGTAAAGGAGCTTGGATTACGACCAAGGATCAACTACCCAGCAAAAATGACCATGATCTTTTAAGGAAGGAGATGGATATTCAATGAAATAGGGTATTCCATATCTTCCTGATAAAAAGAACAGAGCTCAACAGAAAATTGGATCTTCAAGTACAAGACTCAAGAGAGACATAAAAAGGTAAGTGGGACAGAAAAGTACAATACGTTATTAATAAGGGCAAACTGTTTACATCCCTACAAGGGAAGATGGCACTTATAACTCTTGAGAACTGTATTGTTATTACACCATGTTAAAGGAGTATACATAAAGGGGCTGGATATAAGTTGACTTTGATGTAATGATAAAAAAAAATCTAATCAAGTGGGTTAAATGGATCCAAGGAAGTGGATTAATCTGATCTAAGAAAATGTACTGAGAAAGGAGGAGGCAGACAAGGGTAAATTACATTATAGGAAAACATACAAAAACCTATTACAGCAGAGGGAAAGAAGGGAGGGAGATGAGCATTGTTTGAACTTTACTCTCATTAGATTTGGCTCAAGAAGGGAATAACATAATCAGTTAGGTATAGAAATCTAACTTGCCCTATAGGCAGTAGGAGGGAAAAGGGGAAAGAAAAGGGAGGGGGGATGGAAGGCAGGGAAGAAGCAGTAAAGGTAAATGGGAAGGAAAGGGAAAGGGCTAATAGAAGGGAGGAGGGACTGAGGGAGGCAGTGATCAAAAGCAAAACACTAGTGAGGAGGGAAAAGGAGAAAGGAGAAAGAGAAGCATAATCAGGGGGAAAGAGGATGGAGAGAAAGACACAGATAGTAATCATAACTGTGAATGTGAATGGGATGAACTCTCCCATAAAACGGAAGCATATAGCAGATTGGATTAAAAACCATAATCCTACAATATGTTGTTTACAGGAAACACATCTGAAAAAGAGTGACACATACAGGGTAAAGGTAAAAGTCTGGAGCAGAATATAGTATGCTTCAGCTGAAGTTAAAAATAGCAGGGGTAACAATCCTGATCTCAGACAAAGCAAAAGCAAAAACAGATCTTCTCAAAAGAGATAAGGAAGGAAACTACATCCTGCTAAAAGGTACCATAGACAATGAAATAATATCATTACTAAACATATATGCACCAAATGGTACGGCACCCAAATTCTTAGAGGAGAAGTTCAGGGAGTTACAGGAAGAAATAGACAACAAAACTATACTAGTGGGGGACCTCAACCTCCCCCTTTCTGAACCAGATAAATCTAACCACAAAATAAACAAGAAAGAGGTTAAGGAGGTGAATAGGACACTAGAAAAGATAGGTATGATAGACCTCTGGAGAAAACTGAATGGGAATAGAAAGGAATATACTTTTTCTCGGTGGTACATGGCACGTACACAAAAGTTGACCATGTACTAGGGCATAAAAACCTCACAATCCAATGCAGAATGGCAGAAATATTAAAGGCATCCTTTTCAGATCACAATGCAACAAAAATTATATGTAATAAAGGGCCATGGAAAGATAGACTAAAAAATAATTGGAAACTAAATAATCTAATCCTGAAAAATGACTAGGTCAAACAACAAATCATAGAAACAATAAATAACTTCATTCAAGAGAATGACAATGATGAGACAACATACCAAAACTTATGGGATGAAGTGAAAGCAGTTCTTAGGGGAAGTTTTATATCTCTAAATGCTTACATAAATAAAATAGAAAAAGAGGAGGTCAATGAATTGGGCATACAACTAAAAAAAACTAGAAAAAGAACAAATCAAAAATCCTCAATTAAATACCAAATTAGAAATATTGAAAACCAAAGGAAAAATTAATAAAATTAAAATTAAGAAAGCTATTGAACTAATAAATAAAATTAAGAACTGGTTTTATGAAAAAAAAACAATAAAACAGATAAACCTTTGGTTAATCTAATTAAAAAACAGAAAGAAAAAAACCAAATTACTAGTACCAAGAATGAAAAGGGTGAATCTACCACCAACGAAGAGGAAATTAAAACAATAATTAGGAACTATTTTGCCCAATTGTATGCCAATAAATTTTACAATCGTAGTGAAATGGATAAATATTTTACAAAAATACAAATTGCCCAGATTAACAGAAGAGGAAGTAAAATACTTAAATAACCCCATCTCAGAAAAAGAAATTGAACAAGCCATTGATGAACTCCCTAGGAAAAAATCTCCAGGGCTACATGGATTTACATGTGAATTCTATCAAACATTTAAAGAACAATTATTTCCAATACTATATAAACTATTTGGTAAAATAGGTAAAGAAGGAGTCTTACCAAATTCTTTTTTATGATACAAATATGGCGCGGATAACTAAACCAGGAAAAGTCAAAACAGAGAAATAAAATTATAGACCAATTTCCCTAATGAATATGGATGCAAAAATTTTAAATAAAATAATAGTAAATAGATTACAACAACTTATCACAAGAATAATACACTATAATCAGGAAGGATTTATACCAGGAATACAGGGCTGATTTAATACTAAGAAAACTATCATCATAATTGATCATATCAACACCAAACCTAACAGAAACCACATGATAATCTCAATAGATGCAGAAAAAGCTTTTGACAAAATACAACACCCATTGCTATTAAAAAACACTAGACAGCATAGGAATAAATGAAATCTTCCTTAAAATAATAAATAGTATCTACCTAAAACCTTCAGCAAGCATCATAGGTAATGGGAACAAGCTAGAAGCATTTCCAAATAGATTGGGGGTGAAACAAAGATATCCATTATCACCACTGTGGTTCAATATTGTACTGGAAATGTTAGCTTTAGCAATAAGAGAAGAAAAAGAAATTAAAGGTATTAGAATAGGCAAAGAAGAAACAAAGCTATCACTCTTTGCAGATGACATGATGATATACTTAGAGAATCCTAGAGAATCCAGTGAAAAACTACTTGAAATAATAAACAACTTTAGCAAAGTTGCAGGCTATAAAATAAACCCACATAAATCATCGGCATTTCTAACAAAGTCCAACAGCAAGAGATAGAAAGAGAAATTCAATTTAAAGTTACTGTAGACATTATAAAATATTTAGCAGTCTACCTACTGAAACAAATCCAGGAACTATATGAACACAATTACAAACTACTTTTCACACAAATAAAGTCAGATCTAAATAATTGGAAAAACATTAGTTTTTCATGGGTAGGATGAGCTAATATAATAAAAATGACAAATCTACATAAGCTAATTTACTTATTCAGTGCCATACCAATAAAACTACCAAAAAATATTTTATAGAGTTAGAAAAAAATAATAACAAGATTCATTTTGAAGAACAAAATGTCCAGAATATCAAGAGAACTAATCAAAAGAAAATCAGGGGAAGGTGGCCTAGCTATTCCAGATCTTAAATTGTATTATAAAGCAGCAATCATCAAAACTGCTTGGTACACTTGCCAAAAAGACTATTTCACGGAGGACTTACATAGGGCAAGCACTGACATGGTGGTCTGAAGAAGCGATAAAAGAATACTCTCAGGGTCTCTCTTAAGAACTTTGGAATTGATTGTGTGAAATGGGAGACAGTGGCACAGGACCACTCAGCATAGCATGCCTTCATCAGAGAAGGTGCCATGCTCTCTGAGCAAAGCAGAACTGAAGCAGCTTAAAATAAATGTGAAATGCACAAATTTAGAGAATCCACCCCAAATGTTCACATGGACTATTTGTGCCCAACCTGTGGTAGAACATTCTAAACTCATATTGGTCTTATCAGCCAGTCAGATGCACTGTAACTTGACTCTAACATAGTCAATGATGTGCACTCTGTCTATTGGACCATATTGTTTCATATAATTCTGAAATAGATCCTTTACATATCTACCTGTCCAAATCCTCTTCCTTCAAGACCCAAGTCAGACAACTCCTTCTCTATGAAGTCTCTGTTGCTCCCAGTTGGAAGTGATCCCTCCATCCTCAGATCTATAGTGTCTTTCTGTTTTGCTCCTCCAACATAATCAGAGAAGCAACAGGCTTGGAGAAAGCCCTAGCCTTGATGCCAGGAAGATCTGGCATCAAGTCCAGTCTCAGACAAATACATACTGGTTCTATAATCCTGGGGTGTTCTAAGTCACATGGTAAAATGGAGAATACAGTAACCTGCATTAGTACAGTTATCCCTTCCACATCGCAGGGGATAGGGATCCTGTGCCACTGCCATCAGGAAAATCTGTGTAACATTTTTTGGCTCTCCCTTTGTACCAGAGGAGAAGTATGATATTTTTTTCTTTTTCTTTTATGGGGTGTTTATGGTACCTTGTTATAAAATTTGGGTTGATATTATATAATACTGTACCTATAGTTTATGGATTTGTGACTTTCTAAACTTTTTCTGTATTGTCTTCTGGTCTTCATGTGTTGTCTGTGGCTTCCACAGAACTCCCAAAAAATTCCCATTTAATTTCTTATTCCAATACGTGATATATTGAAACCTGAAATGGGGAAAATCATGATGTGGAAGGGATAACTGTTGAGGCTGTTTCTTCTTCTAGATGTTCTCTATACCAATGAAATTAAAGGTCCAGTCTTTACTCCTTAACATACTTCATCATAGTCAGTTTTTTATAATAATTATTTGTGTACATATCTCAACTACTCCTACTAGAATGTTAGAGGCTTGGAAGGCAGAGACTGTATCTATTTTATCTTTATACCCCCTACCAGCCAGCACAACACTTTGGATATAGTAGATATAATTACATATGTAATGAATTGAATTGAAATTGAGTGACCTGGAAAAAAAAATTAAAACCTTCAAGAATGAATTAACAAGAAAAGGGAGGGATGTCAGGAAGATAGTGAAGAGATTATTATAATAATATGATGATGAGAATTTAAGAAGAAGGAAATGAAGAGGAAGAGACAAATGCAACGAACAATGTGAATGAAAAAAAATCTACTCAACTTGGTGATTGATTAGGTGCAAAGAGTGAAAGAGAGATGAATTAAAGACGATTCTAAGACATTATGCCTGGGTAAATGGGAATGCAGTACTTCCATTGAAGAAGATAGGGATTCTGTGAATGTGAGAAATTATGAGCTTGGATTTGGCTAGGGTTAGTTTGAGAAGACAGAGAAATATTGAAGAAGTTTTCAGTAGATAGATGGTGATACAAGCCTAGAACTCTGCTCCTCTGCTTTTGTATCACAGCCAATGACAACATTGATTTCAACTAGTAGCAGTCACTTCAAAAATCAGTTTCTTGCTCTGAGCACAATACTTTGGTGAAACATATTAATAATTGTATGTATTTAATAACTTCAAAAATTGAATTAAAATCCAAAAGAAAAATATCTGAATGCTTGGTGACAATGTTGCAACCATCTTTTCATTTGAAAAACAAGAAAGAAACATTCTGCTTTTCCTGCTGTTAGAAAAAAATGCAGTTAATTTTTACAAAAAGCAATTATGATATTTAATATACTTAATGAAGACAACTCTGAAAATATCTATGTACAATTAAGACTAAAACAATCCTCTATGAATTGAACAATTAATGCAAAAAAGCAAACAAAATGAGATATAAATATACCTAATAGACATGTATGGCATATACATTCCTGAGCTCTCTGTGGGGGTCAGTGTTAGGAAGAAAATAAGTTTAGCTTTCTGTCAGATTTTGATTCTTTATTCAATAACTATTTTCTTATCATTTTGTCTTTGGAGACCATCCTTCAGTCTGGAAGTGAGTCATAGATTTTGAAAAGAATTTTAAATTCCCCCAATACTGACATCTATTGAATCTTCTTATATGAGAAATGAACTGGCAGCTTAGAAGTGTAATAACAACTAAAGTAAAAGAATTTCACTCGAAAGCCTATAAGGCATTGGAGAGTTGGCTTTTGTGGTGCTGAAATCCTAACTTAAAGCATAATATATATGTATGTGTATACACATACAAATGTATACATATATACACATATATTCCATACATATGTATGCCTATAACTATGTATGTACATATTTAGAGGGCCTTTCACCCTCTAACTCTGAAAATGTTTTTAATTTGAGATTAATTAACATTACTGCCCATATATTTCATATTATCCATTTTGGATTCTGACTTGTTAGATTTTTCCATTAGAAGGAACGATTTTCAAAAATCCTTTAGCAAAATGAGCCCCTGACTTAGAAAGAAATTAGAGTTTTATGACCGAGGCTGGTATAATGATTTCCCCCCACATATTTGGGTACATTCCTGGCAACTACCTAAAATGAACCCATATGAAAAACAATAAATTTCATTGAAACTTTGGTTAAAAAATAATTAGGATTGGTTAACCTGGAGAACATAAGACATCAAATATGTTTAAATATTTGATGTATTATTTTTTAGAATACTTAGTTTTTTCTTTAAATCTTATTTATCAGACAAAACAAATTTAAAGTTGAAATGAACTTTCTAGATTACATAACTTCTAATTCCACTCTCTCCAGACCTTCATTTTCTCACCAGCAGCCTACTCTTCTGATTGGTGAGTTAAGGACTCAGACCAGCATTTAATGCACCACTCTAGGCTTCAGAAACTCTGTGGACTTCTTTACCTCTCCTTCAGCTTCCCCCACATCCATCTCCATACCAGATCCTATTAGATGTTATCTTTAGATGCCACCCCCTTTCATTAGAATGTAAGTTTCTTGAGGGAAGGGGCTATGCTATTTGCTTATATTTGTATCCACAGCACTTAGCACAGTGAAAGATATACCTGAAGACAAACACCCTCTTTCATAATAATCTGTGAATGTACTCTATGACTAGGAACATCTAGATGACTTAGTGGAAAGAGCACTAGGTCTAGAGTCAGGATACACCTGAGTTCAAATATGGCCTCAGACACTAGCGATGACACCCTGGGCAAGTCACTTAATCTTGGTTTTCTTAATCCTCTAGAGAAGGAAATGGCAAACCACTTCAGCATCCTTTTCAAGAAAACCCCATGGACCTTACCATCCATGGGGTCACAAAGAGTAGGACACAACTGAACAACATACTCTATGACTAAGTTGACTGAACTAAGAAGGGAACCAAATCTCTCCCTCTTTAGGAAACAGGTAATAGCATACTATATTCAAAATGGTATGCAAACTTGGAATCATATTAGACTCCTTATTCTTACTCATACTATATATGCTGTTTGTAAGTCTTGTTGATTCTACCTCTATAGCACTTGTCCCTTTCTCTCTAACTTACATAGCTACCACCCAAAATCAGGGTTTCATTATTTCTTGCCTAAACTTTTGTAGTAGACTCCTAATAGGTTTTGCATTGCCTACATTTCTTTTAAAAACTGGAGGCAGAGCCAAGGTGGTAGAGAAAAGGCCGAGACTTACTGAGATCTCCCCAAAATCCCCCCCAAAACTTTAAATAGTTCCTCATAATAAATTCTGGAGTGGCAGAACCCAGAAAAGGATGGGACAAAATTTTCCAGACCAAGACAATTTAGAAGGCAAGCAAGGAGGGTATATTGCACCAGGCTGAGAGTGGAGTGCAGTCCAGTACAGGCAGCTCATCAGCAAACCAGCAGCAGGCCTTAGGGGTAACTGAATCAGTGGTACCAGTGGTAGTTTCCAGATCTCTTAGCTCACAGATGGTAAGGGGGTCAGATGGCTGGTCAGAAGGAGATTCCAGGGTTCCCTTTACTGGCACCAGGGACAGAACTCTGTTGTGTTGTCCATATTTGGATCTGGATCATAGTCCAGGATCTCAGTCCCACGGTGAGGAGGAGCACTAGCACCCCAGAGCTTATCCCTGCAGGGGACCTGAGACCTTCGTCACAGTTCCAGGACAAAAAAAGTGCTTGTGATCCCTCACAGATCACAGCATAAGCCAGGAGAGTAGTAAACAACACCTCTCCCTAGATCATACCACCTTAAAAAAAACCAAGAACTTAAATGCAAATGAAACAGTTGCATGAAAAATTTGAAGCTTGAGACAATGCCACCTCCACTCCAGAAGCAGTCTTATTGTAGCATAGAGTTAAAAGTCAAGAAATAGGCTGGTTTAAGTAAATTGCAGAAAAGGATCCTGACTACAGAAAGTTACTATGGTGATAGGGAAGATCAAAACACAAACTTAGAAGAAAATAACACAATCAAAACTGCTTAATCCAAAGCCTCAAAAAAAAAATGGATTGGTCTCAGGCCATGGAAGAACTCAAAAAGGATTTTTAAAATTAAGTAAGAAAGGTTGAGAAAAATTGGGAAGATGAATGAGAGTGATGCAAGAAAATCATGAAAAAGGAGTCAACAGCTTGGAAAGAGGCCCCAAAAAAGTACTAAAGAAAATAACACCTTAAAAATAGAATAGGTCAAATGTAAAAGAGGAGCAAAAATCCAATGAAGAAGAAGATGCCTTGAAAAGAAGAATTGGCCACATGGAAAAAGATATACAAAAATTTACTGAAGAAGCAAACTCCTTAAAAAATAGAATTGGTCAAGTAGAAAAAAGTAGTACAAGAACTTACTGAAGAAAATGATTCTTTAAAACTAAAATTGGGGGAATGAAAGCTAATGACTCTATGAGATTCTAAGAAACAATAAAACAAAAATAAAAGAATGAAAAATTAGAAGAAAATGTGAAATATCTCATGGAAAAAACAACCGACCTGGAAAATAGATCCAGGAGAGAGATAGTTTAAGGATTACTGGACTACCTAAAAGCCATGATTAAAAAAAAAAAAGCATAGACATCCTCTTTCAATAAATTATCACGGAAAACTTCCCTGATATTCTAGATCCAGAGAATTGAAAGAATCCACCTGAAAGAAATCCCAAATCAAAAACTCCCAAGAATATTAAAGCCAAATTCCAATTACAAATACAAGATACAAAAGAAACATAAAAAGGTAAACAGAAAAGAAAAATCATAAGGGATTTGATAATGTTAATCCATTTATATTCCTATGTGGTAAAGTGATATTTGTAGCTTCTAAAAACTTTCTTATTATTAGGACAGTTAGAAGAAGTGTACATAAACAGAGGGCATGGGTATGAGTTGAATATGATAGTATAATTATCTAAAAAATAAAATTAAGGGATGAGAAGGAGGAGTGCACTAGGAAAAGGGAAAAGGGAGAGGAAGATTGGGGTATATTATCTGACATAAAAGAGTTGTGAAAGAGTTTTTAAAGTGGAGGGGAAGAAGGGAGAGTGGGGGTTAGTACAAGACCCTTACTCTCATCAGAAATGGTTCAAAAAGGAAATAAAATACATACTTATTAGGAAGGGAAGGGAATAAGAGAAGGGGGATAGAATGAGGGCTGACAGAAGAGAGAGCAGATTAGGTGAGGTAAAAGTCAGAAACAATACAATTTTGGATATAAACAGGGTGAAAGGAGAGAGAGAGAGGGTAGGATAAACAGGAGGAAAATAATAATCATAACTGTAAAAAATTACAGCAAGTTTCTCTGATATAGACCTCATTTCTCAAATATATAGAGAAATGAGTCATATTTATAGAAATAAAAGCCATTCGTCAACTGATAAATGGTTGAAGGATGTGAACAGGCAGTTTTCAGATGAAAAAATCAAAGCTATCTATAATTATTAAAAAAAAATGTCCTAAATCATTACTGTTTAGGGAAATGCAAATTAAGACAACTCTGAGCTACCACCCTACACCTATAATATTGGTTAATGTGACAGAAAAAGAAAATGACAAATATTTGAGGGAATGTAGGAAAATTGAGACACTAATGCTCTGTTTGTGAAGTGGTATACTGATTCAACCATTCTGTAGAACAATTTGTAACTATGTCCAAAGGGCTATAAAACCATTCACACCCTTTGACCAAGCAATACCACTACCAGGTGTGTATCCCAAAGAGATAAAAAAATAAAAAGTATCTATATGTACAAAAATATTTATAACAGTTGTGTTAGTGGTGGCAAAAGAACTGGAAATTGATATGTCCTTCAATTGGGGACTGCCTGAACAAGTTGTTGTATGTGATTGTACTGGAATACTATTGTGCTCTAAGAAGTGATGAGCAGGATGCTCTCAGAAAACCTGAAAAGACTATCATAAACTGATACAAAGTGAAATAAGCAGAACCAGGAGACCATTGTATACAGTAACAGCAATATTGTATGATGATCAACTGTGAATGACTTAACTATTCTCAGCAATACAGTGATCCAAGACAATTCTGAAGGGTTTATGATGAAAAATGATATCCATCTCTAGAGAAAGAACTGCTAGAGTCTGAATGAAGATCAAAGCATACTTTTTCTTTATTTTTCTCTTTTTTGTTTGTTTTCTTTCACAATATAACTAACATGGAAATATGTTTTGTATGACTGAACATGTATAACCTATATGAAATTGCTTGCCTTCTTAATGGTGGCAGGGTTAAGAAGGAGAGAACAGAATTTGGAACTCAAAAAAAATTTAGATGAATGTTAAAATTGTTTTTTATGTATAATTGGGGAAAATACATTAATTTAAAAATAATCTGGCCTCAGACAGGCTGTGTGACCTTGAGCAAGTCACTTTACCTGTTTTCCTCAGTTTTTTCATCTGTAAAATGGGGATAATAATAGAACTTACCTCCCAAGGTTGTTAGGAGGAACAAATGAGAGAATAATTGTAAAGTACCATAGTGTATGGCATGTAATAAATACTACATAAATGTTAGCTATTATTATATTCTCCCCTCTCTAATCCATCCTCCATAGATGCCAGTCAATGATATTCCTAAAAATAAATCTGACTTCTCTGCTCAAAAGTTCCATATGACCTGTGGGTTCAAATAAAAAATTCTCTGTTTGACATTTTAGAGCCTTTCATAACCTAGCTCCAAACTACCATACTTATTACTTTCCTTCATATACTGAACCCTTTAGCTAAGGTGATTTTATTACTATCTCTCATGTACTTTACACTTTGATCTCAGCTCTCAGTTTCCACTTGTAGTCTTGGTCCCATGGGGAAAGTTTCATGGCTTCAATGTACTTTTTTTAGCCATCTGCCAGAAGTATCTTCATGCTATGCCTAGAATGAACAACAGTAAGAAAATATCCTCCTTTCCCATCCACTTCCCCCAAGCCTAGGATTCACTGTAGTGCGGTGGATAGAGCACTGGATGAAAAGTGAGAAAGATCTGACTTCAAATCCTGCCTTAGATATTGATTTGCTTTGCAACCCTTGGAAAGTTACTCACCTTTCCCAACCTCAGTTTCCTCATCTGTTAAAATGTGGAGGGGGTTGGGAATGGACTCAAGAGCCTCTAATATCTCTTTTTGTTTCAAATCTATGATTCTATTTGCACATAGATTATACTCATTGTGAGGAACACATATGGCCAAGGCAACTCATATGTCTGATGATATTTCCTTCTCTGATGTCTTCAGACTGATCCCCTGGGAACAATGTCTCTATTGATCTGATAAGTCTGTTGAGCAATTGGGCCCTTCTTCCCTTCCCTTCTCAACTCATCTCTGCAATTGGAGATTTGTGTTCTGTGAAGCACTATATATGCTACTGGGAAAGTTGTTCCACTTTTGTTGAAGAGGGGGCACAGGAGAGAGAAATTCTCTGTCTCCCCTGTAATACTCTGGAAGAGGCAGAAGAGCAAGAATGAAAAATGATTTCCTCTCAGAAACTATATTCTTCCTCCATAACTGGCTCTCTTCTCTGATACTAAAAATAATAACAATAATAATAATAATTTCCTTTTCAGAGTTTGTTAGTGGTTTTGAAAGTCACCAGGGACATGGCTGATGAGCCATCTAACCAATGAATAGCTGCCTGTAATCCCATAAAATTTATTGAAGAACTTCATACATTCCCAGGGCTAGCAAGAAATGTAAACGTTTCTTTAGACTTCCTTTATATTGTCCCAGTAAGTTGAAAATGGTTGAAATCTTTACAAGGTAAGAATAGACTCTTCACATTTTTGCTCTTTAACCACCTGAGAAGAATTCATTCAGAGTGTGAACCACTCAAAATTCATAGTTACAAATTAGTAATGCAAATGAGATCCATGCTATTCATATCTACCAACCAATCAAAATCCTTATAGCTCTTGTCCACACTGCAGTGGTGTCAAACTCAAGGCTGCCGATGGCCCCACAAAACTCTCAAGTGAGACCCAAAGTAGATTAAAATGTACTTGTTTAACAAAATAAACAGAAATGCAATAGAACAGAGATTTAAATTTATGGATTTCTAAGTCAACAAGCAGCCTGCAAGGATTCATTTCTATGTCAGTTTGACACTATTGGTCTAAAGACTTCCAGGTCACTTCTTTTTTTTCCCCTCAGTTTAGTACCTGGTTCACAATTTTCCTTTCCTCCCAAACTCCTGCCCTCACACTAGAGAACTTCAATATACATACTGACTCTCTATTCAAACATCCTAGCCACTCTGTTCCTCAACCTACTCAGTTCCCATGACCTACTCCTTCATTCCACTTCAACCACACACAAAGATGGTCACATTCTTAATCTTTTTACAACCATAAATGCTCTACCTCCATGTTGAAGAATTCAAAATTCTCCTTATCTGACCGTAATCTATTGGCTTTATACCTATCCCTCTGCCATCTATTACCAAATCCTACTCTTTATCCATACCATGACCTGTAATCTCCCAACCCCATAGTTCTTTCCCAGATTATCTCCTCCATAATTGCCATTCTCTACTCCTTTCCCCATCTTTACACCTTAGTAAACCTAGCCAACTCTATATTGTCCTCTCTTCTTGAGTCCCTAGCCCTTATAAAGTTTATTACTTTACACTCCACCAAGTTTTAGCCTCATATCAATCCCACTACCTGCCACTTTTCTTCTTATATATATGCTTCTAAATGAAGGTAGAGAAAATCATGAAACCATTCTGCCACAAATTTATTTTATAAACAATTGGGTCTTAGCTGCTGCTATTCGATTTTGTCATGCCTCTCTATCTCTCAGGCCTACTGATTTCACATTGGCAACATCTCACTAATACACCTCTTTTCTCTTTGATACTGTTACTACGTCATGTTCAGACTATTGCAATAGTTTGTTGGAGGGTCTGCTTGCCTGAATATTCTCCTTGCTACAATCCATCTTTCATTCAACAACCAATATGATTTTTCTAAAGTGAAGATCTGATCATGTCATTCCACTATTCAACTCCATTGGCTTCCTATCACCTTCAAGATCAAATACAAAATTCTCTGTTTGGCATTCAAAGCCCTTCATAACCTAGCCCCTCCTTATCTTTCCAGTCTTCCCAAACCGTATCCATGCTATGTACTTTTCAATCCAGTGATACTGGATTCTTTGCTCTTCAACAAATTAGACACTCCATCTCTTGGCTCCAGGGATTTTCTCTCGCCATGCATCCCATGCATGGAATGCTCTTCTTCTTCATCTCCACTTACTGACTTCTCTAGCTTCCTTTCAGTACCAATTAAAATCCCACCTTCTACAGGAAGCTTTTTCCAATCTCTCTTATTTCTATTATCTTTCCTTTGTTAATCATTTCCTGTATATAATTTATTCATGTTTATTTGCTTGTTGTCCCTCTCTTAGATTATGAGCTTCTTGAAGTGAGGGACTATCTTTTGCCTCTTTTTGTAACCCTAGCATAGTACCTAGCACACAGTAGGTTCTTAAATATTTATTAAATGAAGTTTATTGACTGAATTACTCAGTGTCCGAAGAGACAACATCTCTATACTTTACTGTAAATGTTAACATCAGTTAAAATTCAGTTAAAATTTATTAACATTCTTATAATTTCATTAAAAGGGTTGGTAGGCATAAATTAATCAGCAGTACTTTGTTCACCTCCCTACTACCACTACATACACATACACATACATACATATATGTATATATATGTATATGGATAGACATATTATACACATACATATACACTCTCACCTCTCATCTCCATGCTTTTGCACATATTGCCCCTAGACCGCACTCCCTCCTCACCTCTATCTCTTAGAATCTCTGGCATTTCTACATCTGGTATAATGGATCATCTGGATCCTGGGGATTCAGATAAATGATATTTTTACTAAAACTGTTTCTAGGTGACTCCCATATAAAAATAGTAAAAATAGGAGGTTACATGAAGGTTCAAAAGTCTCCTGATTGATCCTTGACCAAAGGTCTCCTCTTTGGGCTTCACAGCTATACCCTGGCCTCTATTTCATAGTATTTTGGCTTATAACATGACATTGGGGTAGGGGAATGGGAGAGTAAAGTGAAATAAATTATCATAAGGTATTCTCTTGATAATATCAAGTTTCCTTCAAAGTACTACCTTCAGCAGTACTACATGAAACCCTTCCTGGTCCTTGTCTCCTTTGATAATCCTTTCTACTCTCCAAAGCTAACCCTTCTACATGCACAAGTAATCCCATTCCATCCCATATTCCCTAGCAAACTATCCCCTATGTCATCTATACTCTCTTTCTTTAATTTCCCATCTCTCTCCATCTATTGAAAGCTTTGCTATTGCCCACAAACATATCTATTTCTTCTACATACTCAAAAAATCCACTCTTCACTTGATCCATTCATTCTTGATAGATATTGGTATATTGCATGGTTGAATATTACTGTGCACTAAGAAATAATGAATATGAGGAATTTAGAGAAACATTAAAAGATTTTTATGAAGTGATACACAGCGAAATAGACAAAATTAGAAGATCAATATGCACAATGTAAATGAAAAGATCATTAAAAGGAAGCCAAGTTCCAAATAACTTGGAAATCAACTAAAGTCTTACATTGGGGAAAAAATAATGAAATGTTTTCTTCTTCAGAAGGAAGACAGAAGTTTCCTAGCACAGAACATTGAAAATATGGTCAGACATCATTACTTTTTTTTTTTAATTTTTGTGTAACAGGTTTATTTAATTTTATCTTTTTGTGAAAAGGAAGTTTGTAATCATAGGGTGTGTGGGCAAAAAGAGATAAATATATACAGTAAGGACTAATATAAAAACAAATAACTTTATTTTTTAATAAAATAAAGAATGACACAGGGCAGAAGAGAAGAGAAATTGAACAGTTTTCAGGGAACAGGCCATGTAGCCAAATCCAAGAACTAGTTCTTGGCACCAAGTTCTGAAACCCAGAGATGAAGTCAATCAGTCAAAAAAATTAGTTGGAGGTATTTTTCCAGACCATCATCACAGTATTATTCCATAAATTGTAGGTTACATAGTAAAGATTTCCTTGAGTCTTAAACTACCAAATCTCATAGTTAATAGATCAAGAAAAAGATTCTAGAGGGCAGCCTTGGACAGACAATCTATGGAAAGGTAAAGATAACTAAATTAAAAACATGACTAAGAGTAAAGAGAAAATAGTTAGCTAGAAGGGAATGTTGAGGAAGGTGGAGCCCAGAGAGGTCAAGTCCCTTCTTCCACAACAAACTGCTAGTAAGTGACAGGACTAAGACTCAAACTCAAATCTTCAGACTCCATGTTTTCTACTCCTTCTGAAATATCACATTACCTCTCAATTCAATGTGGAGGTAAACATTTTTAATCTTCCAAAGGAAATAGGCAGAATCAGGAAAATTAATGAACCTCCCTGAACAGCACCAAAGTAATATAATTCACAAATCAAAGAGGCTACAGGAGTAGAAAAGGATCTGCATTCCACACTGAATGCCAGCAGGTTTAAAATGTTTCCTTGATTTTCCTTTGTGCAGTAATAAAAACAAATTAGGCCCATGGTGTTTTTATTGATTCAATAGTTAATGGAACTGCCACTTTTCAAAGGGATTTTTGATAGGTGTCCAATTAACTGTTCACTTGGATGGAGGGTTACTGCCTGACTGTGTGTAACCTTACACTAGACCACTTGCTTTATGCTTCCTGCCATGTGACAGCACTTATCTGATTACCTGTGGCAATGCAAACAAGTCTTAGTGATCAAAACAGCTTTTCAAGTTTTCTTCCTAAGGGTGAATGCCAATGATCACCATTTTAGGTATCACATCTGGGAATACAATACAGTTTTAAAATTTATATTTCATTACAGTAAGCTACCAAATTATATTTAGTGGAGGTCCCCTCTCCCTCACCTTAAAAGGGAAATGAAATTTCTAGTTAATATGAAAGCACTGACTAGAAATGCTTTTTACATGGCACCACATCTATTAATTATTTCAGGTTAGAATCCCATCCCTGCTCATATTTAATAATTAAATGAATGGAGAGATAAATTATTTGGCAATGAGAATTTGATATAACTAACCTACAGTGGTGTGGTTCTGGAGAACTTGAACTTTTTTTTTTTGGTTTAATATACAGTAAATCAATACATCCTAATTAAATATAACAGTTTCCATCCAATAGATCCAAAATTAACTGAAAAATTTCAGTATTGCATTTCTACCATATTCCCTATTCTTGGCATAGATAAGATATTCTCAGCTCCTTCAAATAATTACAAAGAGATTGGTGGTTAAGCATCTTCCTAAAGGGTTGGTAAAAATCACAGGAGATACTCTGGCAGATTAAAAAGTGCCTCAGAGGTACTGCTAACAGATTCATGGAATCAAGATAATGACTCAAGAGGAGGGAATGAGAAAGCTAAAGATCTCAAGCCTCCTATTCCAAAAATTGAAATAATTTTAGATTGGAAAGTGGATAATACAAATTTATGCTGAGGACACTGAGAATAATAATAGCTACATAATAGCATTTATATAGTACTTCAAGAATGTAGTACTTAAGCACTTATTTTAAGCACTTTACAACTATCTTGTTTTAGACTCACAACTCTGGCATGTAGGTGTGATTATTGTGCCCGTTTAACAGATGAAGAAACTGAGGCAAACAGTGGTTGAGTGATGTGTCCAGGAACTGAGGGCCAGGTAAGTGTCTGAAGCAGTATTTGAATTTAAATATGTTTACCTACCCATCCAGCACGCTATTCACTCTGCCACAGCTGCCTAAAAGCACCAATATGTTTGAGGCTGAGTGAAGAAAATGGCTTTCTTACCTTCAAGAAAGGTTGCTTAGGAGACAGCAACATTTGATACCTATTGCACAGATACTGAGGTGAGGAGTAGGACTCCCTTTCTAGTTTTAAAAAGAATTATCAAGGGGAGGGCAATGGAAAGAAAAAAAAAAAAGATAAACTTGACTGAGGAAAAAAGATTGAATTAAGTTGTTCCTGGAACATAATTGCCATGAAAAACACATCAGCACAGACCCCAAGGCCATTGGTATGGAATTCTCTCGTCATTTTTGGAAGGCAAGGCCTGAGTAGCTGGCAGAGAAGTAGAAATGGCTAGAGCGGGAAAGAGGTGAGCGCTTCAGTTTTTTCTGCCTAATCCCTCCCACCTGCAACTTCGACATTCCTTAGGACCTTATACAAACTCAGTTCCCAACCCTCTTCTTGGGTACCCCACTACTTGCAGTGTGGTACCCCAAGCTGCTCACCTGCTCTGATTAAGGACCTTCATTTTACTATATTCGCTGTTTTCTCTTGAATTCTAGTTGATAATATTAACAGAGGAGAAACTAATAAAAAAAAAAAACAATAGCATAGTGGATAGAGGGCAGGCATTTGAGTCAGGAAGACCTAAGGTGAAGTCCTGCCTTAGCTATATATAAGTTGTATGAACCTTTGCTCAAGAGACTCTGATCACTTTTTCTCTTAGTTCTACCAGAAAATCTCTAAAGCCATAAATTACAGAATTTATTTTCATCAGTGCAGGGAGTTTCCACATAGGGAACTTTGCACACTGAAAAAAATTACAGATCTGAATCAAAAAGAAAAAAAGGAGGGGAACTGCATGAGGAACTAGGTAGGTAGTATATTATCCCCATTTTAAAGATGAGAACATTGAAACGCAGAAAAGTAAAACGCCTTGTACAATGTTGTAATGCCAGTGTAAAAGCCAGGATCCAAATCCAGACCTCTAGTATACTCTCTTTCCATTACACAAGAGAAGAAAGTGGGAAATCTTGGGATGATTGAAGTTGGAAGAATTTGGTTCGTTATTTTGTCTTGCTTTAATGTAGGAAGTAAGTTTTGAGCAGAGGTTTCAAATAGGACAGGGGCATGTCATACCTATTCTCCGTGAAAGTTCAAAAATGAGGTCAAGTTAGTCATTAACATTTCATAAGTGAAAAATTTGACAATTGGTTGAAAAATGTTTCCACATGTCAATTTCCATTGAGAAGTTTATTCTGTGCAGTATTTCATCCTTCAAGTTAAAAGGAAATTGGCATCTGGGAATTTGAAGAGACTTCAATTTTCTCCATGAGCTATTAGCCTTACAACCGTTCTAAGCCTTAGTTTCCTAATCTGTCCCATTTTCTAATAAAATTTTTGGATATCTTTCCCAGACCTAATATTTAATTGTTCTATGATTCAGTCATTCTATAATTTTCTTGAATTTCTAGTTTTACAAATAGGGTGTGTAGCATTTACTGATGGATAGAAATTTAGAATATATTATATAGCAGGACCATTGAAAGTTATAAGGCCTACTCACAGGAATTATAGTATCAAGGTTATTTATTTACTGAATCCAAAGCTTAACAAATAATCATATTGGCCAACAGCTAGGAAAGAGGAAATTTCTGAAACTATTATTTTTGTCAACAACTATTTCATGTTTTATTTATTTTTTTAAGTTTTATTTTTTTTTCAATTAACTAACAGAAATCTATAATCTCTCCCTGCAACCTTTACTCTACTGGAAAACAAACAAAAAATAAATTCTTCATAACAAACATGCATAGCCAAGCAAAAAATAATAATTTTGCTGTAGCCAAGACATTCATATACATATATATATATATATATATATATATCATTTGGTACCCTGAAATCCATCACCTGTCAGGAAGTAGATAGCATGCTTTGTCATCAATCCTCTGGAATCATGGATGGTCATTAAATTGATGAGAGATTTTATAGCTTTCAAAGTTGTCTTTCTTTATAGTGTTGTTATTCTATAAGCTACTCTTCTAGTTCTGCTCATCTCATTCTTCTTCAATTTATGAAAGTCTTCAAAATTGTTAATTTTTATAATATTGATGTTAGAATATCAATTTTTCTTCTGGTTCTGCTTACTTCACTTTGCATCAGTACACACAAGTCTTTCCATATCTCTTTCAAATAATATATTTCCTCAGATCTTTTTTTCATATCAAAATTATCCATTTTATCTTCTGGATTCCTCTCCATCCTTTGTTTAGTCATGAACTTTTCTTGTATTCATAGAACTACTCCATGTTTCATTATTTTTTTTATCATGTGACCTTTTATATCTAGATCATCTATCCATGTGGAACTTATCTTGGTATAAGATGTAAGGTGGAGATCTGGTTAAACATAGAGAGATCGATCAGTAAGAATAATTAGTAAGAACATACAGAAGCAAACAAATCTAGTAAGTTAGTGTTCCAAAACCAGAAAATTTTATCAACTCGGATAAGGGCTCACTCACTATCTGATTAAAGACTTTTGGGAAAATTGGCAAGCAGTCTGGAAGAAATAGGATTTCAATCATTTCATGTTAATAAATATTAGAATAGCAAATTACAAATGTAGCTCTGAGGATTACTAATTCTGCACTGTTATAGAACAAAAAATGCTGACTCTAGAGTCAGAAAACTTGAACCCAGGTCCTGCCTCTGAAGTTTAACACCTGTGTAACTTTGGGGAGACCATTTAGCATCTCTGGGACTCAGTTTCCTCATCTTTTATATGAGGAGGTTGGATGAGGTGATTTATGAGTTCCCTTAAAACTCAAGTTCTCATACCCTGATCCTATGTGCTAACACAAATGGCTTCTAAATGAGAGTGATTGACAACATTCCTGAACCTTCATCTCCTGATAGGGAAACTGAGGTGTTGATTCCCTAGGAAGTGTGATGCCATAATCTAGGCTTTCAGTCAGAGAAAGGATTTTTATTCATCAGTATAACAAATTACAGACTTTGTCAATTTTACCTTATACAGAAGCCAAGGAGAGCTCCTCCCAAGCATGCCCCTTAGCGTGGGAAAGGGTGGGAAGAAGAGGATCACCCACATGACTTCTCTGAATCAGAGAAATAGCAAAGAAGCCATATAATGAGGAAAAATAAGACCTGTACTTTGATACCTGCTATTGTGAGTGATTTGGATCTGGTAGGAATGAGATTGTCTGTCAAAGATCAGGAAGCCCTAAATTCAAATCCAGCCTCTGACTGTGTGACCTTGGGCAAGTCATTTAGTCTTTGCCTGCCTCAGTTTCTTCATCTATAAAATAGGGAAAACAATACTACCTACCTTCTATGGTTGCTGTGAGAATAAAATAATATCTGTAAACCTTAAGGCATTATATAAATGCTATTATTACACTTTTCCAGTGTATGTATTGGCACTAGGGACCCTGTTCCCCAAATTTTTAAATCCTGTATACAACTGTTATTCAGAAATTTATAAAATTAAAATCTGAGTGGAGTTATTATCAGTCAAAGATGATCTGACTTTTGATCGTTCATCATTGAGATTCGACATATATTTTATGATCCCAGAGCTTAGAGGGTCCAATCAATATGTGTAAACATGTACCTGTACATATGCCTGCTTGCTTTTTTCTCTTTCTGCTTCTGTCTCTACACACACACACACACACACACACACACACACACACACATACACACACATTTATATGGGTGTATACAAATGTGTATTTTTATTTTTTTCTAAGGAATGATGTTGAGAGGATCTAAAATAAATCTATTTAACTAGCCTAAAATCTGAATGTGCTCTGAAACTCTCAAACAAAAAATTCATTCATGGTAGCAAAAATCTACTGAAGTAAGTTGTCAACTCCTTATCTATTATTCTCACTAAAGCACACTGGTAAAGTACAGATTATACCAAAGTACAAACTATAGTGCATTTATGTTTCTTCTTTATATTTCTCATAGCATATATCCCCCTTTGTGAGCATCATAGTAAAAAACTCTGAAAGAAAATGTTTGCTTAAGACACTATCATGCTGAAGATATTTATTCTTGATGATTAAGCTAATATAAACCAAGCTAGAATATTATATTATTAGATTATATATTATTGATGCTATTGTTGTTGAGTCATTCCAGTCATATCCAACTGTTTGTGACCCCATTTGGAGTTTTTTTGACAAAGACACCAGAGCGGTTTGTCATTTCCTTCTCCAGCTCATTATACAGATGAGGAACTGAAGTAAACAGGGTTAAGTGACTTGCCCAGGGTCACACAGCTAGTAAATGCCTGAAGCTGGATTTGAACTCATGAAAATGAGTCTTCCTGACTCCAGACCTGGTGCTCTATCCACTGTACCATCTAGCTGCCCCATTATTGATGCTAAGAATGAATAAACCCTTCTCAAAAAAGCTCAAAAGATACATGTCATCATCACTGATGAACTTACATGTAGCTAAGAAAGGTCACATGGTATAGTGGATAGAGGGATAGACTTTGAGTCAGGGAGAGTTGGGTTCAACTCCTACCTCTGATAACCAGTGGCTCTGTGATTTGCAGGCAAGTCACTTAATCTCTCTCAGTTTCAGTTTCCTCGTTTATTAAATTGGGATATCATTATACCTGTAGTACCCATCTCATAGGAATGTTGTAAGACTTAAAAGAGATAATAGATATAAAGTATTATATTCCTACACATTAGTATTCAAATAATTTCCCAACACTAGTCAACTTCCTGTAGTTTGTTCTCTCTTATGCTTATAGAATACAAGTTACTGCATTTTTCTAGATAAAATCTTGAAGAAATTTAGCTTATCATAATTTTAAAAAATCCTCACAAACATTTTTTACTATATAACTTTTATACAGGGCACCCACTAGCTTTTAAGTATCCTCATTATTTGGTGCTAGGGCATGAGCGAGGTTGTGATTTATAGAATTTAGCATGTCAGTATAACATGAAAAAGACTTTCTCCTCCCCACCCCCACATATCAATCTGGGTGGAAACTCAGTGAATCAGTTGTTTGGAGGAAAAGGCCTAGAGAAATTTAAAAGACTTTACCAATCTGTCTTTGAAGAACCTTACACTTCTCCTTTGGATATGCATTGAGTGCAATCTAATTTTCTCTCTGGATCTCCCTTCTCTTTATTCATTCACATTTAAAAAGAATATTCCATTCATAGTTTACAGCTACTAATACTCAGCATCCCTACACTTCCTCTCATTTCTTTGATCTTTGTATTAATATATTTTCAGCATCTAGGAACTCTTTAGTTCCTAGTTATCTAGTTTCTCTTTAGTCACAGCTCAGCTCAGTTTCTATACTTCTATATTAAATCATTCAACCCTTTTCTCCTTTGGTCATTAAAAGGAAACTGTTTATGTTCCTATGCATCAGGCCGAGCTGTTCATCAAGGTAGATCTCAAGTGCCTTCTCTGCCTTTTAATTCCATAATAATGGACACCTGTGTTAGATAATTATCAAAAAGCTGACATTTAGATAGCCCCATACTATATTCCAGATACTGTGCTAATAATTTACAAATATTCTATCATCTGATCTGCATAACAACCCTAACAGGTAGGTGTGGTTATTATCCCCATTTTTAAAGATGAGGAAACTGAGGTCTGAACTCTAGGTTAATGGGAATATTAATGTTATGTTAATGGGAAAAAATTTAGTTTTTAGTTTATGAGTTTTATGAACCACTATTTTGGAAGCTTATTTTTTAGTATCACATTAGCATAATTAATTTAAAATCCTTTCTTCCAGAATCCTGGACTTTTTTTTTAATTTCAAAATTAAGCACAATCTATAATGTTGGTCACAAAGTGGTAAATTCACATTACCAACACTATAGGATTATTTAATTTTTAAATTAAAAATATATATAGTTTTTAAGGAAAACATTTAAAAAACAATGTGGCAACATGAAGCAACAATGGGTTTAACAATAACAGCTTTAGATTGCCCAAGTTTTCTTTATATAAGCATGCCAAACCAAAAGTTTCCTTATTGGTAATATGAGTTTGAATAGATGGAATAAGGCCCCTCATCTACAAATTTACATTTGCATTTTGCATAGAACTTTGAATAAAATGCTTTAACATGCCACTTATTACAGCTCCTACTGCAACCAGATGTTAGAATACTAGATTCTAAAACCATAAAAATTAATCAGTCATAGAATTAGATTCAGGAAGAGACCTTATATACCATTTAGTTCAATCTCCTCATTATGAGGATGCTAGAGGTTGCAGTGGATAGGAAAACCAGAGTTCAAATTCAGCATCAGACACTGACTAGCTCTGCAACCCTGGGCAAGTCATTTACTTTCTGACTCAGTTACCCCATCTGGAAAAAGAGAATGATAATAATAATAAAATAATAATAATGATAATAATAATAATAATACCTTCCAGAGTTATTATGAGTATAGACTTCTGATAGGATTATTTGCATGTACAACAAGAGATTTAACAAAATCTAAAGTGATTAAAATTTGGCTAACTGCAGATGAAATAGAATTAATGTGGTTTTTTTTTTCCACCATAGTCAATAAAAGCAAGAAAGCACAAACTGATTTTAATTTCCCTCAAGAAATGGAAGACATTCCTCATTTTTGTCTAAAGTTTTTTTTTTTTTCCACATGTTGAAAACAGAGCTATCTCTATATGGGTTGAGATGCTTTAGAAAGACTGTGGGAAACTCTTTTGAGTTTTGTCAATGGGATAGTCAAGCTGACTCCCAGGATCAGAAGGAAAACAAAGACTCTAATTGTGCTTGCAAACAGAGGTGCATGTAGCCACAAAACTTGACTGGGAATAATATCCTACTTTGTTTTATGAGACCTCCATCATATTCTCTCAGCTTTGTCATATGATCAACAGCATGTTGAATGAGTTAGAAATGGCATTTGGCTCTTGGTTTGGACCAATTACTTGTACATTTAAAGACGCCATAGATAGAGAGCTGATATATAACTGTAGATCCAGTCAGACAATAAACAAAACTCATCCTTAGTTTATGGAACAGAGGGGTTTGTTAAAAGAGGAGGGCTAGTAGTGAATGATCAGACTTAGAAGAATATCTAAACTAACAACCCTGCTTGCCTGTCTAGTATTTTCTGCAGCCTCCATTGTAACCTTTTCTCTTTGTAGTCAAATGACCTTTAAACCCTGTAAATAGCACACAGAGATTTCTCCCCCTTCTCTGTGTAGACTATTATCCTTTCATCTTGAAAGGTCGCCGGGTATCAGTTGAAGAAATATATCACTTAGCTCTGAGTGTCCTCTGTTTGAAGTGATCTGCTTGTTTGTTTTATAAATGATGGCCTGTCCTCAAACAAATTGAAAATTAGGTAATCATCTTTTTTTCAGATTTTAGACTGGAGATACTCTGACATGAGAAAAAGAGGCTAATGATACAGCCAGCTTGAAGTACTTCCAAATGCATATTATAAGGGTCCTATAGGGGGTTGAGCCTATTAGAAAATCATACTTAGTACTATATAATAATGGAGCTTCCAGAAAAATACATCAATTTAAGTAACATGATACCAAGTAAAAAAAAAAATTGGAGAGGAGAGCGTGTATATTCACAGTACTCTTGGATGGCAGTTCTCCAAATCTCATATATTACCACAAAAATCTCATATATGGGGCCTTTGGCAGTAAACAGTGGGAAAGGGTATGTAGCCTTCTCTAACTTGGGAGAAATACAGTATCTATCTATCTATCTATCTCTCTCTCTATCTATCTACCTCTGTTTGTCTAGCCCCTTACTCTTGTCATGGGCAAAAGTCCCATTCATAGTGTCGCGGTAGGCATAACCAGGGCCCCTGAGGTCTCCTCCACAATGGCGGCAGCCTGTGCAGCAGTGACAGCAGCAACAGTAGCAGCAGCCTCTTCTTCTTTCATCATCAACATCAATCGAGCTATATCTTTAGACAGCATCTGTTCCAGGTTTTCAAAGAGCTTGGGCTTCAAGACCTGGAACTTGGAGAAGTCCTGAGTCTGAAGTAGTTCCTGCATCTTTGGGATGCTTGGGAAATCCCCTGGTGAAATATGATACTCTCGTTCAATTTTCTGGTAAATATCTCTCAAATTATTGAGCAACTCCCTTTTTTTGCTCTCCTTACCAAATATGGGCATCTCTTTCTTGAGGGTGCCAATGATGTAGCCATGGACCCTGGCCAGCCTGGCTCGCTTGATCAGGTCATTCATTTTCCTCACAGTAGTATAGTGGGGCAGCTTCTGAATGTCCTTAAAGAGATCCATAGCTTCTGCTTCAAAGAGCCTACTGTTTTCAGTATTCATGAAGGGTTTGGACCAGAAGGACCCTATGTATACCCTCATCACTTCAGGGGTGTTAACGATCTTGCCCAGGGACCACATGAGGGCCCCATAGACCCTCATCAGCTGCTGAGTTCCTATCTGGTCAGACTTGTTCAGTACCACTCGCATCTTATCTTCATAGTTCTTGAGGGCCCTCATTGCTTGGGAGAGCTCATCTGAGATGTCTAGTTTATGGGCATCAAAGAGCATGATAATGAGGTCTACTCGCTCAGCAAACCACTGAAGGACTCCTGAGAAGTCATAACCTCTGCTGACTCGCTGTTTCTCGCCAGCAAGAATTCCTGGGGTGTCAATGATGCTGATACTTTCCAGGACCTCGTTGGGTAGCTGGACACACACAAAGCGGTTGAGGAAGGCATTGCCGAAGCTGGTAAGGTTGCGGAAGGGGAAGCGTTGGTCCACCACAGCCACGTTGCCCGGCATCACGTTCTCAACCTCACCGTGCATGATGACGATGAAGCCATCAGTGGTGGGCTCGGGCCCAATGCGCATGCACGGGAATTCCTGCTCGAGGAGGTAACTGATGAAGGTCGTCTTGCCGGTGCTGTACTGGCCCATCAAAAGCACCATGGGCTTGCTGTCAAAGTCAGCCTCCATGAGCGACGGAGAGTGGAAGTGCTCAAAGTGGTAAGTCTCCTCGAGCGGCAGCAGCTTCTCCAAGTACAGCTGTCCCAGTCTCTGGGCCACAGACATGAAGACGTAAGACTTATGACGATCTGAAGCCTTAGTCGACTTAGACATGGTGGTGGTCCGCTTTGGTCCAGGCTGCGCTGGGAATGGGACAGGGTCCGGGCCTGGGGACAGGGTCCGGGCCTGGAAACAGGGCAGCAGCAGTGAGACTGTGGAGACAGAGCAGAGTCTGCTTATCGCGCTTGGTCTGGCTCCCAGTGTTCTCCTACCTCGATGCGCATGCGCTAGCCCCGCCCAGGTGCCCTTCCCCCCACCCTTTCTTCCTTTTCTAACTGAGACAGAGCTCTTTGTGGCCTGAGGACAGAAACCAAGCTTTTAAGTTTGTATCTCTGGGGCTTAAAGTGCTTAGCTTGCAGTTAGGGCCTAATGAATTCTTAGCTGATTGATTAATTAATTATTTAACATTACAATTCTGATCAATGGGAAATCCAGCTCACTGGTACTCAATAAAAAGATTAGTTAGTCAATAGGAGTTTATTAAGCACATATTAGAAGTCCCAAGCCCTATGCTAAGCTCTGAGGATATAAAGGAAAGAAAAAGAGAGTACCTACTCTGAAGGGGTTTATAGTCTAATGGAGGAGAAAACATGAAAAAAATAAAAGAAAAAAAAAGCAACAAACGTACAAATCTATGTACAAACAAGATACAAAGTAAATTTATAATTAGAGTCTCTAAATTTCAACTGCACTAGAATTAAGGGAGAGGGGTAGGGAAAGCCCTCCTAAAATGGGGCACTTTAGCTGGGACTTGAAGAAAGCCAGAGAAGCCAGGAGGCAGAGATGAGAAGAGAAAGTATTCTAGGAACTGCCTGTGAAAATGCCCAGAGTATGCAAATTGAGTATCTGATATTATGAAGTATATGAGCAAGGTCTAATAAATCTCAGAATAGTACTTAGGAGAGGATAAGACATAATTTTAGGGCAAATAAAAGAAACTACTAGACAATAAGTAACTTAATGAATAGGAAAATCAGAGAGTGTTTATGTGGCTGAAAATATTAAGAGAACTTGTACCACCTTGATAGGATAGAGCTCCCTGATGTTCCTACATACATTTCTGGATGAAAGACAAGTAGTAGAGTGTTATGGGAAGTTATGGTGCTTTATAGGCCACAGTAAACTTTGGAGGTTGACAATATAGAGGGTAACTATGACCTCCCATTCCCTGTTGTTTAACTGTTAGAGACACAATACAGAGGTATATTGACCCCTGATCTGACATCTTTTCTGTTCTTAATTTATAGTAATGCAAAAAAAAAACCAAAAAGACATTTTTGTATAAAGAATTTTAAAAAGAAAAATAGGATAGGCGCCATTTAAAAAAGATGATTTTAATTTATTCTTGAAATGAGGAATCCTTAACATGACATTCCATTGAAAGATAAGAAAAGGACAATTTTGTATAATCAAAATATACTAATTTAAGCCAAACGCTGTTTAAAGTCAACAAATTTTTAACAAGCTTTGAAGAAGAGATTTAGTAACTCCCCGATCACCCACCCTTCCCCAAGCAAAATTCTGTTTAAAAAATATCTTTTTGAGCATGAGCTATTATATATGCTAGGGACATTGACTTTAAAAGACTTATCAGACATTATTGTATCCAATAATTACCTTCTCATAAATTTCAATAAACCATTACCTGCCTTTTGCTTGACAAATAAATGAATCTTTTGAAATTTAGGAAAATTTGTCCTTTATCTTGTATTGAAAACCAAAATACCTAGGGAAGCCCTTGGCTCCAGATATTATGATAATTTTGATTGTCATTTATGTTTTCATGATTTATTTTATATAGGCACATTCCTAGTGTATTTTAATAAAAGCCCAAGCAATATTAGAAAATGAATAAACACATATAGAATAATAGTTGTGAGAGTCTATGTTTCTCAACATTATTTTAAAAAGACATAGCTGACAGAGACCTAGTGTAGTCACATGTGAAGGAAAATGGCACACAATCAAAAATCTTTTCCTAGTGGGCACATGTGCAATAAAGATTGTCCTTTGCAGCTTTAGTCTCTATTTACAGAGCCTGCAGCTGTTTACAATGAAGTGAGGTAATAGGTTTAGGGACTCAAAATTTTCTGGTGTAAATTCTACCCGAGTAATTTTATTACAGATGTAACCATAACCCATTAGTTATGCTTGACCTCGAGATAGGAAGTGAATCTTCAAATTTTTGCTTTATTATAATAAGGATGAACTCAACCAAAAGCATGTCAATGAAGAAACTGAATCTTGTGAAGTTGTAGAAATGGAGAGATTTGTGATGGTAATATAGGATCAAATGATACACATCAGAAATTACAGAAGGGTTATCCTTAAGAAGCCCCAGACATATTGGTCAATGAAGATATTTCAAAAAAATAGTAAAAACTATGAGACATCATTCAAGTTCATGAAAATTTAGCACTCTTGAATACTTAGCTAAAATTGTACATCAGAAATATGCCATCTTTCATGACTAACATGTAACAAATTCTTGTACTACAAATTCAGACCTCATATTATCCTTGAGACTTCAATAAATAAACTACTAGAACAAGAGTACTATCACCAAAAAAAAGTATTATTCCCAATCTCCTGGATATAACATTGATCCACAAAAATTTAAGAACAATATTTTTAATAAATGTAGCCATACCAAATGTTCATAGTTATAGGAAATGGAAAAGTTATTTTTTTTAAAGTAGAGAGATCTAGCAAAATAAAGTAAAATCATGTGGGAACAAAATTACATGTGTATCATGCATGTTATCTTGTCCACTACAAGAGTGTTCCCAAATGAAGTTTTCCACAGGAAATAAGCTTATATCTTAATAGTTTTATTAGGATATAAGGATATAAAAATTCAGCTCTGTAATAATCAAAAAAATACTAAATATGATAATAGCAGGAGTATGACTTACCCTAGAAATACTTCTATCTGAATAGTGTTATCAGCACTGTTAAGATCTTTCTTGTATATTCTGTATATCCTTGCCACCTCTTCTTTATCTCTTTTACTTCTGTTAAGTCTCTGCTATTTTTGTCTTTTAGCATGCCCATTTGTACATGAAACATTCACTTGATATCTCTAATTTTCTTGAAAAGATTACTTGTCTTTCCCATTCTATTTTTTTCCTATTTCCTTGCATTGATCATTTAAGGAAACCTTTTTTATCTCCCCTTGCTATTCTCTAGAATTTTGCATTAACTTGGGTACATCTTTCCCTTTCTCCTTTCCCTTTTGCTTTTCTCATCTATTTGTAAAGCCTCATCAGATAACCATCTTATTTTCTTGTTCTTTTTCTTTGGAACATTTTTTGTTGCTGCCTCCCATACAATATTGTGAACCTCTGTGCATAGAGTACCTTTTCAGGTACTCTATCTACCACATCTAATCCCTTAAATTTATTCATTACCTCCACTTTCTATTAATAAGAGATGTTATTTAGTTCATACCTATATAATCTGATAGTTTTTCCTACTTTCTTCAATTTAAGTCTAAATTTTTCAATAAGAAGCTCATGATCTGAGCCACAGTCAACCCCAAATCTTGTTTTAACTGATTGTATAGAGCTTCTCCACCTTTCGGTGCAAAGTATATAATCAATCAAATTTCTATATTGACCATCTGATGATGAACATGTGTAGAGGCATCTTTTGGGTTGTAGAAAAATGGTATTTGCTATGACCAGTGAGTTATGTTGCCAAAACTCTATTAGTCTCTGCCCTGCTTCATTTTGCAATCCAAGGCCAAACTTGCATGTTATTCCAGTTATCTTTTGATTTCCCACTATAGCCTTCCAATCCCCTATGATGAATATGACATCTTTTTTTGAGTTATTTCTAGAAGATATTATAGGTCTGCATAGAATTTAGCAACTTTGGGCTTTTCATTATCAGTAGTTGGAGCATAGACTTGTGTGATGTTGAATGGTTTGCCTTGGATTTGAACAAATATTCTGTCATATATTATATATGTATGTGGCAAGCAGTCATATAAGCCCACTGAAGGGCACAACTGCACTGGTAAATTGTGGGGTGGCAGCAATATATATTCAAGCTTCCTTTGTTTAATGCTGTAAGGATTTCATAACCTTTCAGATGACATCACCCTAGAATTTCATGTATACCTGCTCACTTACCCCATAGGTCACAGAATTGACTCACTATGCTCCAATGGTCACTGTAACATGAAAACTTTTCTGATTTCTCTCGGTTACAATTTCTGTCTCTTTAAATGAAATTTCATTATTTTGTATATACTTAGCATTTCCATTTCTATGTAATATTTGTATCTTCTCAATAGAATGCAAGTTCCTTGAGGGCAAGAATTGTTTTCTTTTTTTCTTTTAAGGAAAATCTCCACTTCCTAGCACAGTACTTTGCACATAACAGTCCTTTCAGTGAGTGAATGAATGAAGTTAAATTTAAATATATATATATATATATACACACACACACTTATATATACATGTATGTATGTATTTTGTTTGTATGTATGTACATATGTGTATATGTATCTCTGTCGACTGAAACTAATTCCATGAATTTGTGTTTTTGCTACATATCGTTAAAGAAGAACAGTTTTACACTGACCAGAATACAGCATGAAAGCCAAGTTTTGTTGTTCTTGGCATATATGAATAAATAAAGCAGGCAAGTTGACCAGGGATATAAAGGCCATGGCCTTGCCATTTTTCACTTGGATTTTATTTCTATGCCACTTCATTTTAATATGTGGAGGAAGATAGACTTTATAGAATCTCTTTCTTTTTAAAGGGTATGTCAGTCAACTAACTTACTGTTCTATTCACCATCTCTATTATTTGGAATATAAAATCAGCTTTCTTTAGCCACCACTGTCATATATGTTTTGTTTTCTATATACATTAGAATGTGTATACTTGAAGGTAGAGACTTTCATTTTGTTTTTTTAACCTAAGTTCCTAACACAGTGCTTGATAAATAGTAAGTGCTTATTTTATTATTATTCATGCATTCATTAAGTTGTACATACTTAGTCTTAGCATCCACATGGATCCTATCTTTTCTTTTCTTTTTTTTTTTTTTTGACGGGCTCCTCCAAATGGGTTGTTGGTGAATAAGATACCAATAAGTGATATAACAGGCATTAAAAAGGGTTTCTTAATCCTAAATTAGATAATTTCTGGGCCCATAGCCTTTGAATAATCCCCAGACATGGATGGTAAAAAAGAATAGACCACACAGCATGGGAGCATTCTGGCTGACATTTGTTGGCTTATTTGATGGCTTAATTTTTGTGGCTAAAAAAATATTATCAACTCTTCTAGTTGCTGAACCTCAAAGGATTGAACAGAGAGCCTGGCAGATTTCCTTGTAGAGTTGAAGTTAAGAGGATGTTGGTAGAAAGCAGCAGAGTGACCAGAGACTTAACATATACAGCACAATGCCTAACAGAGTTTGGAGACCTTGCTTTTAACTGAAATAATATGACCTAGAAGAGATGATGTGCAAAATGCAGCAGAGATTTAGTGTGATGTTGTCATCTAAGACATTAGTGTCTTTACTGTGTAAAAGAAATGATTTGACCTGGAAACTTGTCCTGAAAACTCTAAAGTTCATCAAATATTTATTAAACTCTTCTGTTATATTACATAGTCCATGGCCTCATCATTTTTGCCCTATAAGAGGGGATATAAAACATGTATAAACATTTTAATAAAAATTATAAATGGTGAATGTACAAGACTATTATAAACTAAAGGGAGACATGGCATTAGTGACTGAGAGGATCCGGTAAAGCTTCAAAAGAATTTGTTCTTGGCCTTAAAGACAGAAATTCAACAGTCAGGGATGAACAAGTTGGGATTAAGGGGGTATATTCAATGGAATAGTAGTAAAAACAAAGGGAAAAAGATAAACATTTTTGAAAATAAGAAAATCATATACTATTTTAAATGAATATTACTTTAGTGTTGTGAAAAATGATTTCTAGACTCAGAGCTCCACCCCCCAGCCTTCTGCTTCAGAAGGGCATTACTGATAATGAGATTGCATTGAATCTTCTTATCCTGGTCAAACCTGACCCAAACCTGAGTTGACTTTATCCTACTCAGGCTTGGGGGGAGATAAATCCTAAATAGACTGATGCTTTGAGTATTCTGGAATGGTGTTAAGTTGTTATGAGCTCCTGTTGAAAGGGTATATAACCCTATACCCCCAAATTCCATGAGCTCTGAACTGGCCCCCTTAGGGGTGCCCAGTTTTGGACTGAACTCCCATGCAATGCATGTCAATCCAGCTTGAGAGAAGTTAAAGCATGGACACACGTACCCTAATTTTGTTTGTCTTTTTCTTAGAACAGACTGTAATAAATTGGGGTTTGACAGTATTATATAAATATTAATTACGTTTATCTTTGTAATAGTTATTTCCTTTTCATTACCATAATAACAGATTTTAACACTTGAAACAATTTTTGCCCTTATGTAATATATATAAAGTATGGCTATATTTTAACATAAGTCTTCACTGTGAGGACACTACAACCTTTCTTTTTAATTAATTGGATTGCCTAGAGAATTATATACAAAACAAATGGATATACATATGAATAGGCCCACTAGTGGCATTTTTAAGGTTTCAGGATCCTGAAATAGCTAAATCTCAAAATTCTACTTCAAAAAGGCTGGTCATATGAGTTGACAATATTTTAACCTAATTTTATATACACCATTTAATTGGTAATCCATATAAAAGAAATTTAAATGTCAAGAGCCATGGTAGTATCCTCCATTCCCCCCCTTCCCCCCAGGAAGCCAGGAGAAAATTCAGCCTGTGCCTTCCTTTAATTCTTTTGTTCCAGGGGTGCTAAATGATGTGCAAACTGACAAAACAAAACTGCTGGTTCTGTGAAACTAATGTATAATTTGACAAATCTTCTATCCTAAAATTTTCTTTTTTTTTTCAGTTTCTTCCTGTTTCCATTTAAATTAAGTATAGTTCTAGACCCAGGATGTAGCAGATTGGCCCTTACTGAAATATGCCCTATATTCACTATCATGCATAATTCAAGACTAGAAAGTAAAACTTTACTGTTTGGAAGATGTAACTTGGATATGAAATTTAAATCAGTTAATTATAGTCTTTCAAATATGCACCTAAGGTTCTTAAAAATGAAGAGATAGAGTCTATATCACACAATACAAGGAAGGGGAGGGAAAAGGGTATCCAGGAATAAAGTTGAGGGCTTTTTGAGAGAAACTGAACAAAGTGAAAAGGAGGGTTAACAGAAGGAAAGGAGATAAGATCTAGAATGAAAATCAAATCTTTGTTAAAACAGGACTGATTCAAATATCAAAAAGGACGCTATAGAATATACCTTAAAAAAAGAAAATACATGTTAACAGAAGAATATATATTAACAGAAGAAAAAGTATGCTAGTGTTTGTGATAATAGAAATTAGTCTATTTGCAAATTAAGGAAATAGATGCTTTTAATTGCAATTTTAATAATGGATATTCTTGCATTTCACCGAATGTTTTCCTCCAAATATCTGCCACCCAGCTCCAAAACTCCCCAGAAGGTATCAATTGACAAAACCCTCCACCAGTGAAACTCCCACATGATTGAAGCATTCTATCTATGGAATAAAGTTACTGATCCCTAGGGCAAGACACTGTTTTTAGCAGCTTGTGAATACTGCTATCTTTTCCAAATGAAACCTTCATGGGGTCATATACATGACAGGAAGAATTTAAACATTCCTTGTTTTCATCCCAAAAGGTTTGTGTCTTTATTTAGAACCTTTCAAAGGTTCTCATTCCCTGAGGGGTATCCTATTCCAATTTGGCCTCTGAAACTAAGAGGCTTTCAGTATGTGTGTGTGGGGAATCTATTTAGTTAAAATAGAAGTCTTTTCATGATAACTTTCTAATCATCTAAAAATTCAGCTCCTCATATTCCAAGAAAGCCTCTTTATTTTGTTTTACTAGGCAATCTTTTTGTAGATCATTGCAGTGAAAGGATAAAGAACCGAAACAAACCTCTGACCCCTTAAGGAGTACACTGAGATTTGGAAACACACAGGCAAGATAATGACAAGGAGTAAGGCGAGAAGTGATGCCAAAAAGTCAATTCTGCCTTTAATTGTATTTTTTTTTTCCTGTACCATACAGACAATCCTTCAATCTGCTGAGCTACCAAGAACACTGAAGTCAGTGTCTATTATATTTGAATATAACAATGATGTAACAGAAAGAAGTTAAGACTGTGTTTTCAGGCAGGAGATAAAATGTAGAATTTAAATTTGGTTTTGGCTCCTATTTCATTTAAACTAATTCAGAGACTGGCCAACATTAGCAATATTCCTGGATTCTTATAATATTGACTGAATAATTTGACAGAAAAATAGCCCCACAACAACAGAGTAACTGCCACTCATCCCTAAAAACTGATAAACTGTATGACATGACTCTTCTGAAGAAAGTGAGTTCCATAGTGTTAGTCATAGACTTTTTTAAATGATATATTTTGTTTTTAAATCTTCATTTCCTAATATACCCCCCTTCCATGACTTGGTTAGCCATTGCTTATAGCATAGAATAAGAAAGAGGAAGAAGAGAGTTGAACAAAACTTATCAAAACATCAACTGAGCTGATACTAACAGTTTATGTAGTATTCCACACTCATCTGCCTCACCCCTGAAAAGAAGGAAAAGGAGTTGTTCATCAGCATGCTTACATTTGTCAGTCTTGATACCATTCCAACAAGACACAGACATTAACAATGGCGTCTTTTCTGCAGCTTCCTCCACTATTTCTCATAAAAGTTTGGTAGAATGTTTTCCTTCTCAAATTTTGAGAATACTTTCAAAATCAAAAGCATTATTACTTTCAACCATTTTTTTAATAAATTTAGCAATTAAATATATCTGGATCAAAGTATCCTCCACCCTTCCTTTATGGTAGTTCATTTGCAGATGGTTACATTCTGAATTTTAATTCATTTTGAAGTTGGCTTCTTTAAGACTCTATTTCATGTTTTATCAATTTGATTATTTTATTTTTCTGTAGATAATCTTTTTAAATTCTCATGTTTACTGCTATAAAGTGTCATATCATAAATTCTGATAATTCTATTTGGGATCAAAGGTGCATGGATGAATATATATAAAGAGGGAAGTGGGGCTATTTAGTTCTATTTATCCATTTATCTATTTTATATATTCATATACACATACTTTATATATATATATATACATATATATTTACAATTTATATATTTTACATATATTATATCTGTTTTGTAATATATACATATTTATTTATTTGTTTACAATTTAAGAAAATGAAACACTTTTGAGATATGATTGGAAACATGGTATCAGGACCCCAGAATCAGCACTGTAAAAAGCATTATGTTCTTCTTTGTTGTGACTTCATCTTGTTCCTTTTATATATTTTGGTAATTTCATTTTCTTCTCTCATCTTTTTGATCAGGTTAGCTATAGGAGTATCAATTTTATTAGCTTTTTCAAAGTTAATTTTATGAATTCTATAGTCTTTTGTTTTCATTTTAAATATTTCTCTTCCCAAAAAAATGTAGAAACAATCATTTCACCCAAGAGAATGACAATAATGAGAAAACATATCAAAATGTATGGGATACAGCAAAGGTAGTAATTAAAAGACTTTTTTTTTTTGGTGAGGCAATGGGGTTAGGTGACTTGCCCAGGGTCACACAGCTAGTCAAAGGTAGTAATAAGAGGAAAATTCATATCTCTAAATGCTTATGTCAACAAAATAGAGAAAGAACAGAACAACAGATTAGGTATGCAATTAAAAAAAAACTATAAAAAGATCAAATTAAAAATCCCCAATTAAACACCAAATTAGAAATCATAAAATTAAAGATAACATTAAAATGGAGTGTAAGAAAACCACTGAATTTACAAATAAACCTAGGAGTTTCCTAAGAAAAAGTATCAGGATCAGATGGATTTACAAATGAATTCTATCAAACATTTAAAGATCAACTAATTTCAAATCAACCATGATTGACCTATGAAGGGTCATATTATCTATATTCAGAGAAAGAACTGATAAAGTGATAAACAGACATATGATTGATATGGTTTTATATACATACATGTATACACACATATACATATACACATATACCTACACACATATATATTCACTCTTCTTATTTTTAAAACAAGTGATTTGGTTTTCTTCTCTCTCTCTTTTTAGGTATATCTATTTTATTTTATTATTTTTATTATCTTTATTTAGGTATATCTTTATTTAGGTATATCTATTTTATTTTATTTATTTATTTTATTTAGGTATATCTATTTTATTTTATTATTTTTTTCATAATATCAACACCTAGTTTTATTTGTTAATTCAATGGTTTTCTTACACTCAATTTTATTAATATCACCTTTAATTTTTAAGATTTCTAATTTGGTGTTTAAGTGGGGATTTTTAATTTGCTCTTTTTCTAGTTTTTTTTAATTTCATACCCAATTCATTGGTCTGTTTTTTCTCTATGTTATTAACATAAGAATGTAGAGATACAAATTTTCCTTTAATTACTACCTTTGCTGTATCCCATAGGTTTGATATGTTTGATATGTTATTATCTAAAATGAAAACAAAAGAATACAGAATTCATAAAATTAACTTTGAAAAATGCTAAAAAAATTGATATTTTTATAGATGACCTGATCAAAAAGAAGAGGGAAGAAAATGAAATTACCAAAATATATAAAAGGAACAAGATGAAGTCACAACAAAGAAAGAACATGTTTTTTGCAATGCCGATTCTGAGGTCCTGATACCATTTTTCCAATTATATATCAAAAGTGTTTCAGTTCCTTAAATTGTAAACAAATAAATAAACATGTATATACATATAATATATATACATATGTTATAATATAGATATATTTGTAACAATATAGAAACTGTAAGCATATATGTATATATGAATATATTATAGATAAATGGATAGATAGAACCAAATAGCCTGAGTTCCCTCTTTCTATATATACATATGAATCCATCCATCCATATATTCTGCTTTGATCCCAAATAGAATGATCAGAATTCATGATATAACACTTTATACCAGTAAACATGAGAATTTAAAAGGATTATCTACAAAATAATAATAATCAAATTGATAAAACATGGAATAGAATCTTAAATAAGTCAATTTCAAAATGAGTTAAAATTCAGAATGTAACCATCTGCAACTACCATAAAGGCAGGGCGGAGGATACTTCAATCCAGATGTATTTAAATGTTAAATTTATAAAAATGATTGAAAAGCAATAATGCTTATGATATTGAAAGTATTCTCAAAATTTGAGAAGGAAAACATTCTACCAATCTTTAATGAGAAATAGTGAAGGAAGCTGCAGAAAAGATGCCATTGTTAATGTCTGTGTCTTGTTGGAATGGTATCAAGGCTGACAAATGTAAGCATGCTGATGAACAACTCTCTTTCCTTCTTTTCAGAGGTGAGGCAGATGAGTGTGGAATACTACATAAACTGTCAGTATCAGCTCAGTTGATGTTTTGATAAGTTTTGTTCAACTCTCTTCTTCCTCTTTCTTATTCTATGCTATAAGCAATGGCTAACCAAGTCATGGAAGGGGGGTATATTAGGAAATGAAGATTTAAAAACAAAATATATCATTTAAAAAAGTCTATGACTAACACTATGGAGCTCACTTTCTTCAGAAGAGTCATGTCATACAGTTTATCAGTTTTTAGGGATGAGTGGCAGTTACTCTGTTGTTGTGGGGCTATTTTTCTGTCAAATTATTCAGTCAATATTATAAGAATCCAGGAATATTGCTAATGTTGGCCAGTCTCTGAATTAGTTTAAATGAAATAGGAGCCAAAACCAAATTTAAATTCTACATTTTATCTCCTGCCTGAAAACACAGTCTTAACTTCTTTCTGTTACATCATTGTTATATTCAAATATAATAGACACTGACTTCAGTGTTCTTGGTAGCTCAGCAGATTGAAGGATTGTCTGTGTGCTACAGGAAAAAAAAAATTAAAGGCAGAATTGACTTTTTGGCATGATAGAGATAAATTGATATCTATCTATCTATCTGTTTATCTATCTATATCTATACACACACAGAGATACTGAGAGAGACCAAGAAACAAAGACAGACAGAGAGAGACAGAGAGAGAGAGAAACAGAGAGAGAGAGAAACAGAGAGAGAGAGAGAAACAGAGAGACAGAGACAAAGACAGACAGAAGCTGAAATTAGTATATGTACATGTGTTTGTGTGTGTGTGTGTGTGTGTGTGTGTAATGGTAGCCTTCTCTTGAGCACTGTGGGGAGGGAGAGAGAAAAAGAAAATACACAGCAAAGAACAAAAGATAAGTTAGAAGGAATCACAGAAAAGCAAGGTAGCTTTGAAAACAATGTCTAGTATTTATTACAGAATTTAAAAAAAAGAAATGTTTGAAATGGAAATTTATGCCTTTATATTGAATCCTCTTCTCATGTTGTGCTGTGTACATGGAAATTTTTTGTCCTTTTTTATTTAAGTTCAAAATTAAAAAATAATTTTAAAAAAATCAATTATTATAATTTTCTCTTTTCTGCTTATTTTCACTTTAAAAATTTATTTTTTATGTTTTCAAATAAATCCTAACTATTGTACCTTTTTTTCAATTTTGTTCTTGTTTACTTTCATAAATATAATTCTGATAAATCATTTAGCTACAGCTCATAAATTTTGGCATGGCATCTCATTATTATTATTCTTTTTCAAATAGTTATGGTTTCTATGATTTTTGATTTTCCTTTTTGTCCAGAATATCATTATTAAATTTCTTTTTAGGTATCTGCCTTTTTGCTTGTTTTCCCTTTGGTTATTACTTTTATTGCATTAATCTTAATTACAGTAATGTTGCTGTTTTTTACATTCATTTATAATTCCAATATGACTTGCCACATGGTCTAGTTTTGTAAAATTATTTTGTAATTTGGGAAAATATACATTTTTTTATGTTCACATTTAGAAGATTTCATAACTTCCTACTTTAAAATCTCTAAAAGTTTGTTCAGTTCTATGTATTATATTTCTTTCTTTCTTTCTTTAAATTTATCCAATTCTGAGAAAGAATCATTAAAGGCTCCTAAAACTGTTCTATTACTATCTATACCTTTTTGAAATTCAATTGACTTTTCTTTTATGAATTTATGTTATCTATGACATTTAATGAATATTCCTTTAGTATTGATGTTGTCTTTTCATGGTTCCTTTTATTATAATTCATTATTTTTCCTGTTTATCATTCTTGATATTGTGAATTTCCATTTCTGTTTTCTCTGCTACAAATCCTGCTTTTTTTAAATCATCTTATGCATCCTAATTTTTTTTAAGTTTTTATTTTTTTTTAATGTGGCTGTATTTTTAAGGTCTAGTTCTTTTCAGTAGATCACTCAGTTTAATTGTCATTCACTTTCTCATTCTCTTTCATCTTATTGTATTAACATAATCATATTAAAATATATTATCACTAGGCATGTTTTCCTTTCCTTTCTCATTTTATATTTATTTTTCCCCTTATTTTTTGGTCACTACTTTATTCCTTATTAAGTATTTCTTTTTTTTTTCTTTTTTTCTTAATTTATTTTGATTTATCAACAATCATTTCCATAAGCTTTTGAGATTTAAATTTTTCTCCTCCTCTCTCCCCACCTTCCTCCCCAAGACAGCCCACAATCTGATATAGGCTATACATATACATTCCTATTAAACATGTTTTCACATTACTCATGTTGTAAGGAAGAATTAAAACCAATATCAGGAAACACAAGAAACAGGAAACAGAACATAAGAGAAGAAAAAAAAAGCAATCTTCAAGCTGTATTCAAACTCCATAGTTCTTTCTCTGGATGTGGACAGCATTTTCCAACATGAGACTTTTGGAGATGTCTTAGATCCTTGCATTGCTGAGAAGAGCTAAATCTATCAAAGTTAGTCATCACACAACGTGGCTATTGAACATTCTCCTTTACTCACTTTACTCAGCATCACTCCATACAAGTCTTTCCAGGTTTTTCTGAAGTTCACTTGCTCATCATTTCTTATAACACAATTGTATACCATTACATTCACATACCACAACTTGTTTAGCCATTCCCCAATTGATGGGCATCCCCTCAATTTCCAGTTCTTTGCCACCACAGAAAGAGCTGCTATGAATATTTTTGTATATGTGGGTCCTTTTCCCATTTTTATGATCTCTTTGGGATACAGCCCTTGAAGCACTATTGGTGTGTCAAAGGGTATGCACATTTTTATAGCCCTTTGTGCATAGTTCCAAATTGCTTTCCAAAATGGTTATATCAGTTCACAACTCCACCAACAATGCATTAATGTTCCAATTTCTCCACATCTTCTCCAATATTTATAATTTTCCCGTTTTCTCATGTTGACCAATCTGATAGGTGTGATGTGGTACCTCAAATCGTTTTGATTTGCATTTCTCTAATCAATAGTGATTTAGAGCATTTTTTCACATGACTGTAGATAGCTTGAATTTCTTCATCTAAAAACTGCCTGTTCATATCCTTTGACCATTTATCAATTGAGGAATGACTTGTATTCTTATAAATTTGACTTAGTTCTCTATGTATTTTAGAAATGAGGCCCTTATCAGAAGCACTGATTGTAAAAATTCTGTCCCAGTTTTCTGTTTCCCTCCTAATCTTGGTTGCATTGACTTTGTTTGTGCAAAAACTTTTCAATTTAATGTAATCAAAATTATCTGTTTTGCTTTTCGTAATGTTCTCTATCTCCTGTTTGGTCATGAATTCTTCTGTTCTCCATAGATCTGACAGGTAAACTATTCCTTGCTCTCCCAGTTTGCTTATAGTATCAGCCTTTATATCTAAATCATGAACCCATTTTGACTTTATTTTGGTATATGGTGTGAGATTTTGGTCTATGCCTAGTTTCTGCCATGTTCTTTTCCAGTTTTCCCAGTAGTTTTTGTCAAATAGTGAGTTCTTATCCTGGAAGCTGGGGTCTTTGTGTTTATCAAATAGTAGATACTATAGATATTGACTACTGTTTCTTGCATACTTAATCCATTCCACTGATCCACCACTCTGTTTCTTAGCAGGTACCAAGTAGCTTTGATGATTGCTGTTTTATAATACAATTTAAAATCTGGAATGGCTAGGCTGCTTTATAGTACAATGTAAGATCTGGAATGGCTAGGTCACCTTCCTTAGCATTTCTTTTCATTAGTTTCCTTGATATTCTGGACCTTTTGTTATTCCAAATTAATCTTTTTATTTTTTCTAGCTCTATAAATTTTTGGTAGTTTAATTGGTATGGCAGTGAATAAGTAAATTAGCTGAGGTAAAATTGTCATTTTTATTATATTAATTTGGCCTACCAATGAGTTACTAATGTTTTTCCAATTAATTAGATCTAACTTTATTTGTGTGATTTTAGGATTGGTATTCCCTCTCCCGCAGGATGGCTGAACACCATACTCAAAGGTTGAGCAAAATTAAAACCTAGAGTCACTCACACTGATTCTGTTCTAATAGCTGACTTCATGCAATCCCCTTTTTGGTGTTAACCATGCTCATGATGCAGCACCATAATCCTATATGCTGTTATTGTTCCATCATTTCAATACTGTCCAACACTTTGTGACCCCATTTGGGGTTCTCTTGGCAAAGACACTGGAGTCATTTGCCATTTCCTTCTCCAGCTCATTTTTCAGATGAGGAACTGAAGCAAAGAGTATTAAATGACTTGCCCAGGATCACATAGCTAGTACATGTCTGAGGTCAGATTTGAATTCAGGAAGATGAATTTTCTTGACTCCAGGCCCACTACTCTATCCGCTATGTCACCCAGCTGCCCTACCATCCTATATAGTTCATCAGTATTAAAAGCAAGAAAACAAACAAAAAAAATAAAAATAAAAACTTCAAGTCTCCTTGTAACCTGGTAACTCATTCCCAGGGTTCATTTAATCAACACATTTCATCTTGAGTCCCACTTGTCCCATGTAATAGTCTTTTGGACTAGGCCTTGTCCTCAGGGTAGCTGTGAAGGGGCTACTCCTAGAAGATCTGCCCCTTGGGTTCTAAGTCACACCGCCCCCCCAAATCATTTGTAGAGATCCCTAGGTAATTTTGCTAAAATCTGCCAGTAACAGGACTCAATACAATTTAATACAACCTCCCAAATTTGCTTTTCCAGCAATTAGTTCATGTGGTGAGAACTAATTCAACCATATGGACCATATCCTGTTAACAATAAAACTATAAGAAGAACAACAAATTAAGAACCCAAAATTCACCTGAAGAGTTGTGCTCTCTGCAGTAGAGTTTAAATGCTTGGCAGTTCAGCTAGAGAAAGGACCTCAGAGTCTAGTACCTTATCTTGCCTGGTGATCTTCAGAATCTTCCTAAGACAGAAGCTGGGGTCTTTGTGTTTATCAAATAGTGATTTACTATAGATATTGACTGCTGTTTCTTACATGCTTAATCTATTCCACTGATCCACCACTCTATTTCTTAGCAGGTACCAAGCAGTTTTGATGATTGCTGCTTCATAATACAATTTAAGATCTGGAATGACTAGGCCACCTTCTTTAGCATTTCTTTTCAATAGTTCCCTTGATATTCTGGACCTTTTGTTCTTCTAAATGAACCTTGTTATGACTTTTTTGTAAGAGCTCTGTATTCCTTCAGTTTGTTAGTCAGTCTAACCTCCCTTCTGTCCCATACTTTCTTTTGGAGCCTCTCAAACCTTGACCTCATCATCTATGTGTACATCCCAGGTCCTGTCCTATTCAAAGTCCTCTGAATTTAATTTTTCAATCTTAAATTGTTTGGGGAAAGGGGACCACTGAAGAAGACATTAAGTGTTAGTCAAAGAGTCATCAGGTAACCCTAGGAAGCCCAAGGAAACAGGGAAGCAGGTTTCTAAGTCTATCTTACCTTATTTCTCAATCATATTCTAGTCCAACATTCTATTGACTCTCTCCCATGCAGATTTCTTAAGCCAATTTCAATTTAAGTGGCTTCATTACTACTTTACCTAAATGATTAAATTCTTTTGAATCATTTCAACCTAAATTCAGTTCTGCTTGTTTTCTAGTAGTTAGAATCAACTTCTACTGAACAATACCTCTAGTACCCTCCAAATCTCTGCAAATCTCTGCAAACAAAATCCACTAAAATGTTTTAACAGTTACCATAATTTGGAAATTCACAGTAATTACATTTTAGTTATAAATTTTAGTCATTGGTTTATAATGCTATAAATTTCTATAAACCTGGGGAAAAAAAGATTTCCTTCATTTTCTTGTCCTTCTTTCTCTACAGATTCCATTCTGGTCAGAGTTGTTATGATGAAAAGAAAGAAAAAATCTGTTTTTCCCTCCTTATCTTCCATGAAAGCCTAATTAAAAGTCAGTGAGAATACCCGCTTAATATTATCAATAACTATTGGGGCTGTTTTGAGGCTTCATTAGCTTTCCCACTCTTCTAAGTTCCCCTTCTTTGCTATTTCATTATATATTTTTTTCTTTATGAGTGACAGTGTTCTCCTTTAAAGTTCTCCAGAGAAAAATTAAAGACATTTTGCATGTGAGAGAACTTCTGATGTCAAAGCTCCATTAACCCCACCTCACTGCCAGCATTGGCCCTGCAGCCCCACCAAAATCTTTAAATCTCTGGATTATTCCTTACCAGAGTGATTTCTTAAGGTTGCCACGATCTTGTATTTATTTTAACATGCACGGTTAATAATAAAAACTCCCATGTTTATCTGGCCAAATATACTTTTTTTTTTTTGTTAGGCAGTTGGTTTTAAGTGACTTGCCCAGGGTCACACAGCTAGTAAGTGTCAAGTGTTTAGTCTGAGGCCAGATTTGAACTCAGGTGCTCCTGACTTCAGGACCGGTGCTCTATACACTGTGCCACCTAGCTGCCCCCCCAAATATACTTCTAAGTATCAAATCTAGTCTGAACTGACCTCAACTTAGGCACTATGCTAAACACTTTATAAATTTTGTCTCATTTGATCCTCATAAAAACCCTGTGAAAGAGATACTGTTGCAATCCCCATTTTACAATTGAGGAAACTGAGTCAGACAGGGTAAGTGATTTGGCCAGGATAAATAGCTAGTGATTTTCTGAAGCCAAATTTGAACTCAGGTCTTCTTGACTCCAGGATCAGAGCTCTAGCCACTGTGTCACCTAGCTAAGATCCTTAGTGTATCTTAGTCTTTGGCCTGGCGTAGCCTTGCATTTCATTTTCTGTCCATTCTTAACTGCAACCTTGTCCTCTCACTAAAATATTTTCAGTTGATTAAGATCATATTTCCTCAGGAACATTTCAGTCATTTTGTGGAAAATTTTACAATATTATTTATTATAAGTTGAGGAGACTATATAAATCTAAAATAAAAATCAAGTTATTTATCGGTAGAAATGCACTTTTTAGCGAGTGGGTTATAAGGGAAGTTATAAGCCTGTGTAACTTGATCTACACTAGCAAAGTAAGTTACTTTGCTTTTTAGGGAATGAGAAAAAAAATCAAACCAACAACAACATAATTATTTGTTAGGCTTAACTAGAGGCTAAATGACCACCTGTAAGGGATGTCATAGAAGAAATTTTGGTATTGTGACAAAAATTGGACTAAATGATTCCTAAGGCATCTTCTAGATTCAAAATAAAATAAAGAGACTTCCTTATCAAAACAGCATAACACTGCATCATGGCTGCATTAGGATAAGTTGTTCATAAGAGATCAAAGGTTAGGATAAATTGAAATAAAGTATATCTTAATTCAAGGCTGCTTGGCAAAGTGATCTATTTCACCACCGACAATGCTATTTTGTAAAATGCAAGACAAATGGATAGTGTCTTCTCTAGCCCAGAAGAATAATGATATCTTTGTAATTGAAAGATATTTTCTTCAGAAATAATATTTCTTAAAAATTTGACAGGAAACATTTGGGGGGGATATGGAACATAATAGGTTATTGATATAATATGTCAGTGTTTTACATATTTCCAAGTCCAAAAATTTTGTGTTAACAAGACTTTTTTTTTTCCTCCTTTCTCTTATGTGTGACTCACAAGACCCACTTAGTATGAAATAAGAGCCATCTTTTTCACTTAGGATTTAAGCCAAGGGCAGACTAAACCTGTAGGTGTAGGAGGATAAAACCATTTAGACAAACTTCCTTTCTTCTTTTTTATTTTATTCCTGCAACCTTTACAATTCTGGAATTGGTTCTCACTGGAAACAAGGATATCTAAATAGAACAAGAGTTGACCTTTCTCATATGTTTGACCTCCATAAAAATAGGTGTTGATAATGTTTTAGATTAGAGGCCAATCAGTCATTATTCCAGGGTTAATACATAGAATCCTTTCCAATTAAAGTTTCTGGTAGCTATTTAATAAAATTAGCTTCTTATAATAAATATTTGACATTATTTGTGATAGTTTCAATGCTACAAAAGCTGCTTTTTTCATCTGTTCAGTCACATAGCAGACCAGCATACAATGAAATGTAGATCACAGAATGTGAGAGCTGGAAGGGACCTTAGAATAATTCAGTCCTCTCACTGTAAGAATGAGGATACTCAAACCCCAAGAAAGGAAGTGGCTTGCAAAAATTCACACAGGTGACAAGCAAGTGGCAGATCTGAGACTCAAAACCAAGTCTTCCAACTCCTCACCCAATCCCTTTTCTCACTGAATGGTCACCAGAATTTATCACTAGAAAAACCCTTTAGATCTAATCAAGTCCTTCTTCCTAACTCTCCTCATGCCACCTTTTTCACAGTAGAGGAAACTAACACTGAAAGAAAAAGAATAACAATATCATTAGATCATAAATTATAGTATCATAGATTTTGAGCTTGAAAGGACCTAAGAGGAAAAGGGTCCAATCCCCTCATTTTACAGTTGAGGTAACTAAGGCCTAGATAATTTAAGCAATTTACCCATTTCCATCTAACTATGGAATGTCTAAAATATTTGATTACAAGACTAAGTCTGTATCTACTATGCTACTCTATCTTGAGTTAACATTGAAATTTAGAACCAATTCAGCTGGGAATGAATTCACCTTTCATCTTCAAGAAGGATTGGCAGGAAGGCAGCTAGTCACATGTACCACTTTCTTGCCCTGGGTTTGTTGTTTTGGTCCAGGGCTCAGTCTTGGGCCCTGCAGAGGATGAATAATTTGGCAGTGACAGTGTCTTGGCTGTCAAATATAGTCGGAGGGTTGGGGTGCATAGAGTGCACTATCTCACATGCACTTCCTGTCACCTTGGGATCTCTAGGAAAAGGTATTTGATGAGCTTGTTCACTTAGTTTTCACACCATTGATGTAGCTGTAGATGTTCAGATCATCCTAGGGGTCATGCTTGGTTGTTTAATGGTTGAAGTGATGATATAGAGATTGTTACTAGCAGTACAGTTTCCCATGTTATCTTTCCTTTGTTCAGAATTATACTGCCTATTTCCTAGAACTGAATTTGAATTAATTCATGTAGTGAAATACTGATGACTTACTATGCATACATAAGACATTTCACCAGGCACTGTAGGGGATACAAAGATAAACATGGTATGCTTGCCTTCAATCATTACAATTTTTAAAAAATGCAAATATATAATTTATAGATTATTAAATGCTAAATTGCATTAAAGCTATAGAAAATATACTATAGTTTTTGTTTGTTTGTTTTTCTATATAAACTCTGTTCTAGGTCACCCTGTGCCCCTGTTTGGAAGTTTTCTCCTAAAGAGAAAAAAGAATGATCTCAAAATCTCAAGATTCAGATTTACTGTAAAAAGCAGAATCTAATCCTACTTTTTTTTTTTCTATTTCTTACTGAGCATCTCCATCAACCTACATACCTCATAAGCATTTCAAATACATGTGTTACACATGAAAAACACACACACACATACATACAAACACATATAGTATTTTTCACCCCAGGCCCCAAACTGGACAGTAACCATGGCATTCACTATTTTTTTCCCTGTTATTCTATTTGTGGTTCAATATAATCATTAAAATCTGAGTTCAAAAGTATGTGCATGTGTAGGCACACACATGTGTGTATACATACATATGTGTACAATTATGTACATGTGAACATATGCATATATGTGTATATATGCATATACATATAGTTGTAATTTAATAAAAACATATTGAGGATCTTCAGTATAAAAGCAGCCCTTGAGGCAATAAAAATGCCCTTAAAGGAAATTCCTTGAGTTCACTGACCCTGTCTCTTTTTCCCTAGTCCTAGGGCCATCTTTTTGAAGGTCAAATTGCCTGGTGACAAAGTTAACTCAAACAGCCCCAGGTTTTCTTCATAACATCATGTCTCAAAATAGCCCTGGTTGGTGGTGTCAAGTGTTGGGTCAACTCGAAGCCTCTCTCCTAGTTCTAGGAGCAGTCTAGCCCACAAATACAGGCATACAACCATTGAAATCAACCTCCCACTGACCTCATTCCCCAAACATGTGACTCCATCACTTTCTATCTCATTGAAATGTGCCACCAGAATTAGTTTAATTAAAACTGCTAGAGCTGTCCTTCCATGTTTCTTCATCACTAATCCCAGGGAAGTCCTTCAGTCTCTGAAATGACTAGTACATTTCTGAGGTTCCCAAATACTCAGCAAAACTTGCCTACCTGCTTCTTACAATTAAATCAATAACATTTTATTCACTCAGCATTTATTGAACGCTTGTGCTATGCCAGGTAATATGCTAGACTCTGTAGGGTAAAACTAAAAATGAAACAGTACCTAAGCCTAAGAAGCTTATGTTTTACTGAAAGCCCTGGTGCTGCACTAGGACTGGGGCTGGAACTGGAGCTTCTCTCTCACTGCAGTCATAGATTTTTCCTATTGACCTTCTAAGTTGTCTTTGGCATTTGTGGGTTGAGAAGTCTGGAAACCACCACAACTGCCCATGATTCAGTCTCTTGAGGCCTGCTTCAGGTTCGCTGAGACTTGATCTTTGACTGTACACCCACGCTGAACTGTGTTTCTCTCCCAGCCTGGTGTGATAGACCTTTCTAATCAACCATCCAGGTTGTCTTGGGCTGCAGATTTGTTTCACTCTGTCTTCTTGTGGGTTCTGCTGCTCTAGAATTTGTTTAAAACTATTTTTTTAAGGTATTTTGAGGGGTTTGGGGGAGAGCTCAAGAAAGCCACTGCTTTTATTCTGCCATCTTGGCTCTGCCTCCTGATCATCTAACAGTAATAGATTGGGGCTAGATTATGATATTATTCTAGATATAAAATGGAACTACTGAGGGTTCTTGGCATGCAAGGGACATGGTCAAAATTGGCTTTAAGAATATTATCTTAAAAGCAAGGTTAAGTTGGAGAGAGGAGAGGCTGGAAGTGGGGAGACCAATTAAGAAACGAAAGGCTGTTGTAATAGTCTATGTAAGAGGTATTGAAAAATTGATCTATATATGTATGGTGGTGGTTATGTAAGTAGAGAGAAAGAAATGTATATAAAGGATGCTGTGGAAATAGAATCAAGACTTGGCAGTTATGGAAGGAAAGGGAGACTGAAGGATAGTGCAAATATGGGTGAATAGAAATATGGTGGTACACTTAATAAAATAGGAAATTTGGGAGAAGAGATTGGGGAGGGATAAGTTCTGTTTTGGAAATGTTAAGTTTAATCTGTCTATGGAACATGCCAGAGGAGATGCCTAGCAAGTAGTTAATGATACATGATTAGAGTTTAGGAGAGGTTAAAGTCAGTTACATAAATTTAGGAGTTATCTGCACAGAGATGATAACTAAGCCAATGGGAGCTGTCCACTAAGGGAGAGAATATAAAAGGAGAACAGAAGAGTACTCAGGATAGAGCCAGATAAAGCCATTCATTCCTTGGAGCTTGGCCATGGAAGATGATCCCAATAGAATGCTGAGAAGGAGGAGTAAGACATATAGGAGGAAAATCAGGAGGGAACAAAAACCCAAGATGATAGATTAGGAGGAAACAATATAAAATGTCAGCAATATAAAAGGCTTCAAAGCGGTCAAGAAAGTTGAGGAATAAGAAAAAAAGATAATTATATTTATTAGTTACATTATTCAGTAAACTTCTAAAATTCCCATTCTTCACTTTTCCTCTGACTCTCAGTTCCTTAAATTCTTGATAAATGTGATTTTAGAGCTAGGATAAATTATTTTTGTTAGGGTTCACCAGGGAAGACTTTATGGTGAAGCTTAAATTTGAGTTGAGCCCTAAAGGATAATCTGAATTTAAAGAGGCAAAAATTGTGGTTGAAAGACAGTAGGATTATATATGATTAATTAGATGTGGTGGATTAGATGGGATTAGGTGAAAGAGTCAGGGACGATTTTCCTGGGTAGTCCAGAGATAACATTAATGTAAACAGATAAATAAAGGCTCCTTTTTATTTATAGAACCAAATACAGACCCCTTTATTTGTCACTTAAATCCCTTCAGTCTGGCTTGAACTGACCTTTCCAGCCTCAGTATACACTCTCTCTGGTCTGGCCCAACTGGCCTTCTTGTTCTTCACATATAATGTTCCATTTCCAATATCTGGGTCTTTGTGCAATCTGTTCCTACTGTTGGAAATATGTTCCCTCCTCACCTCTGCCTTTAAGAATACTTAGCTTCTTCAAAGCTCAGTTCAAGTGCCATCTTTTACATGAGACCTTTCCTGCTGCCCCAGCTGCCAGTGCTTCCCACCAAAATTTATTTCTCAGATACTACTAGATGCACATATTCTCTCTAGTGTTGTTAAATCCTTATGGACTACCAAAAGAGCCTGCTATAAAGTAGGCACACAATCAAATAAGAAATCAGCAAATAAGCATTTATCAATCACTTACTATCTTGCCAAGCACTGTGCTAGACAATGGAGAGACAGAGATAAATATGAAACAGTCCCTACATTCAAAGAGCTTATGCAGGGTGTCCCAAAATTCTTAGTTCAGTTTTAAGTTTTAATAGCTATATGTTATCACACAATAAATATAAGGACAGGTGTATATTATCACTTAGTGAATGATTTTTGATTGGTCGCTTGCTTAATTAAGGTATCTGTAAGACTAGATGGCATATCTAGTAGGTACTTGGAAATGTAGGACTGGAGCAAGGAAGTCAGGTCATAGTTCCCAAAGTAAATATTTATATTACCAACATAAAAGTGATGGTTGAAACTGGAAAATGGATAGTTTTTATTGCAGAGCAACTAACCTTGTTCTCCATTCTCACTGGGACCTCCGTTCCCTCCACTTATTAGTTTTTTTGTTTATTTGTTTTTTGATAGGGCATCATCCTTGTATTGGCTACAGTCTTCTCCCTTTCCCATTTTGACTTAATTGTTGGACTACAGCATCTCCTAATGTTGAATTTTTAATATTATATTGCCTTTTTTTTGCTTTGCTTTTTGGTGAGGCAATTGGGGTTAAGTCACTTGCCCAAGGTCGTACAGCTAGTAAGTGTCAAATGTCTGAGGTCATACTTGAACTCAGGTCCTCATGACTCCAAGGCTGGAGCTCTATCCACTGCACCACCTAGCTGCCCATATACTGTCTTCTAAAATCAAATTCCTCACCCCCTTGTCCTATCATTAATTGTACTTTGCCAAACCCTAATCTTGATTTTTATCATCATCATTCTCCTTTGATCCTAATCACGCGCTACTGAACAAAGATGGGAAAAATACTGAAACTGTGACAGTTGGATCAACTATAAATTTGTTATCTAATCTCCTCTGGATTCTCATTTTGTTCAGCTAATCATTCTACTCCCTTAATTGGCTTACTATCTCATTCTCCATATCTACTCTTCCACACCTTCTCATATCTCCTCAAGCCTCACATAACACCTGCTCTCACCACTCTCTCTGCTGAGAACTATACCTTCACTGAAAAAAAAAAGAAAATGAAGGTATTCCCCTCTTCTCCCTTCTTCCTCATCACCCCTCACTGAGATATCTTCCTCTAGTATATCTTCCTTCTGTCCGGCTTTGGATAAAGAGATCTACTCTTCTACATGCAACATTGATCTCATCTCCTCCCCTCTTCTCTAGCAGATTGCACCTACTATCACCTCTCTCTAAACTTTGATATCTCCCTGTCTATTGACTCTTTCCCTATTACCTACAAAGACATCTATCTCTTCCCTTGTAGATAGACCTAGAAATTGTTTATGTATAACTGCTCCAGAAGAGTGCATGCATTTGTGTCAAATTATCCACTTGTTCTTTGTGAATCACATGATTAACTTTATTTATAAATATAGATAATTTTTGCAATATTATTATCGTTGTTTCAAGGAAAGTGCTTTTGATCTATTGTGTCAATTCCTGGAATGCTTCCTTTCTTTATCTCTGCCTCTTGGGAGCCCTATCTTTATCCAAATTCAGGTCAAATGCCATCTCCTCTGGAGACCCTAGAGATTGGTGTTTTCTTAGCTTTGCAGATTCATATGATGCCTCAACTTATGGTTAGCAGAGAGAGATTCCTATAAAAGTACTACACAGTTTCATTTGACTATCTGCATTCTACTTTGCAATTAAGTAGGACATTAAGGCTTGAGTGGCTAACCTTTACCTTCTATTATACTCATAGGCATTATAATGTTTTCTCTGAATAAGCTGAGAGACAGATTGAAATTGAAAACTAAAGGGGTTAATTAATAATTCTTATTTTTTGTTTAATTTTTAGTTTTTAGCCTAAGAGACTTCATATAAAGTAAGTAAGCTTGATGTACTATAGTATATAACTTGATAACCTAGTAGAGGTCATCAAATTCTGTCCTATTTTTAGGAATACTTTTGTGTCTGTTACTCTATTGTTACTGTTAGCAGTTCTAGTATCAAAATGTACAAGTCATTTCTATAGATTTGTATATGTATATGTATAACAATATTGAAAAGAATGCCTTGCAGGCCCTCATGGTAATCCCAAAATGTGAGTTCCCAAAATCTTTTCAGTAGCAGCAACAACATTAGAATTAGTCTATAACTCCTTGTGGTTGAAGAGGTACCAGCAAAGCCCATGCATTTTTCCTCAAAAGTACATTTATCTTTATGAAAGTCATGTCTGCCTTATTAAGTAAGATGCAAGTTACAACAAGGTACTATCACTTATTTGTTAAAAGATACTTAAGATCCTTGGGTAGTCTATTGGGAAAGAGGAGTCAACTTGAAATTGGATAATTCCAGCATAAATGTTAAAAAGAAATGAATTTTGTCTTGATAAAAATCTGTGATGAAGAGAAACTGAGGCACAAAGTTCTGAGCATGATCAGTTTATTAGCAAGGCTGGCAACTGCCAATAAAGTGAGATCCCAAGCCCTTCATTGGACTGGGATGCTTTTGACAATCAAAGAAGCTTTGTGTACAGTTGGTTATTTAAGTTCCAGTGATGCAAACTAAACTAAGACTAATAAAGGCAAAGGATGGGCTATTCATTTTGCTTAATCATGCTGAATTGCAAGAGGGGGTGTCTCCAGAATCTATGCCAGTAAGGAAAACACAGAGCTGAATAACATCCTCTGAAAACTCCTGTGACAAATACCACTTAATACCAGGGAGACCCAGTGTTAGGCAAAACATCTTCTGACAGGGTTGACTCATCTTCCCTTTATCTTCCTTATCTCCCTCATGAGACAAAACTAGACTGTAGGCCTTAAAATTTTGGAACCTAAACTCTTACAAACTCTACTACTGATGCCTATGCAATTAAATCCAAAATCTCATCCAGTGATTAATTAAAACTCTTAACTATTAGTCAATAATCTAAATTTCATTGCTTGGATAACAATGTTATCCTGTTTTGATAAAACATCGTTATAAATGTTTAGAATAATTTTCAACAAATGTGTCAGAATTTATATACACAAGTGATACCATACTCTTCAAAATAATGACCTGGCAGAGATTGGGGTGAGGAAGCTATACCTCTAGTCCCAACCCGCCCTGCAGCTCCAGTCCAATATCATCAATTGGTTGCTGGGACTCCCCATCTAGATATCCTACTGGTACCTCCCCAACCACAAGGAGTTATAAACTAATTCTAATATTGTTGCTGCTACTGAAAAGAATTTGGGAACTCATATTTTGGGATTACCATGAGGGCCTGCAAGGCATTCTTTTCAATATGGTTAATACTGGCATATCTTCATCCTCTAAGGGTGGATTTAATTTTGGTAAACAAATAAATGTAATTTACAGCCAATTCTGGTGAATATGTTCTGATCAGATTGGATAGTAGTAGCTTTGGTCCTAGACAATGTGCACTCTGATGTCTGCATTGTTTGCAAAGTGGTTCTGATAACAATTACAAAAGAGAACTTCCAAGATAATTTTGAACGAACAAGGAGAGAAGGTGACTTCTTCAAAAGATCCCATATGTTTGGATATATACATTCTGATTTGATTATTTAAAAATCAGTCACATTATCTTTTAATCATTTCCTTTATATTGCCTTCTTCCCCTGTACCTGCAGCAGATTTTCTTTGCCATAGAGAAGGTAGAGAAGTCCATTTCAAGAATGAAACAGTTCAATTTCTTTTGTATAAACTATGCCTCACTTTTCAAAAAGAATGCAAAAACTAAATCATTGTTTATGTGTGTATATGTCTGTGTGTGTGTGATTTTTTGCTACAGAAATGAATTTTGAGAAACTAGACTAGCTACTTAGGAAGATGTTATTCCTTTGAAAAAATAATCATTAACCAAATAGTAATTAATTACTAGATGGGCATTACTGAGCACATTATGAAATGTATGTCCATTTATTCCAAAAGAATAAAGCATAAAGAAGTGTGGAGAAATTATAGCAACAAATAATGTGGGCAGATGGTATCTGAGCTCTTTAGTTGGTTGTGTATTTGTAAACAAATGATGTAAATTTTAAAAGAAAAAACAAATTTGCTTCTAAGACATCTGGTAAAAAATGAATTTATTAAACTGTCACAGAAATAGTGGAAAATAAACCTGAAAGATGGATGAAAATTCACTATGAATTTTTAACTCCTTTAATACCAGGAAAAGTATAGACATTCATTTCAAAGAATATTTATAAAATGCCTACTATACATAGGCATTATGTTTGCCAGTGGAACTACAATATTGAAAAAGTGTCTGTCCACAAAGATCATACAATAGGAAGGGAAATAAAACACATGCACAAATTGTTAATTTCTAAGGTAGAATATGATGAGAGAATAGGTAAGATTCAGATAAAGTGCTCTAAGAAAATTTGGGAAAGATAACTGTTTTAATGGATATGGTAAGAGCAGTAGCTTAATCTCTGCTCCCCTTCACTTTATGCTAATTTTTCCTTAAAGGGTATTGAGATAATCCTCTAAACTTGGTTGGATAAGAAGACTAAAGGCTCAGGCTATTGATAAAACTTCCTCATCACCTGATATAAAAGCTGGAACAAACTCCAGTTACTTTTTATAGATGGGTCACAATGGACAACTCAAGCAAGGGACCATAGCTGAAAAAATTGAAGGAGTCCTCAGTACTTATTCTTGTTGAATATCCTTCTCTTGTCATGGCTAAGTATATCTCCATTTTTTGATTGATTTTTTTGAGTATTTTTCATTGTAATTTTTCAATTAACAAGCATTTTGAAAATTATTCTCTTTCCAAAAAATAAAAATAATAATAACAAAACCCTCCCTACATTGCTAATGAGGTCATTAAGTGACACAGACTAGAGGGAGAAGAGAAGAAAGCAAAGGACAGAACTCTGTGGGATACTTATGTTTAAACCGCATAATTCAGATGAAAATCCAGCAAGGGGGATTTAGAAGGAACAGTCAGATGGGTAAGAGAAGAAACAAGAGAGAGTAGTATCTCAAATACCTAGAGAGAAGAGAAATTGAAACAGGAGAGTGTGATCAACAGTGTCAGTGGCTACAGAGAAGTTGAGGAGAATGAGGATTGAGAAAAGGTCATAAGATTTGAGAGCTAAAAGATCAATGGTAACTTTGAAGAGAGCAGTTTCAGTGGAACAATAAGGTCAGAAGCTAAATTTTAAGGGGTTAAGATGAGAGTGAGAAGAGAGAAAATGGAGACACAGTATAGATGACCTTTTCAAGACGTTTAACAACAAAGGACAGAAGAGATACAGGATGGAAGGATCAGGTAAGAGTTTTTTGAGGATGGCAGAGGTAAGGGTATGTCTATAGGCAATTAGGTAAGGACAGAGGAGATAGAGATTGAAGATAAGTAACACAGTTGGATAACAGAGGAGACAGGGAAGAAAGGGATTGCTTGAATACAAGTAGAGAGATTAGCCTTAGTAAGAAGTAAGGCCCCCTCATTATGAGAAATAGGTGTGAAGGAGGAGATAGTGACAGAAGGCATAAGAGTAATATGAGATGGGGAAGAGAGAAGAGGGAGCTCACAGCAATTGGCCTCATTTTTTTTTTTCTGTAAGATAGCTGTAAGGTTCCCATTTGAGAAGGTGAGGTCAGGGGAGCCACGGGATGGTTGAAGAGGTATGAAAAGATTTGGAATATATAACTTCCTTATCAACTCTCCATCCCACTCTCCACAGCTCAGCTGCTGTGGAACAGGGATATTGAGTTGATAAAGCAGGTTGGTATAAATGAATTGCTTAGCTGTAATAAGGGGTCAGTTTAGGTTGTGTAACACAAGTTTGTAGTGGACCCAGTCAGAATAGTTAAATAATTTTCTCCACTATTTCACTAGCACATGTAGGAGTGAAGATAGCGAAAAGTGGGAATGATCCAAGGCTAAGACTTAGTAAGGAGTAATTGGTGATATAATAAAAGTGCTAGGGATTCAAGAGAGGAAGATGTTGTAAAATTGAATTGATTCACCAAAGGATCAAGATGGGAAAAAGAGGAGCGAGTGGCTAGTGCAGAGCAGTCCACCAAGAAAGAAGTGAGAGGTCAAGCAATTGGAAATTATGGTGGAGACAAAGAGTGAAGTTTTGCAAGGGAAGGTAGAGAGAAAGGTGAAAATCCAATAGATTATAGTCAGATAAGGAGATTTTAGAATTTTTAAATATGGAGGTGGTTCATTTGTGGGTATAGCTGAGGTGGGGTAGAAGAGTAGGTCATGGGGAATGAGTAGGTTGAGGAACTGATTGGTTAGGGTGTTTGAAGGAGAGTCAATATGTATATTAAAGTCTCCTAGTAAGAGGGAAGGAGTTAAGGAGGAGAGAAAAATTGTGAGCCATGTACCAAGCTCACAGAGAAAAAGGGAGTGATCTGGAGGTCTGTGGACAACAGCTACCAGGATTTAGGCTCTTCTGACTGAAAGGGAGATGTATGAAATAACACTTGAATGACAGGTTAGTGCAAGATTGCAAATGATCTTTTAGGTATAATTAAGGAGTTTGGACTTTCTTCTCTAAGCAATGAAAGGTATTAACTATGTTCAAACTTACACATTTAATTGTTGATTTTTGATGGTGCTAATATAGTGCAAACTTCTGTTTTACTCCTTTTAAAAATTAAAATGATTAAGCTAGCGGCACATTTGCTAGGTCTTAATCACAACACTTATTTTCAATAATTTATTTTTTTATATTCATTAATGTGACTAGATGGCATATAAAAATTCATTTATAAACTTTTCTGTGGAATAAAGAATTGAAACTTAGGCTTGAGGATTCTTAGGGAGCAAGATATTTATATCACATCACAATTTCTAAACTATACCCAGAATGGGATAATGATGATGTTCATCAGAAGATGATGAAGAAAATGGAGAAGACTAGAACCATGACAACAGAAATTCTAAAGAGAATTAGCTATTCATCCCTTCAGCTCCTAATCAGAGCTGAATTTAGCCAAAATAAAAATGAAATCTCCTCCACGCATCTGTTTGTTGATTTAACTCTACAAATCAGCATAATTTGAAATATAAAAGATTAAAAATAAAAATGCAAGCTCCAATATGCATATACTATACAATTCAACCTGGTCCTTGACTGACACTTGGCTTTTATTCATCTCTTGCAGAAACTTTATTTACAAAAGCTGTTCCAACCTTTATTAACATCCATTATTACTGGAGATACAGATGTCTTTCCTTCATTTTTTTTAATGAGAAGGTTGAGGCTAACATAAATGAATTAGTTTCCTTTCTCTTCAGGTCAAATTCCTTTCAGCAGTGGATATAGTGCTGGGCATGGAGTCAGGACGACCTGAATTTAAATCTTTTACTAGTGTAATTTACTTGTGTAATTTTGAACAAGCCACTTAACCTCTGCTTGCCTCAATTTCCTTCATTGTAAAGTTAATATAATACCATTTACCTACCTTGGTTGTTGTGAGAATTAAAGGAGATAATATTTGCAATATTCCTTTTTATCTTAGCTCATACTTGAGTCTCACAGTTCTGAAATCTCCCTTCCATTCATTACTGGTGAGGAGAAAGAATCTAGGACAGAAAAAGAATCTATAACATTCTCTACATGTATGTTACCATAAGCTCTGGAAGAGAAGGTGAAGGTTGGAGCAGTAAGAGTCTGTGCTACTTCATCTAGGATTTCCCAGGTTAGAGAGTCAGAAAAATATATCTGGCATCGTCTTCCACTGGATTACTAATCCAAATTTCAAACAAAGCTGACAACCAATCCTAGTGACATACCTTACGTGAAGAAAAGTTGGGTGGAGTAGTAGATGGAGTGCCAGGCCTGGAGTTAGGAAGACTCATCTCCCCAAGTTCAAATCTGGCCTCAAACACTTACTAGCTGAGTGACCCTGGGCAAGTCACTTAACCCTGTTTGCCTCGATTCCTCATCTGTAAAATGAGGTGAAGAAGGAAATGGCAAACCACTTCAGTATCTTTGCTAAGACAACCCCAAATGCGATTACAAAGAGTTGGACGTGATTGAAACAATTGAACAACAGGTAAAGAAAAGAAGGTAGGAGTGGGAACAAAAGGAGAAAAAAAAAGAACAAGATGGATGTGTGACATTATTTCTTTGTTCTATATATAGATTTTTTTTTTCGTTGTTGTTTTTGTTTTTTTTTTTGGGGGGTGAGGCAATTGGGGTTAAGTGACTTGCCCAGAGTCACACAGCTAATAAGTGTTATGTATCTGAGGCCAGATTTGAACTCAGATCCTTCCGACTCCAGGGCCAGTGCTGTATCCACTGCACCACCTAGCTGCCCCCTGTCCTTTGTTCTCAAAGAGAACCATGACATCAGGAAGGTGAAAGGGAGGGAAGAGAGCATTCATCAATCCATTGTGTTTGCAAATAGTCACTGGTGGACCCAGCTATTTGCTTTTACTATGAATTGCAAGAAAAATCAATGAAGATAAAGAATTTGAGAAGAATTTAGGGCTCATTCACTTAGCAATCATCCAAAAAGTTGAGTCAGAGAGAAAATGGTAACTATGAACAAAGGTATAGTAATACTGTGCATATCTACAGGACATCATGCTTATAAAACATTTTGTACTTTATCCCTTTTGATCTTCACAGCCTAAGGTAGACTCAACAAACAACATCCCTTTTTAAAGATGAGACCATAGAATACTCATTTTAGAGCTTATCAAAAGAGATGATATTTGGATTTGAGTTAAATTCAGACAATGATATTTAAATTTGACATTAAGTTAAATTTGACATGACTTATTCATGAAGTCAGCCCCATACTGATATTGACAAAAATAAGACCTTCAATTAAAAGTTTTTAAAAATTGACCCTGAAACTCAGTAATGCAAATTGACAAATCAAAAACAACTAAATATAACTAAGCCCTAACAACTACATGATTGATAGTTGGGAAGCAATGATTATACGAAAGTCAGGATGAAAAAAATGAAAGCAAACTAGGGAAATCAATATTAACAATAAAAATGTCTCTAGATAACAATCCAAATGAATCAGGTATAGAAAGTAATTAACAAACAGGTAAAGTTGATGTTTCTTGAATGAATGCTTTGGCTCAGTATTCACAAGAGATGCAACTATAAAGAAAAAAGACCCAGAGACATTAAAGGAATTATGTGTCTTGCTGAGAAAGTGAAATGTTAAGCAGTTTTAGCTATTTACTGAAATAGAAGTGTGTGAGAGGAAATTCACCACTTGTGAGCTGTGGTATTTCGGGGCTCATATCTACAGGCCTATGAAAAAAAGAGAAGAATACAACAAAAAAAGTGTATTTTTCCTTGTGTCTTGAATTCTTAAATTCAATTAACCTTTCAGTCTCAGTTTCCCTCATTTTCCCCATAAATGAGGATAATATAGTACAACTTATAGGTAGGTGAGGATTAAATTAATAATATATGTGATGATCCATTCAAACCTTAAAATTGCTTTATAAATACTAGCTTTTATTATCATTATTAATTTATTTTGGAGATCTTAATTCACATTCATGCCTGCTAATTCACATATATATGATCAACTTGTTCCCACTATTGCTGTGATTTCATCTTCATTACTGATGTATTCACCCTTTTTTATTTTTGATACCACTGATTTCTTTTTCTTTATTTGTTTTAATAATATTAACCAATGGTTTATCTTTTTCATTGTTTTTTTCCCCATAAAACCAGCTCTTCCTTTTATTTATTAATTCAATGGTTTTCTTACATTCAAATTTATTAATACCATCTTTAATATACAGGATTTCCAATTTAATGTTTAACTAGGGATTTTAATTTGTGTTTTTTTCTAGTTTTTTTAATTGCATACCCAGTTCATTGATCTGCTCTTTCTCTATTTTATTGATGTAAGCATTTAAAAGTATACTATTTTTTTTTCTGATTACTGCTTTTGTTTCAACCCATAAGTTTTGGTATGTTGCCTCATTATCATCATTCTCTTTAAGAAATTTATTTACTATTTCTATGTTCTTTGACCCACTTATTCTTTAACATTGGATTGCTTAGTTTTAAATTAATGTTTAATCTGTGTTTCCATGGCCCTTTATTAAACGTAATTTTATCGCATTATATGAAAAGTATGCATCTAATATTTCTGCTTTTCTGTATTTGACTATAAGGTTTTTATGCTTTAACATATAGTCAATTTTTACAAAGATGCCATGTACTACAGAGAAAGTTACATTCCTTTTATTTCCATTCCATTCGCTCCAGATGTCTATCATATCTAGTTTATGCAGAATTCCATTTATCCCATTGACTTATTTCTTATCCATTTTTGGTTAGATTTACCTAGTTCTGAAAGGGGAAAGTAGAAATCCCGTACTATTATGATTTTGCCATCTATTTCTAACTGTAAATAATTTACCTTTTCCTTTATATATTTGGATGCTATAGAATTTGATGGATATATGTTTAGTATTTATATTACTTCATTATCCAAACATGCTTCTTGAGAAAGTGGTTGAGAATAGTTCCCATTACCTAAATTTTGCGAAGGGTTCAAAAATCCTTATCACTACCACCTTTGCCTCTGAACCAGTTCCTCATCATGATACTACCTCTCACACTCCTTTTTTGTCAACTGTATCACTCTTCTCATATTAACCCAGGCTCAAAACTGAGTGACTTCTTTTTTTGGCAAGGCAATTGGAGTTAAATGACTTGTCCCAGGTGACATATCTAGTGAGTATCATGTGTCTGAGGCCAGATTTGAACTCTGGTCCTCCTGGTGACATAGCTAGTGAGTATCATGTGTCTGAGGCCAGATTTGAACTCTGGTCCTCCTGGTGACATAGCTAGTGA
>NW_020948910.1:7199804-7237723 GCF_900497805.2 Vombatus ursinus | reverse complement strand
CTGAGGCCAGATTTGAACTCTGGTCCTCCTGGTGACATAGCTAGTGAATATCATGTGTCTGAGGCCAGATTTGAACTCTGGTCCTCCTGACTCCAGGGCCAGTGCTCTATCCACTGCACCACCTAGCTGCCTCTCAGAGTGACCTTCAATGATACTTCATCCCTCATATCTAATTTCAGGTCCTATCATTTCTACCTTTTTGATGCTTCTTAAATCCACTCCCTTTCTTGCATTTCCACTGCTTCTATCCCAGTTCTGGAACATATATCAGATGAAAATAAATCTTATGAAATAAGTTTGGAAAGACTGAATTGAACAGATTGGAGCCAAATTGCAGAAGGCCTTAGGTGCCAAGCTAAGGAGTTAGACACTAGAATATTTTTAATATGGTGGCAACATGATCAGGCCATGGCTGCTCTGTGAAAAAATAGCCTGGTGAGTGGAAAGACTAGGGTCGAGGGTCACTTAGAGCCTAATTCAACAATTCAGGTAAAATGTGACAAGGGTATTAATTATGATGATAGCGGCATAAGACAGAAGAGGAGGGATATAAAAGGTATTAGAGAGTTAGTGTCAATAGGATTTGGCAACTATTTGGATATAGTAGGTGAGGGAGAAGATAGAGTAAAAGACAACACTGAGAATTCTGCTCAATGGGCTATGAGAATAATAGCACTGACAAAAAATACAGAAAAATGAAAGTATGTGGTTTCAGGAGGAAAAATGATGAGTTCAGTTTTGAATATGTTGAATTTCTAGTGCTGGCAGATACTCAGGTGGAGCTGGGCAGCTTGGAGTTAGAAATATTTGACTGGAGCTCAAATGAAAGGCAGGGATGTCTTAAAAAAGAATAATTTTAATAGGGTGCTGAGGGCAATAGCTATATTATAGAGGTCTGAGGAAGGACAGTAAGGTAGAGGTAGCAATTATACAATTTTATTTCTAGAAATTTATTAGTGAATGGGGAGAAGACTGTTAGGATGATAGCACTAGGTGAGGCAGGGTCAGTGGAAGGATTATTTGTTTGTGTTTGCTTTTTAGGATAGAGATGGCTTGTTGATGTATGTAGTAAGAGGAAGTTAGTATTGAGGGAGTAACTGAAGATGAGAGAGAGAAAAGATACAGAATTCTCTATGTACAATGTCTGCAAAGAGAGGATTCAGAAGGATTAAGGTGGTCAGAGAGGTAGAAATATGTATAGGAGATTATAGTTAGAAAGCTAAATCTTATACATATAGAACTTTTACAGGAATATGAGGCCACATGTGGGGATAAACTTTGGAGTTGAGAAGAATGACAATCTGAGAGTATGGGATATAAGTGGGGGTGATAGATGTGAATGCTTAAAGTTATAAAGGAGGATGGATGTGCCTAGTAATTATGTGCGTAGTGGAGATAGGACAAGGGGGCAAGAAATTCAATGGATGAGAATAGCAAAAGGTTGAATTGGCTACCTAAAGTATCAACATTACAAAATGAACAAATTAGGGTAGGAGTGATAGACCCATAATTCAGGGTAAGGCAGAATGTCCAAGATTGTGATGAAGACAAAAATTATGTTTAGGAGGCATGAGGCATAAAGAAAAATGAAAAGATGGTGGATATAGTCAGAAGAGTGGTTTTCAGAGTTCTGGCTGATGAAGGTGGGAAAATTTGTGAATGATGATAAGATTGAAGGTACGATCATTCCTGTAGGTACAGGTCACAAGAGTAAAGGATGGTGATTAACTAAAGATATGGAGCCATGATAAGATAGGACTCAGTTGTGAAGGGGAAAGGGGTAATACATATATTGAAATATTTGAAGATTTCTCAGGTTGAGGAAGGATTAGTTATGTTCTGCTTGTCCTGTGAGGAAGAATAGGAAGAAACTGAAAAGAGCCAAAGTTTGACTTGATCTAAGGAAAACAAAGCAAAACAAAACTTGCTAACTATTAGAACTAACCCAAAGTAGAATGGGCTATCTTGGGAGGCAGTAATTTCCCCTTCATTGGAGGTCTTTTAAGCAAAGGAAGAATAATTCTTTATCTGGAGATGGCCATTGATGTCCGTTACAACTCTGAAATTTATTATTCTGCAATTCTGTTTAGTACATAGTAGATTACCAACTAAATCATAAGACTGTAGTTTTCAAAGTCAGTCATGTTTCAAATGTTTTTCTCTGGTTTATGCTATGAGAAATCTGGTTTCATTTATTTTTTTTCTCAGTAATTTGCCCATCTAATAAGCATTAAAAAGAAAGTAATTTTGACCTTCCTTTTTAAGAATATTTAACCAGGCTGGCAAATGTCTACTTCACAGCTCTGTGCTCTAGGGAATGCTCAGGAAATACTTGTTGACTGACTGATTGAAGCTACAATTATATATGCAACTTTCATTTGTTTAAATTTTACTGGTAACATATATAACTAACATGGTGAGCTCTCAGATATTAAATTCCAGGCTGTTTGTCACATTTTGAAGTTTTCCTATGCAGAACTGCATGGTCTATCTTCTAGTGCTTTGACTGGATAAACTCATGTAATTTCATGAAAGCAAATTGTCATATGAATGCTCAACCATGTTCTTTCTCATTCTTTTGTAATAAGGAATCATCAAGATAGGAAGTCTTTTGAGGGGCATAGATCAGGAGTATGTAGTTACAAAAAGACACAATGTTTACATACATAGACCTTTTTAGTTTAAGTATGAAGGTTGCTATTGTCAAGAAGATCTGGTCCCTCGGGTAGTAAAGTTTGTCCACAATCTTGGAAAGTCCAAGCCTCTATTTTCCTACAATTCCCCTATTTCAGTTTGGGGACATCCCCTAGTTACCTTCATGGACTTGCATTTTCTATCCTGTGCTTCCCCACAAAAACTGGCTTTAAGGAGACAATTTGCTGTCATTCATTTATAGCTTGGCATGAATCTTATTCAATGTATTTGTCCAAGTATATACATTTTTTTCCCTTATCACTAAGTGTGCAATGCAGTTTTTCTTCCCCATGAGGAATATCAGACATCAGTCCAAAGATGAGGTAGTTTTTAGGTGATGAGTGTGATTCATGATACATAAGACTGAAAGAATCAATAGTGGCCATTTGGGAACATCCTCATTCATGTATAGTTTATGTTGATGATGGAAAGGAATAATGAAGCCAAGACTTTTTCCACACAATCCTGGGATGCTGTGTGCAATGCAATTTTAAGTCACAGATGATGGGACACCTCTTAATATATTACATTAATTAGTCAAGGACCTTTGATTTTATTGATAGTGGAACTTCCTCCATTAATACCAATCTCAGCCTGTCTATCATATAGTATCAGAATTTTCTCAGGCTCATGACTTGTACAGTCATATAACTAATTAGATTCTGAGGTGGGATTTGGGCCCAGGTCTTCCTAACCCTAAGACCTATATTAATATTTCATTAGTTGAGATTTAGTTTTTATTTGGTTTGGATCTGGAATTTCATCAGAATAAGGAACTCCCAGTGTGGTGATACCCTTTATCAATGTAGAATAGGTACAGATAAGTCCTTACCATATAGTCTTAGGAAGTTGTCTGAGGCACTGAAAATTAAATGATTTCATCCTGGTCTCACTGCTAGTATGGGTCAGAAGTAGGACTTGAACCTAGCTCTTCCTATCTCCAAGTCTGACACTAGATTTACTTACTAGGCAACATTGTCTGTTCTCCAGTTTAAACGTTCCTTTATTTACCAAATGCTTGGCTCTTTTTAGAAAAGTTCTGAAGTGAATGAAATCACTTATTTAGATTTAATGGATTTTTTAGTCATCTGTGTTTATTTTTGGATATCACATAGAGGTTAATAGGATAATGAAACAAAGGTATATCTCTAAAATTAGAGAGCAGTGGCCAAATATTTCTCATTGACGAGGTCAAATGCTCAAAGAATAAGAAATGAAGATTACTTAATGGGGCATATATGAGGAAGACATATGGGAAATCAGTTTATTTCAATATTTCTGAGATATGACGTTTCCATGTGCTATGCTTTAGTTCTTCTGCTATTTTTTGAGGCGGAGAAGATACAGTAGGAAACACAATAATGGGCTTTTGCTACCTGAGAACTTTAAGCTGGAATCTAAAAAAAAATGTCATTATTATATAATAGCAAAAGAAATACATCATTGGCTTTAAGGCTTGGAAATCTTTCAGGGAACTAAAGAGATGACAAAATCTGACACTCTCATATACAGTTTTCTCTGCTCAGAGACCAGTAAAGATGTTCTGTTCATCTCAGTTGTCATTAATCCACTATTCCCTTTGCAAATAAGTTAAAACAAAAATTCCTAGAAGGGGAAAATGGTATGTCACAAATTCTCTTCTGTTAGAATCCCTTCTACGTGACTTTTCAGATTGAATCTGAGAAGATAACAAGTAGGCAAACAATTTGAGAAAAACAAACACTTCTTTATATAGGGAGACAGGGAGAAGTGAGAATCACAAATAAACTGCCAACTCAGCAGACTCTCTCTCTCTCTCTCTCTCTCTCTCTCTCTCTCTCTCTCTCTCTCTGTCTCTCTCTGTCTCTCTCTCTGTCTCTCTGTCTCTCTCCCCCTCCCTCCCTCTCTCTCCTTCCCTCTCTTTCCATTCCTCCCTCCTTCCTTCCTTCCCTCTCTTCTTCCCTCTCTCCCTCCCTCTCTTCCTCTTTCTCTGTCTTTTTTATTTTCTCATCCCAGGAATGATAATAATAACTGACATTAATATTTTGGCAGCTTACAAAACATTTTCATCAGCACAGTTTTTGAGTCTAATTGTTAAAGTATTATTTGTCCCCTTTCAGAGATCAAAAAATTGAAACTCGGATAGGTTAAGTGTTTTGCCCCAAATCACACAGCAAGAGGCAGAATCAAGTCTGAGACTGAGGTCTTAGCTCCATGTATAATTCTTTTTTCACTAAACCATGGTAATAGGAAGCTGATTGGAAAATAGCTTTCTAAATTTAATGTTGGGTTGTTGTTAGTGTTAGATTGTTGTTTAGATTCTAAATCTCATGTTAAAAGACAGCTAATTTTGAAAGGTGACATTTAACAATATGGAGTTAAGAATGGAATTTGAATTTATGGACTGTGGCTTAAATATAGAAATGAAAGTTCACTTTACAAGGGCTAGTAAGAACATATTTGCCTAGAGTTTTGCAAATCTAATTAAAATGATCATAACCTTAAGAGGAAATGAAAGGAAAAAAAGTGCCTATGTGCTACAAAGCCACCAAGTTAGATATCATACCAGTACATATAGTCATAAGAAGTTGAAACACAACAGAAGTTGATCTAATCAGCTCCAATGATTTCAATTTTCATCTCTAAGCTGATTATTCTAAGGTGTACTTATATAGCCCTAATCTTTTTCCTAACCTCCAGACACATCTCCAATTGCTATATAAACATCTCAAACTGGATGTCTGGTAGACATCTCAAATTCAACATGTCCAAAACTGAACTCATCAAACTTCCTGCCCCCATTCCATTCTAAATTTTCCTATTAGTCCTACTGAGGACACTAAGATCTTCCCAGTCACCCAGGCTTACAATCTAAGTGTCATATTCAACTCCTCAATCTCTCTCACCCCCACCCCCACATCCACTCTTTTGTCAAGTTCTGGCAATTTTACCTTTGCAACATCTCTCACATTCCTCATCTTTCTCTTCTCTGACACAATCACCACCCTGTTGTAGGCTCTTATCACCCCATGCCTATAGTATGAGAATAGCCTGATGGTTGGGCTCTCTGCCTCAAGTGTGTCTCCACCTCAGTCCATCCTCCATGAACTTGTCATATAATTTCCCTGAAACACATATCTAAAACACATGCCACCCCCTTCAATAAACTTCAGTGGCTTCCTATCACCTTCATGACCAAATATAAAATCCTCCATTTGGCATTCAAAACCCTTTATTTACCTATCTCCCTCCTACCTTTCCAGTTTGCTTAGATCTTGTCCCCCATACCCACCTCATACTCTATAATCTAGTGACACTGGCCTTCTTATGTGTCTCGTACAAGACCCTCCATCTCTGAGCTCCAGGCATTTTCACTGGTTGTCCCCTATATCTATAATACTCTCCCTCCTCATTTTCACCTGCTGGTTTCCCTAGCGTTCTTTGATTGCCTGCTAAAATCCAACCTTTTAAAAGAATTTTTTTCTGATTCCTCCTAGTGCTAGTGCCTTCCCTTTATTGTTTATCTCCAATTTATCCTATACGTATTTTGTTTTAAAATAGTTGTTTGCAAGGTATCTCCTCAAATTGTGAGCTCCTTGAAAGCAGAGACTTGTCTTTTGACTTTTGTTGTGTCCCAAAGTCTTAACACAGTTTCTGGCACGTATAAGGTACTTAATAAATGTTTACTGACAGGTTGACACAAGAAACAAAGTCTAGGAAAGGAGCCAACAAGAACAATATGATCTCAAATGGCAATATACAAATGTACAAAATGAAGGTAATAAGCAAAATGCACTAGAGATGTAAATGCAAGGAAGAGAACTTTAACTTGTAGATATCACAAAGAATTGATGGGAAGAGACCCATGGCTAGAATATAACTGGATGAGTATACCTTGGTCAAAGGAAAGAGGATAGGCAAAAGATATAGTGAGGTTAAGTATACATGTTTATGAAAGGGAATCTAGGAAACATGGAGCAAAGTACTTGGGTGAAGAACAATGGCACCAGTAACAGGCATTTTTAAAAATTGTTTATTTTTTTTTTACTGGGGATGTGCTACATATCACTTAGACAGAATAAGGAAATAGATGAGGACATAGGAAACATCTCATGTTTGGCACAAAGGCATCTTAAAATATTGATGGGAGTCTTCAGTTATTTGGACATCTTCTGTTTCTGCCAAGAACAGAGTAACTATTGATTTCTTAGTTTGTCTTAATTATAATTCCATCTCTGAAAAGAAGTAACAGAATCTAAATCTTATTCTCAATAACAAAAAAGAACGTGATAGTAGTATAGAAATGATGGATAGGTACTATTTAAAGAAATGACTCAGAGTTTGTGATAGAAGAGCAGAGGAAAACCAAGCACAGTCTAATAAACACCCTAAATTTGGGGAGAGGAGATGTCAAAATCTCCAGAGGAATGATCTCATAGCCTCAGGTTCCACAGTAGAACTCATAGAATGAGGTAAGAGAATTTATTTTTAAAAATACATTATTGAATACACAGAGAAATATATTCAATGAGAAAATAGATAAGTTTTCTCAAGATACTGAAGTAGCCTCATATGGACTTCCCAAAAAATAAATGATTAAATAAATAAATAAAACCATGAGATTTCCACTGTCAAGATGGCAGTGAGGAAGGAACCCTCTGAAGCCCTCCCAAATCCCCCTCCAAACAACTAGAAAACTACTTTAGAACTGACCTAGGAAGCAGCTTACCACCATGGCAGGAAAGATTTGTCTCAATGAGGTGAGAAGGGAGTGAGGTCCAAGAGCAACAGGAGCCAGCCTCATAGCAGGGCTTCAAGCCTGGGGTAATCCAAGAGTGAGACCCACCCTCTTACAAACCAGCAACCTCCTGAGCAAGTTAGCAGTCTGTGCAGCACTGCAAGGCCTCACCCCAGAGACCCCACCCCCAGCACAAACCACTAGCGAGGCCTTGACCCCATTGCTGACCAGTAGTGAAGCCCTACCCTAGGGCTGACCAACAGCAAGACCCTGCTCCTAGGGCCTGCCAGCAGAGAGACCCTGTTTCCATAGCAACCCAGTAGCAGGGGTCCACTCTGAGGCAGACCAACAATATTCCTTCTCCAATGCCAGTCACCATAAGGACTACCAACCCAGCAGCAAGGCCCCACCCCTAGGGCAGGCCAGTAGCTAAACCCCACACCTGGGAAGGTCAACAAGCAGGCCCCATCCCCCAGTACAAGCCAGAAGGGAAGTCTACTGTCCAATGATAGCAAGTGGCTAAGCCCTGAAGCTCAGTGAAAGCTAAGAGTAAGATACTCAGCCCTAGCATTAAAAACAAAACAAAACAAAACAAAACAAAACAAAACAAACAAACAAAAACTGGAATAGTGCAAGACTAGAGCCCGACTCTCACATAAAAACACCAAATCACAAAAAGGCAGAAAAATGAGCAAAAAAACGATAAAAGAACTGACTATAGAAAGTCACTATGATGAGAGAGAGGATTAAGGCATAAACATAGAAGACGACAATAGTGTCAAAATGGCTACATGTGAAGCCTCAAAGAAAAAATGTGATTTGGTCTCAGGCCCAAAAAGAATTCTTTTAAGAGCTTTAAAAGGGTTTTAAAGAGCAAATTAGAGAAAAGTTGGGAAAAGAAATGAGAGTAATGTAAGAGAATCATGAAAAAAGAGTCAATAGCATGGGAAAAGATATACAAAAATTTACTGAGGAAAATAACTCCTTAAAAAATAGAATTGGTCAAATGGAAAAGGAGGTACAAAAACTCATTGAAGAAAATAATTTCTTAAAAATTAGAAATGAGCAAGTGGAAGCTAATTACTCTATGAAACATCAAAATATGACAAACCGAAATTAAAATATTTTTAAAAAAGATTAAAATGTGAAATTTCTCATTGGAACAGTAACTGACCTAGAAAATAGATCCAAGAGAAAATATAATAATTATTGGACTACCTGAAAGCCATGACAAAAAATGGCCTGGACAACATTTTTCAAAAAAATTATAAAAGAAAACTGCCCTGATATATTAGAACCAGAGGACAAAATAGAAATTGAAAGAATACGCAAATCACTGCCTGAAAGAGATCCTAGAATTAAAACTCTATGAAACACTCATGAGGAGGTAAAGAGTGGGGAGGAGGATAAGAGAGATGGGGGATAAACAAGTGAAAATAGCATGGAAGGAAATACAGTTAACATAATTATAAATGTAAATGGGATTAACTAATCTACGAAGTGGAAGGAGGTAGCAGAATGGATTGAAAAACCAGAATCCCACAATATGTTGTTTACAAGAAATAGATTTGAACCTGAGTGATTCACATAAAGGTAAGGAGTTAGAACAAAATATACTGTACTTCAGCTGAAGCATAGAAACCAGGGGTTGCAATCATGATCTCAGACTTATATAAAACTATAGACCAATTTCCCTAATGAAAATTGATGCAAGAAATTTAAATAAAATACTAGCAATGAGATTACAAAAATATATTATGAGGATCATACATTACGATTAGGTGGGATGGTTCAATACAGTACTGGTTCAATATTAGGAAAATTATCATCATAATTGACCATATCAATAATAAAACTAACAGAAATAATATATTATCTCAATAGATGCAGAAAAAGCCTTTGACAAAAAATGCTCATTCCTATTAAAAACACTAAAGAATATAGGAATAAATGGTGCTTACCTTAAAATAAATAATATTCATCTAAAAACCATCAGAAAGCATTATATGAATAAGGATAAGCTAGAAGGCTTCCCAATACAACCAGGGTGAAGCAAGGAAGCCCATTATCACACATATTATTTAATATTGTGCTAGAAATGTTAGCTGTAACAATAGGAAAAGAAAAAAAATTAAAGGAATTAGAATAGGCAATGAGGAAACAAAATTGTCACTGTTTGTTTGCAGATGATATGATGTTATATTTAGAAAATCCTAGAGAATGAAGTAAAAAATTACTTGAAATTATTAACAACTTTAGCCAAGTTGCGTGATATGAAATAAACCTACATAAATCATTTGCATTTCTATATATTACCAACAATCCAGCAGCAAGAGATAGGGACATTCCATTTAAAATAACTGTAGATAAGATATAATGCTTAGGAATCTACATGTCAAGACAAACCCAGGAACTATATGAACACAACTATAAAACACTTTTCACATAAATAAAGTCAGATCTAAACAATTGGGAAATATTAATTGCTCATGGATAGACCAAGCCTATATAATAAAAATGTCATTTCTACCTAAATTAATATATTTATTTAGTGCTATACCAATCAAACTATCAAGTATTATTTTATAGAGCTAGAAAATGATAACAAAATTCATCTGGAAGAACAAAAGCCCAATGGTATCAAGGGAATCAATGAAAAAAAATGTGAAAGAAGGTGGTCTAACTATATCAGATCTTAAACTATATTATGAAGTGGTAATTATCAAAATCTAATACAGGCTAAGAAACAGAGTGGTGGATCAGTGGAATACATTAGGTACACATGAAATTACAATAAATGACCATAGAAATCTAGTATATGATAAACCCCAAAATTCAAGCTTTTGGAACAAAAACTCATCATTTCACAAAAACTACTAGGAAAACTGGAAAACATTATGACAAAAACTCAGCATAAACCAACATCTCATACTGTATACTAAGATTGGGTCAAAATATGTACATTATTTGCACATAAAATGTGATACAGTAAGCAAATTAAGAGAACATAGAATAGTTTATCTGTCAGATTTTTTTTAGGGGAATAATTTAGGACCCAAGAAGATATAGAGATCAATACAAAATGTAAAATAGATCATTTTTTTAACTTTATTAATCTCTCATTTGATTTTCAGAATTTCTAATTATGTATTTAATTAGAGAGTTTTAATTTGTTCTTTTTCTAGCCACCTTTTAGCAAAATGCCGTTTCCTTCCTCATCTCTTTTATTTTGATCTATTTCTTTTTTTCTTTCTTTCTTTTCTTTTCTTTTTTTTTTTTGCTTTGGCTTTGTCTGAGATCAGAATTGCTACCCCTGCTTTTTTTTTTTTCTACTTCAGCTGAAGCATAATATATTCTGCTTCAGCCTTTTACCTTTAGTCTGTGTATATTTTTCTGCTTCGAATGTGTTTCGTGTAAACAACATATTGTAGGATTCTGTTTATCCTCTTCTGTTTTATGGGAGAGTCCATCCCATTCATATTCACAGTTATTATTATTAACTATATATTATCCTCCATCCTATTTCCCATCCTCATTCATACTTTTCTCTCTCCTTTCACCCTATGCCTCCTCACAAGTGTTTTACTTCTGACCATCACCTCCCTCAATCTTCCCTCCCTTGTATCAGGCCCTCCTCCCTTTTCTTTCCCCTCCTACTTCTTCCCTCCCTTGTACCCTTCCTTGTATTAGCCTACCCTCCCTTTATTTTCCTTTCCCCTCCTACTTCCCTATAGGGTAATTTCTATACTTAATTGAGTGTGCATGTTATTCCCTCTTTGAGTCAAATCCAATGAGAATCAGGTACAAAAAAATGCTTACCCCCTTCCTTCTTTCCCTCCATTGTAATAGGTCTTTTGTTCCTCTTCATGTAATGTAATTTACTCTATTCTGCCTCCCTCTTTCCTCTTCTCCCAGTTCGATTCTTTTTTTTTTTTTACCCCTTTTTTATATCATCATGTCAAAGTCAAATTATACCTATGCCCTCTGTGGATGTATACACCTTCTAACTTCCCCAATAGAGATGCAGTTCTCAAGAGTCATAAATATCATCTTCCTATTTAGGGATGTAAACAGTTTAACCTTATTGAATTTTTGTTTTGTTTTGTTTCCTATTTACCTTTTTATGCTTCTCTTGATTCATGTAATTGAAAATCAATTTTTTTTGTTCAGATCTGATCTTTTCATGAGGAGAGTTTGAAAGTCCTCTATTTCATGGAATGTCAATCTTTTCCCATGAAAGGTTATACTGAATTTTTCTGGGTACTTGATTCTTGTTTGTAATCCAAGCTTCTTTGTTTTCTGGAATATCATATTCCATGTCTTGTGGTCCTTTAATGTTAAATCTACTAAGTCCTGTGTAATGCTGACTGTGGCTCCTTGATATTTGAATTTTTCTTACTGGCTGCTTGCAGTATTTTCTCCTTGACCTGATAATTCTGGAATTTGGCTACAAGATTTCTTGAAGTTTTTATTTTGGAATCTCTTTCAGGAGGTGATCAGTGGATTCTTTCAATGACTATTTTACCGTCTGGTTGTAGGATATCAAGGCAGTTTTCTTTACTGATTTCTTGAAAGATGTTGTCCAGGCTCTTTTTTTGATCATGGCTTTTAGGTAGTCCAATAATTCTTAAATTATCTCTCCTGTATCTATTTTCCAAGTTAGTTTTTTTTTTTTTTCCAATGAGGTATTTCACATTGTCTTCTATTTTTTCATTCTTTTGGTTTTATTTTCTTGTGATTTCTCATAACATCATTAGCTTCTATTTGCTCATCTAATTTTTAAGGAATTATTTTCTTCAGTGAGCTTTTGGACCTCCTTTTCCATTTGGCCAACTCTACTTTTGAAGGCATTCTTCTCCTCATTTTGTACCTCTTTTACAATTTGACATAGTCTGTTTTTTAAGGTGTTATTTTCTTCAGTAGTGTGTGTGTATGTGTGTGTGTGTGTATGTGTCTCCTTTATCAGGCTGTCGACTGGTTTTTCATGATTTTCCTGCATTGCTCAAATTTGTCTTCCCAATTTTGCCTCTAGCTATCTTACTTGATTTTCAAAATTCTTTTTGAGCTTTTGCATGGCCTAAGACCAATTCACCTTTTTCTTGGAGGCTTTGGATGTGAGAGTTTTGACTTTGTTGTCTTCTTCTGAGTTTGTGTTTTGATCTTACTTGTCACCACAGTAACTTTCTATAGTCAAAGGTGTTTTTTTCCCCATTAATTGCTCATTTTCACAGCCTATTACTTGACTTTTAACTCTTTGTTAAAGTAGGGCTCTGCTTCCAGGGTGGAGGGTACACTGTCCCAAGCTTGAAGGCTTTTGTGCAACTGTTTTCAGAGATACTTCTAGGGATCTGTAAGTTTTCAGTTCTTCCCAGGTAATATGATCTAAGGAGAGGTGTTTTCTACTCTCCTGGCTTGTGCTCTGTTTCTGTGAGCAACCACAAACATTATTTTCTGCCCTGGAACTAGGAGGAGGATCCCCCCTCCACTGTGGCTGCAAGCTCTGCTGTGCTAGTGCTTTTCCTTGCTCAGGGACTGACACCCAGGACTGTAACACAGATCTGAGTATGGGCAAAGCAACAGAGTCCTGCCTCAATGCTAGCAAAAATACCAGTGTAATTTCATTCTCACCAGTTGTTTGCTCCCTTTACAATCTATAGGCTGAGAGCTGTGAAAGTAGCTGTTTCTGCTATAGTTGCTGCTGCTGCTGCCTCTGCCACTGCTGATTCACTCACTCCCAAGGTCTGATCTTGGTTTGCTGTGTCAGGGGCAGTGTTGGTTTGACCTGTGCTGATCTGTGCTCCTTTCTCAACTTGGTGCAACAGACGTTTCCTGCCAACCTGCCAACTTGCCTTGGGCTGGAAATTTATTTCCCTCCATGTTTTTGTGGGTTCTACTGCTCTAGAATTTGTTTAGAGTCATTTTATAAAGGTATTTGAAAGGATTTGGGGGAGAACTCTGGGGAATCCCTCCCTTTTCTCTATTATATTGGCCCTGCCCCTCTGACTGATTCTTGATTTCTCAGAGTCATTAACTTCCTCTTCCCCAATTCTAGTTTTTAAGAAATTATTTTCTTTAGTTATCATTTGTACCTCCTTTTCCATTTGGCCAATTCTACTTTTAAAGGAGTTGTTTTCTTTGGTACATTTTTTTTTCCAATTTGGCCAATTATATTTTTTAGGGTGTTGTTTTCTTCAGTCAGTTTTTTTCCTTCCTTATCCAAGTTGTTAGCTCTTCCTTGCATACCTCTCATTTCTCTTCCCAATTTTTCTTCTACCTCTCTTTTTTGAGTTTTAAATTCCTTTTTGAGCTCTTCCAAGAAGGCTTTTTGGTCTTGAGACCAATTCGTCTTCCCCCATTGAAGCTTCACATGGCATTATAACATTGTTGTCCTCTTCTGAGTTCATGTTTTGATCTCTGTTACCAGATTAGCTTTCTATGGTCAGGGTTCATTTCTATTTTTTTACTCATTTTAAGTCTATTTTGTGACTTTTTAAGTTGAGCTCTGCTCCTGGGACACAGGAGCATTGTCCCAAGCTTCTTGTGCTTGGGGACAGGGGCCTAGTCACTGGCTTTATGCACTGGGGCCTCAGGTGCTATCAGGTCTCCCACTGCATTGGGATGGCCTGGCCTAGCTATGCCTATTATACTGGGGGTTCCAGGGCTGACAATTAGCCTTCTGTATTGGGGCTGGAGGCCTCACAGCTGGCCTGCTGTGCCACTAGCCTGCTGAGCCAGGACTGAGGGGCCTAGGTTGCTAATCTGTGCTGTGGATAAGAGCTTCCCACTGGCTTGCCTGGACAGCATCTGTACTGGACTTTGCTCCCCCTTTATCCAGTAAGACAGACCTTTCCTGAAGTTCTTCTAAGATATCTTAAGCTGGAATTTTTTTCATTCCCTCTTTTTGTAGGTTCTTTTGCTCCAGAAGTCATTTAGAAGCTTGATTTAATATTGTTTCTGAGGGAAAATGGGAAGAGCTCAGACAACTTCCTGGTTTTTCTCCTCCATCTTGGTTTTGCCCTTCATTTTCAATAGTTCTATTCTTTGAGAGGTGGTTTAAAGGATGTGTCACTTATTTTCTTTACCCATCAAGGGATACATTAATTTATCTTCTAATTCTTGCTTTTTTCAACTTATTTACATTTTCCCTCCTCTAAGTTGGTAACTTAGCCTCTGTAGTTACTGGAGCAGACCTGGAAAGATGGAAAGATTGACTCCTTTCCATCTGTCACCCCAAATGTACATAGGCCCAGAGTAAAACAGAATCCACCATACTTTGGTGCTTGTACAGCTGTCTCGGTACACCAAGATTGCATGTGCTTGACACTATGTATATTCACAGCATAAAATCATAATTGACTGTAGTGTTGGGTTTCTTTAGAATTGATGATGTATGTGGAGACCCAGGCTGAAATTCTATCAAAATATGGCTATTCCAACAATTTTTCATGTGGATCTTTAATTTATCTTTTGAGTGTACTCCAAGAAGAACAGATCTATTAAACTTTCCCAGAACCAGAGGTGAAAATAACATATTGTTCTTTCAAACAGTGTGATAAAAGGAGAGGTGAGAGGAAGGGGGAAGGGGAGCAAGAAGAGGGGAAACAAAATGGCTCTTTGGCTAGAGGGGATGTGGACCCCTTTGTTAAACAGGTTGTAGGGAAAAGAATGTAGCCCTTTCAGTTCAGAGAAAGCGTGCTATAAAGAGAGAATAAGAATATCAGGGTTTTTTTTTTTTTAAGTGAAAATACAGAGACAAGAACATTGCAATTTCAAGAATGTATTTAAGAGGTCATTCAAAATTAAAAATCATCCCTTCAAATTCGAAAATGGTGCATCAGGGAATGATCCTAGGTATATAACTATGTGCAAGTCACTGAACCTCCCCAAACCTGTTTTCTCAATAAAATGGAGATAATATAAGCATAATTGTACTGCCTACATCAGAGGGTTATTTTGAGGAAAGCATATTATAAAAGTAGAAGTTCTGTATGAATATGAATTAGAATATTCCTAATTATACTCTTACATTTGGGAGGATGAGAGTTTCCTTCAGCAATTTCAGATTATCCAGGAGAGTAATTTAGTTCTAAACCTCAGTACACCACAGCACAGGGACAACCAAATCCTTTCTACAAAAGACTACAGCCCCATTAAATTTTATACAATATCTGAAAGGAGGTCAGTCATTCTGCTTCCACCTGCTTTGCATTGACATTTGATCACCACCTGTGAAGCTCATTGTGATCAAGAAATGAAGGGAAGGGAATAAGCATTAATATGGCACCTACTATGTGCCAGGAATTGTGCTAAGTGTGATCCTAATACTGAACATCAGTCTTCAGGAAAAGAGATTTAATTAGAAGGTCCTTTCTTCATCCTGATGATGTATTCATGATGGTTTTGGAAGTGGCAAGAAGGGAGAGCTAAAGGGTATTTTTATTCCATTTAACAGAAAATGGCAAATAGTTCTCCAGGGATCCTGAATGACCATTATTTGCCTCAGATTAAAGGGTTAATCTGACCAAAACTAATGGATTAGGCACTTATTTTGTTCCTAACTGTAATGAGCTGCTATTTGCTCTCAGCTAGTCCCTAAATCTAATATGCCTCTTAAGGTTTCCAAAATCTCAGCCAGTGGAAACTGGAGGGAAAATACACCAAGTTTCGCTGATAAAGGTCTCATTTCTTCAGGGAACTGAGCCAAATTGCTCTTGTAAAAATATTCCCAAATTGATAAATTGTTGAAAAATATGAACGGGTAGTTTTCAGAGGAAGAAATCAAAGCTATCAATATGAAAATATGAAAAGAAGTTCTAAATCATTATTAATTAAAGAAATTCAAATTGAAACCACTCTGAGATATCATCTCACATTCATCAGATTAACTAACATGACATAAAAGGAAAATGACAAAAGTTTTGGGGGATGTTGAAAAATAGGGACATTAATGCACTGTCGGTGGAGTTGTGAACTAATCCATCCATTTTGTAGCATAATTTGGAACTGTTCCTAAAGGGCTATAAAACTGTACATGCTATTTGACCCAGTAATACCACTACTAGATATGTACACCAAAAAGATCAAAGAAAAAGGAAAAGGCCATATATGTACAAAAGTGTAACAGCTCTTTTTGTGGTGGCAAATAATTGGAAATTGAGGGAATGCCCATCAATTGAGAAGTGGTTGGTTGAACAAGTTGTGGTATATATTGTAATGTAGTACTATTATGCTGTAAGAAATGACAAGCAGGGTGATTTCCGAAAAACCTGGAAAGACTGATATGAGCTGATGTAAACTGAAATGAGCAGGACTAGGAGCACAATAATAGTAATATTATAACAGTCATCAACTGTGAAAGACTTAACTACTCTGATCAATACAGTGATCTACAATAGTTACAAAGAAATCATGATGAAAAAGGCCACCCACCTCCAGAGAGAAAACTGATGAGCTCTGATTGCAGGTTGAAGCACGTTTTCTTTCACCTTCTTTTTCTTTTTTTTTATTCAACATGGCTAATATGGAAATATGTTTTTCATGACTTCATATGTATAATGGATAACATACGTCTTGCATTCCCATTGGGTGAGGGAGGGGTGGGAAGGAGGAGACAATTCAGAACTGAAAATAAAAAATAACAAACAAAATCCCTGATAGAAATTTGGGTGATAAATAGGAAAATTTGAGGAAGCCCATAGCCACTTCTGGTTCCTACCCCTTAGAGGTACATTAGTTTCATCCTGATTTGCTATATATGCCAAACAAAACAAAGCAAAACACAAAACAAAACAATACCCAAAACAACCTCTTTAGAATGTAGAGACTATCTACTGCTCCTATCCATCCATCTCCATGTTCGTGAACATGGAACCTTGGATGCTACACTCAAGTACAAGGTATGAATTTGGTTAGCATCTTTTCAAAATCATACTTAATGCTCTGCTACTTTTCTTCTTTTTTCATTCATGCATTCATTCTTCTTCTCCTCTTCCTCTTCCTCCTCCTCTTCTTCTCCTCTTCTTCCTCTTCCTTCTCTTTCTCCGTCCCTTTCTCCCTTCTTTCTTCCTTCCTTCCAAAAAATTAGTTGACTGCTGTGGAATGGGCATGGTTGGGAAGTGGTAGTTCAGATACCTGATCACCTGATTAGGTACTTCTTGATGCAGATTTCTTGGAGTTGGGAGTTCTCAATCTGTGTGTGTGTGTGTGTGTGTGTGTGTGTGACAGATCACAGAAAGGAAAATACTGAGAATTAAATTATTGAATTGAACAATGATATTTGACACAGAGTAGGAAGAAAACATCCTTTTAAATATTGAGCAGGCTCTCATCAACAAACATAGCCAGAAGGGAAATGGCCGTTGTATTCGTTTATAAAGCCACCTTGTGTAGTATTCAGTATAGCAAAGAAAAGACAAATCCTTCAATACACACACATATACACACACACACATCATGGGAGTTTAGTATAATTATGTCCAAAGAGCAGGGGCATTGACAGATAACACAGAACATTAGAACAAAGTGGAGTCAAGAATGGATTATAGACCACAATAAATCCTCTTGCTCTAACCATGCCATTTCTTTTGCCCTGGAGTAGCCCCATGTGGATGAATTGGTATTTGTCAGAGGGCAAATATCGGATTCCCAGCAATGTAAATTTCTCTGTTGATGATAAGATTTCTGGGTTCTGGTTTGTTATAAGGTCAAGAGCTACTGGTAGTTTCTAGGAAGTGCTTTATTAGCAATAGCAGTAGGAGTAAGAGTAGGAGTAGGAATAGTAGGAACAGCAGCAGCAGCAGCAGCAGCCCAGCAATTACAGCAGGAATAGCAGCAGCAGCAGCAACAGCAGAAGCAACAGAGGATGCCCACGATGCCCCCGATTAGCTTTGCATTATTTTTTTTTCATTTCCTCTAAAATGTTGTTTTCTGATATTGTAATAATAGTTGAAAAAACAAATATAACTTTTGAAAATTGAGACAATTTATTGTAAATTGCGTTAAGACTGTCGCCATGCTTTTTTTCACCCCATAAACAATATCCAAAAATCTAACAAAGTGACTTTAATTTGTTGGGAATACTTCCTCTAGAATATTGATAGGAGGATGTTGAAAAGGGTTACACAGAATTAAAATTTATGGATAGCCACCTGAGGGAATATACACATCAATGAGATTACAGTTCCCTGGAAGTACAGAAGCAAAAAAGTACTTAGAATCTGTGAAAGGTAGTAGCTCATTAATAGCTCATAAATGTATGGCACTAACAAATTACAATAATAAATAAATGTCAAATGTATAATGGCCAACACATTATTTAATGCAAGTGTTTATTGATTTGTGTTTACTGGTGAAGGTTATGGGTGGGAGGGGGGGATTGTGGTGGGGTGGGGGAATAAGTGTGAGAGACACTATGCAACACAGTTGAGGGAAGGAGAATGTATTTTAAACAGCTGAGAAATGTATTCTTCCTTATTCAATGTTCAGTTTTAACCTCAAATTCAGCACATGTAGCCAAAAGTAGATGCAAAACTTTGAAAAACTTACTAGTACTTATCAGTTGTTTATTTCCTGCCAACCCTGGCTGAAACAAAAGTGCTGGTCAAACTGAAAAACAGAGTGAATATCACTGAGATCAGTAGCCTGAATAACTAGAGTATCCATTTAATACAGATGAGAGAGAGACTTTGAAAGATTATACCATTTGTTTATTATTTCATTCACTAATCATTTATTAAGCCTATACTTGCTGCCATATCTGTTCTAGGTGCTGGAGATGGGGAGGGAGGGATGAAACAGTTGCTGCCATCAAGAAACTTAAATTCTATAGGATGACACAAAATGTAAAGTGAAAATTACTTTGTGTGTATGTATATGTGTTTGTGTGTGTTTCTGTGTCTGTGTCTGTATCTGTATGTGTATGTGTGTGTATATGTGTCTGTGTCTGTATGTGTATGTGTGTATTCCCAAGGGGAAGGCACTAACACCTAGAAGGATCCAGCTGGGCTTCACGAAAGATGTGTTACTAGAACTGAGCTTTGAAGGAAACTAGGGACTTTATGAGTAAGAGGTGATGGGGAGGGCCTTCTAGGCAAGAGAGACAGCCTAATCAAAGGCACAGAGACTGAAATCAGAATGTGAAGCAAAGGAAAAGGAAGCGAGTCCTTTAGGCTAGAATCTAGAGGTAATAGCACTTTGATTCCTCACAGATGCTGATTTTATTCATTTATAAACCAAGCCTTTTTAAGCTAAAGATTCCAAAGAGGTTGTATGAAAGGCCAAGAAAACCAAATCTGAAATAGTGTTGAATAATCTCTGTCAAAATCCAAACTCAGGTATCTATATCCATTTCAGGGACTCTGGGAGAATATAAGAACCTCAGTGTACCTTGTTTCTCTTTAGATTAAAATAAACCAGACCCATCCTATGGAAGATATGGTATAGTCCCTAAGATGTCTGTGTGTGCTTATTTACCATAATGATAACTGGGAAAGCTATGCTGAAATCATTTTGTTCAGAGCCCATTTTCTGTTCTTATCTTTGTGATAGAAAGGGCTTAAACAGTAAGTTATTATATCCTTGGAAGGGTGATCCATCCCTAGTCATCTGTGGATTTTAAAGTGCCCCTTATTCATGTATTGAGAGCATTAGCAGTTTGCCCATAACAAGAAAAGCCTGTCTAGACCACTGATCAAAAGTATCAAAAATCTATTCCTACCAGGGAGCTGGCAGACAGAGCTATTTGTCAACAGCCTGTATTCCCTCCAGGTAATTTAAAGTCTTTCTTTTTCTTGTTTTTAGTACTTCTTTTATCGAGCCTCTTAAATTCATGTGTAGCATGTCAAATACCCTGTAAAAATGGCTGTCTCCTGGCTTTGGGGAATAGCGAGCCTACCATGGTACTGAATGAGTTAAACTTTCCCTGTTTTCACACTGGAATAAAGTTAATAAGCAACCAATGACATGGGTTATAGCTGCAAAAGCTAAACTTATAAGTAATCCTAAAGGGAAAGAGGAAAATTGTTCCTGACAAGCTGAAATTACATTATAAAACCCCTTATGTGTTGAGAAGCCCGGAGTTGTTCGGGGCACGAAGCTTATTTCAATGTTTAACTAAACCTGTTTATAAAGAAAATATCTTGCCCAATATCAGTTTTCCTAAAGCGTGCCCTTTAACCCCAGAGTTTTTGTTTCTTTTCATTGTTGGCATGGAGACCAAGAGGCACTCCACGGGACTGATCAATGCATGGTTCTATCAACATCACATTTTCAGTCAAGTTCCCAGGAGCCTTCCTCCTGGATCTGTCATTTTGATTCAGATAGCTAAATCAGGCTAAGCACTGCAATGATAATGGATGACTTGCCTCATTAGCTGGCTCCTGCTGCTTTCCTCTGCCAGGAACCTCAGCACTGGCTGCCCAGGATCTGGGGGAAGATAACTGTTTCTTTGAAATTATTTTAGTGCATTTTTTTCCATTAATTCTCATCTCTGCATTTTGACAATAAATACGTGGGGCAGTGTAGACACCAAATCCATATACACAGACCTCCAGGTCTGCATACTCATTGGGCTGCTATTTTTATACAGAATGAGAACAACAGGTTTAGTTTAGTAAAGGGGGGGGGCACCACTTCCAATAGTTTCCTTCAAATATTAAATGTCTGATAACATTTTAACTAATGTTATTAGTAATATTGTAATATTCTTACTTCCTTAATTTTCTATAAATCTAAGTAACTACTGAATTCTAAATTCTGTTCCATCACCAAATATGTAAATATTGCATATGTACCTAGAATCGATACATGTTTCATCTGGGGACTCTGACTCATTATGTATTTAATGATAAGAATAATTAATATAAATTCAAACTTAGTAGGATTTCTATTTTATGTGGAGATGGGGGGAAGAGGAGGGAAACAACCAAAAGGCTCTTATTTAGTCATCATTGTCTAAATTTAGGGTTCCTTGTTAGAAGCTCATGAAATTAGGTACAATTATGCATGTGGTTGAAAGCTTCCTGTAGAAAAATAAAAGAAAAACACAATCAGAAGCAAAAGGAGGTGAAGTTAGAGAAGCAGCACTGTTTCATGGAGAGAGGATGAGAATCACCAAAGGAGAAATGATCAGATTCAAGCATTGCTCCCCATATGAATTCAGTCAATTATTCTGACTCTTCTTGCTTTATCTAAAAGGGCTAGTGACTACAGCTAAAGCCTACAGAAGGGACCTGTGGGTTTAAAAATACTTGGCTAACTGTTTCTATTGATCCTGACATAAAGATTTTGCAGCTACAGTTCCTTGTAACCAAACTACTTAAACAGTCTTTAGTCTAACTGTATGCCCCACACAACATTGCCCCACCTTTTCTCAGCCTTTGTACTTGAAATTCATGGTCTTTTCTTGCCCAGTCTCCAAACTTTTGTTTTCTCTTCTGAAAAGCTATTTAGCTTATGAAAACTAAATAGTTTATGTTAATACTTAGGTAAACAGTTGAATTTAAAGTATAAAATTATTTTTTTTTCTGGATTCTCTTTCTTCCATTGACTTTGTTGTCAATAGCAATTTCAGTTGGGGTGCTAGTGTTTTCTTCATAGTGTCAATATTTGTTGACCAAACAGTTAAAAAATATTATGAATATTTGTCATCTGACTTCCATGACACAGATGCCACCTAGTAGTAGAAGAGGATTTCAAGGATCTGGGTTTGATTTCTTGACTTGACCTTTATCATCTTGGACAAGTCATTTAAACTTTTTTCTTTTTAGCTTTGGCTTCTTCATCTCTAGAATGAGGATGCTAATATCAGTACTACCTAGTTCATAAAGTTGTGAGGATCAATTAAGATGATTATACACACACACATCTATACACATTTATATGTATATGTGTCTTGCTAATAGTTAGCTTATAAAAAGTATTAGGCAATTCATATTCATTGAGTTCACAGTTTTAATTGATTGGATGAAATCAGTGACTTTATATGGATTCATAAAATCCAAGTTTTTGGCTAACTTGTGTATTTTTTATTTTTTTGGGGGGGGAGTTTACAGGCATCCATTACATATAGGCAAAGAAAGATATAACAGCAAAATGTTTCAGTGACAATGATGTGTTTTTAGGTATACTCTTCCGTAGAATGAAAATAGTTGATATGGTACTATCTCTGAGGGCTGATGAATTTAAAGCAATAGCCTAGAGGTATTTGAGCTCAGGTCCTGAGTACTAAATGCAGTGATTATGTTAACTGATCATTCTGACTATAGACACTATCCCATTGGGGTTTGCATAACATTTGCAATGTATCTTTTATATCAAAAATTTTTAATCTTTTTTTTTTAAGCCAAAGACTTCCTTGGCGATTTGGTAAAGATTGTTGATGCCTTCTCAGAATAATGATTTTAATAAAACAAAAAAAAAATGGGATTATAAAGAAAACCAATTATATTAAAATATTTATTAAAATATTTTTAAAGGTTCAATAGAATCCAGGTTAAGAACTCTAATGATAACATATAGTAATATAATAATCTATTATCTATGACCTCTATAATATTTCTCCCTCCTCCCATGTATGATTCCTTCCTTTAGGCATATCACTTTGTACTTAGGTATTCAGGGGAAAGTAACATATCTGCTGATTTAATTTTTTTAAAATCCTTCATCTCAGTGGAGTAGAACTAGTTTTATTTTTTTTAAACCTTTTCATAATTAAAATGTGCCTAGTAAGCATGTTCATTTTGGCATTTGGAACATTTTTCACACTAGTCAATCAAATATGATTTCTAGTCCATTATACAATAAGCATGAGAGGAAGGGGAAAACAAAAAGGCTAAGTTTGAATTTTGCTTTAAAAAAAAACAACACTTTGGCCCTGTTGTGATGACATAGCCTACACCAGGAAATATGTAAGTAAGTAACTAAATATCCCTTCCTCAAATATTTGGAAGGTCTGTTATTTTTCTTTACTGATCATCATTGAAACCAAGATAGTGGAGTAGAGTGACTTACCCAGCCAATCTCTCCCAATATTTTCCTCCAAATAATTTTAAAGTAACACCTCAAATCAAAATGTGGAGCCTCAGAACCAACAAAAGGTCAAGATGAGATATTTTTCCAGCCTAAGACCACTTAGGAGGTCAGTAGAAGAGGTCTGTGAAACAAGGTTGTGGGCTGCACTTTTTACAGCAACAACAGCAAGGAGCTTTGGAGGCAGCTGTGGCAGCAGCAGCTTCATGAATTGTCATGAAAGGGGTCAGGGAACTAGTCAGAAAGAAATTATAGGGGAGTTGGCATGTGGCACAGACTCTGTTGAATTGCCCACACACAGTTCTGGGTCATAATTCCAGGGTGGAGAAAAGCACCGGGGGTCAGTCAGAAGGGAGCAGGGGACCTAATCTCAATTTCAGTCCATGGATGAGAACTAGCACATGGCAGCTGTAGGGGAGCAGGAGACTTTACTGGGTAAAGACCAGAGCATAAACCAGGAGAGTAGTGACCATACCTCTCCCCAGATCACACCACCTTAGAAGCACCAAAACTTGCTGACCCTCAGAACTAGCTCTGAAAACAGTAGCACAAAAAATCCTGAACACTGGGACAGTGTCTCCCTGTGTCCAGGTGAGCAGAGCTCACTTTAACATAAAGTTTAAAGTCAAGAAGTAGGCTAGAAAAATGAGCAAACAACAACAACAAAAATAACTTCACTATAAAAAAGCTAGTACAGTGTCAAGAAAGACAAAGTCACAAACTCAGAATGTGAAAACAGCTACAATCAAAGTTTCAAAGAAAATATGTAAATGGACCAAAGGTCAGCAAGGATTCCTAGAAGACTTAAAGAAAGGGGTAAGACTGGTAGGAAAAAAGCGGGAAAAGAAATGAAAGTGATGCAAGACAATTATGAACAGAGAATTAACAGCTTGGTAAAAGAGGCACAAAAATACTGAAAAAAAAAACTCCTTAAAAAAAAGAAGAATTGACCAAATAGTAAAAGAGGAACAAAAGCTTACTGAAGAAAATAATTCCTTAAAAATTAGAAATGGTGAAATGGAAGCTAATTACTCCACAAAACATCAAGAAACAATAAAAACAAAGTAAAAATATAGGGAAAAATGGGAAATATCTCATCAGAAAAAATAACTGACCATGGAAATAGATCAAGAAGAAATAAGTTGCTCTTCCTCGGTGGCTCTGAGGTCAAAATGAAGTTCAATCCCTTTGTGACCTCTGACCAAAGCATGAACCGCAAGAGGCATTTCAATGCCTCTTCCCACAGAGGAAAGAAAATTATGTCTTCTCTTTCTAAGGAGCTGAGACAGAAGTATAATGTCTGCTCCATGCCCATTTGAAAAGATGACGAAATCCAGATTGTTCAAAGATACTACAAAGGACAGCAAATTGACAAGGTGGTCCAGGTTTACAGAAAGAAATATGTGATCGACATTGAGCATGTGAAGTGGGAGCAGGCTAATGGTACAGCTGTCCATGTGGGCATTCATCCCAGCAAGGTAGTTATCACAAGGCTAAATCTGGACAAAGATTGCAAAAAGATCATTGAGCAAAAAGCCAAATCTCACCAAGTAGGAAAGGAAAAGGGCAAATATAAGGAAGAAACTATTGAGAAAATGCAAGAGTAAAAAATTACATGGCTGTAATTAAATTTCTAGAATAAAAAAAACCCAATTTTATGTTAAAGGAGTAAAGAGTTTGGAATATTCTGGAAGGCAAAGGAGCTAGGATTATAACTAAGAATAACCTACCAAACAAACTGAGTATGATCCTTCCAGGGGGGAAAATGGATATTTAATGAAAGTGAGTACTTCTAAGCATTCCTTATGAGAAGACCAGAGCTGAATAGGAAATTTGACTTTCAAACACAAGACGAAGATAAAAAGGTAAATATGAAAGAAAAACTACAAAGAATTCAATAAGGTTAAACTATTTTTATTTCTACAGTGGCATTTAAACTCCTGAGAATTTATCATTATAAGGCAATTAAAATGAGTCTATATAAAGGGAATGGGTGTGGGTTAATTATGTTGGGATGATCTAAAAAAATGAAGGAATGAAAATGAGAAAAGGGGAAGGCAGAAGAAAAAAGAAGAAAATCATCTCACATACAAGAGACACACAAAAAATAATTTTTATAATGAAGTGGAAAATGGTGGGGATTGCAATTCTTGAACCTTACTCTCTTCAGAATTAGTTCAAGGAGGGTAATTATATGTGTATATATATATATATATATATGCATACATGCATACATACATACATAGATACATACATACACACACATACACAGAGTTGGGTATAGAAATCTATCTTTACCAACAGAGAAGTAGAACAGAAAAGGAATAAGAGAAGTAGGGTGGATCATAAAAGAGAAGGTGGATTACAGGAGGCAGTGATCAGAAGCAAAATATACTTTGGGGGGGAGGAGAAGATAAAAAGAGAGAGAGAAGGATAAACTAAAGAAAATAGGATGGAGAAACAATGCAGTAATCATAACTGAATGTGAATGAGATGAAGTCATCCATAAAATGTAAGCAGAATGGATTAGAAACTAGAATTCAACAATATGCTGTTTGGAGGAGACACACTTGAAACAGAAAGACATATACACAAAGAGTTAAAGTAAGGGGCTGGAATATAATCTATTATCCTTCAGCGTTAAGTGAAAAAGGCAGGGGTAGTAATCATGTTCTCAAACAAAGCAAAAGTAAAAATAGACAGTTAAAAATATAATCAGGGAAATTACGTTTTACTACAGACAAAGAGTATCATTTTTTTTTTCCTTTTTGGTGAGGCAGTCAGGGTTAAGTGATTTGCCCAGGGTTACACAGATAGTAAGTGTCAAGTGTCTGATGCCAGATTTGAACTCAGGTCCTCCTGACTCCAAGGCCGGAGCTCTACCCACTGTACCACCTAGCTGCCCCCAATATTTTTTTACAGCATGTTTCTTTTATTAAGGCCTAATTTCTTAAATACAAAAATAAGAGCCATTCCACAGTTGATCAATGGTCAAAGCATGTGAACAGGCAGTTTACAGAAGAAAAAATCAAAACTATCTATGGCCTTATGCAAAAATGTTCTAACTCACTATTGATTAGAGAAATGCAAAATAAAACAACTCTGAGATACTACCTCACATTCATCAGACTCCCTAACATGACAAAAGTTAGATGGGATGTAGAAAATAACTAATGTACTGTGAGTATAGTTGTGAACTAGTTCATCTATTCTGGAGAACAGTTTGGAACTATACCCAAAAGGTATAAATTGTGCCCACCCTTTAACCCAGCAATATCTGTATCCTAAAGAGATCAAAGAAAAGGGAAAGCACCTATATGTACAAAAATATTTATAACAACTCTTTTTGTGGTGGCAAAGAATTGGAAGTTAAAGGAATTCCCATCAATTGTGGATTGGCTGAACAAGCTGTGGTATGTGATTGTGATGGAATACTATTGTCCTATAGAAAGTGATGAGCAGGATGTTTTCTGGAAAAACCAGGGAAGACTTATATGAACTTATACAGAGTGAATTGAGCAAAACCAGGAGATTGGCAAAAATACTGGAGTGGTTTGCCATTTCCTTCAGCTCATTTTGTAGATAAAGAAACTGAGGCAAACAGGGATAAGTGACTTGTCCAGAGTCATGTAACTATTAGGTGTCTGAGGCAAAATTTGAACCCAGGAAGATGAGTCTTCCTGACGTCAGGCTCAGCATTTCATCCACTGTGCCATGTAGCTGCCCCTATAAATAAGGTAGACACTCTTATTCTCATTTTACAGATGAGTAAGCTGGGACTGAGATAAGTTACGTGACTTGCCCACCATCACATTACTAGTAATTGTCTGTAGCAGGTCTTCTTGAGTTCAAGTCCATTCCTTTTTTCATTATACAACAATGTCTTCTTTATTAATGCAGATGGTAACTACCTATGACTTAATAAATGTTTTCATGAGTTCCATGGCCTAAATATTCATAACATAATGACCAACCTTCTGGCGATGAGCCAATTCTAAGTTAGTTTGAGCCTCAGATAGTTTGATAACAGCTATTCCATTTCCAGACTTGTTCTTTAAGCCCCTCAAGTAGCTTGGTATTGGGGCTCATGGTCTGTTGGCATACTTTTCAGTAACTCAGGGTCAGTTTCATGACTTGATAAACTATTGGAGGAGAACTTCAGTAGATAATGTCGAGAACATGTGACTTATACCTGAATGTCTTAGAGAGTTGCCTGAGACTCCTAGAAGTTAACTTACTTCCCATAGTCATATGGCAAGAATGTGTCATAAACCATATTTGAACTGAGGTTTTCTTGACCCCAAATTTAGCACTTTATACACACTACTATGCTCTTGGTGGAAGTAACCTTCCTTTAAAAAAGAAGAGTAGAGGCAATCATGGAACAGAGATGACTAATTAAGGTGCTAAGGAGAAAAGTAGTCCTATTTTACACATAGGAAAAATTGCTTTGCTAAATCACCATAAGGTGTTACGGGTTACCGTATTGTGACCTAGTGAACTCTCCAGTCTTTGTACTGCAAAGCTTCTTTGATTTAGATTTATCTGCTTGTTAAGTATAAGGGAATGTTCAATCCTGTTATTTGTCAGAGGAGAGAAAAGTCTAACAGTAGGGTGGTTGATGCTTTTATTGGATAGCTCTTGATTTCAAATCAGTAGGGTATTTTTCAGGTACCTAAATATCAGCCACTATTTAAAGGTTATCTCCTATGGTTATAGTCAGCAGAGTGATTTGTGTTTAACAATTGAAAATATTTGATTCCAACTGCTCTGATATTTGATACAACTGTAAACACTATAGCATTTAACTTAAAAGGATTCTATGAAGAAAGAAAGCCTGGAACGAAGTAATAGTTCTCCTGGAAGCATTCAATGAGAAAGCAAATGGAATGATGATCAATTTGATGTAGTGATTTTTTCCCCCTTTGGGGAAAAGTGTGACACTTTCCCAATGCTTCCCAAGCAGCTCTGCCAGACTTTGCAAAGACTGGGAGCCCCGAGTGGTCATCTTCCTGACCTGTGCATTCTGTGAGAAAAATGAACAAATTTTGAGTTTACTGTATTTGAAACGTTTAATTATACTAAATTTAACATGATTTGAGGGATACCTTCTATGTGCATTTAACAAGAGTTTATGTTGGTTAATGGGGCAGAATAGTTGGCACAGTGGTTAGAGTACTGGCTCTGGAGTCTGGAAGACCTGAGTTCAAATCCAGCCTCAGATACTTACTAGCTATGTGACACTGAGCAAGTCATTTAACCCCATTTGCTCAGTTCCTCATTTGTAGATGTACTGGAGAAGGAAATGGCAAAACACCCCAGTGTCTTTGCCAAGAAAACCCCAAATGGGGTCATGAAGAATCAGACATGACTGAAACAACTGAACAGCAACAGTATGTTGGTTAATGGATAACAAAATAGGAATAATAATATCTACTACATCCCAGAGTTGTTTTGAGGATAAAATAAAATATTTGCAAAGTATTTTTCAAACCTTAAAGGACTATATAAATGCTAGCTATTCATTTTCTTGTGTAATAATAATGATGATGAAAATAATGAAGATAATAATAAATAATAGAATCATAAATAGGATAGCTCTGAATTCCACAGATACTGGTGAAAGCCAACAGGAAGCTATCTGTGGAACTAAGCCTAATCAGCATGTAAGCTTTGACCTTTTTTTTTCCAACCTATGCCAGTTCACCCATTCTTAGACAGCTTGATCCCACCCCCACCTCCCCAGTCATGGGAGATCATCATATTGATTCTGAACTTTGTGGGGACACCCAATTGACTTTAACCCTACTGCAGCTCAGAACTCTAGGGCTCAAATGATCTATCAGTCAGAGCCTCCCTGGCAGTAGGAATTATAGACATATGCCATCACCCTTGGTAATATGCTATTTTCAAAACACAAATTCAAAACAAAAACTTGTGTGTCAAGTTTCAGTAGAGATGTAACCAAAAAATTCCTGACTCACAACCAGAAAAAAAAATCCTTAAACTATTTTGATTTCCTATAAACATGTCATAGTGGAAAGAACAATTGAAATCAATTCAGAAGGGACCTCATTTTGAATTCTGGTGCCAACACTTACTAGTGAATCACTTAACATCTGCAAGGCACAGTTTCCTGATCTAAAGTAGGGATAATCATATTTCTATATCTACTTTATAGGGTTTCTGTGAAGAAGAAAAAATACTTTCTAAACCTCGAAGTGTTATGTATGTATGAAATGTCTTCATAATATTCTCAGGAGCATGTCCATGTAAAAATAATTCTAAGCTTCTATTTTATAAGAATAAAGTTGATGCCATATTTTCTTATTACCTTGAAAAATTCAAGGAATTTTAGTGGATATTGTCTTTTTTTTGTATTTAACTTGTATCTATATTCTCCTCCAATCCAATTCCTCATCCTGATTTACCTCTTTCTGTTTCTGGCATCACCATCCTCTCAAAGGGGAAATTTTGAAATTTTCATCTTTTAATCTTCCTTCTCTCCTCTCCCCATACATATATCCATCAATCACCAGATCCTGTCAGTAATTCCTACATAAGGATTTAATTTTTCTACTCATGACTACTTTTCTAATTGCCACCACTCTAATTTGGAATCTCAGTGTCTTGTGGCCTACACTAGTGCGTGACTTTCTTTCTCTAGTCTTTCCCCACTCCAGTCCATCTCATACACAGTTATAAAACAGAAATATGGTAGTATCACTGCTATATTCAAAAACCTCCATTTGTTTTCCTTTCATTAACAGTCTTAACCAAATTCCTTACCCTGACTTTGTATTTATTCAGTTTTTTTAAATAAGTTTTTTAAATTGATTTCTTTCATTTTTTTTCCCTTTACCATATACCCAGTATACCTCCTTTTCCCTCTCCCAGAGAACCATCTGATGTAACAAATAGTACTTTTAAAAACAAACAAAAAAATAAGGAAAAAAATCAGAATAACTGATCAGTACATCAAAAAAGTCAGAAAATATGTTCAACATACAACACATGAAGTGAGAGTGTCTCTCAGATGTCTTCTTTTGAGTTATGCTTGATCTTCACAATTTTTCAACATTCATTTTTGATTTTGTATGTATGTGTGTGAATGCAGTTGTTCTTTCCATTAACACTTGTTATAATCATCCTGTGTATTATTTTCTTTATTCTGCTTCTTTGTATTTATTTTTATTTATGAGGCAATGTGGTGTCATTCATAGAACTGCCTCAAAAACAACAGGGCATGGACTTCCCTCTGTTATATATTGGCTATGTGGATCTCATCAAGTTATTTAGCTTTTAAGTGATTTAGGCAATTTTCTTAGAATATAAGTAGTAGAGAACATATCAACCAGCACTGTTGGAAGGAGTTTACTTCTCTGGGATTACCTAATATCAATGACATCACAAGTCAAATCCCTAGGCTACATTTCATATATAATGATATGAATCCAAGTTGTCTCACCAAATATATAGAATAAAATATGGAAAATAAGCCCTTTCAAGTCAGGCACTGTTATATTTTTTTTTTATCTTTTTAATACCTACAGTACCTAAGAACATGTCTGACACAGCGTTGGTGCTTAATAAAAATACTTATTGGTTGAGTGACTGATTTTCTTACGTTAATTTATCTTTTTTATCTTCAGTCTTATCTCACAACAATCCCCTAAACATACCTATGTTTAAGTCAAGCTGGACTACTCCCTACTCTCTAAATAGTCAATATTTTTTCCATTCCCATAACTATACTCATGTTATCCCCTCCATCTGCAATACCCTTGCTACTATTGTTATTTACTAAAATCCTCTTTCTTATATAAAGACCAGGTCAAATTCTACTGTCTTTCAGGAACCCTTTTCCAGAGTTGAAATCCCTCTGAAACTCCATAAGCATTTATCATATTCTGTGATATATAGCATTCATTTCTATTTTTGTCCCTTATGTATTTCCCTAAAATATGTTTCTTGAGAGTATTTTTTCTACTCTTGTAAAGAAACTATCATAAACTATTAAATAAGTAACCTTTTCCCTATTTATGATAGTTTCTTTACTTTTGAACTCAGAGCAAAAAGAAAAAACAAAACTGAACAATTCAATTTAACTCATTAAATATCTGTTGAAATCCTACTACATACAAAGCTCTTTACTAGGTATTATAGCAGAATAGCATTGTGGAGCTAGAAGAGACTTAATCATTCATCTACTCCAACATTGTCAGAACCTTGTGTGCCTAGGGCCCCTCCCTTCCTCTGATTGGAGTGAGTAGAGAGTGGATTTCAGAGATTTCCTCCCAAATCCTCTATTTAAGCAGGACACTGAGGGCAACCATTTCACCATTTCCCACCTGGCTGCACTCCATGTGACATCATCATGCCTTTTTCCAAAGAAACTCCTGACCCGCTCATTTTCAGCTTTTTTTTATGTATTGTCTCACCCTGTTGAATGCGACTTTCTTGAGGGCTGGGACTGTTTTAATTTTTCCCCCTTTCTTTGTAGTCCCATTGCTTAATACAGCAACTGGTACGTAGCAGGTGGTGCTTAAATGGTTTTGACTGAATGACATCCTCATTTAACTGATAAATAAACTAAGGAGAGAGAAGGAGGAAGGACTTGCATGAGACCATGTTGTTAAAGGGCTATTTGAGGACCTGAATCTACTAGGTCTTCTGAGTGTTAGTCTAGGGCTTGGGGATCACGTGTTCTTTCCCCCAGTACTTTCTCAAAATATTCTCTAGTTGCATGCTAGGGAGTGATGTACATTCACATGCTAAGGCATTTCCTTGTGGTGATATTGTTAGGTTCTTCCACAATGTGCTAGAATCTCTCCACGTGGGAATGAAGCATCACATCATTACTTATAGGCAGATTTCCTTTTCCCCCAAAAGATTAGAGAATTCTATTAGCAAACTTAAAAGTTGGTGCGTTTCTGCTTACTACAAGTGTATAAAGATTATAGTATGGATGATGAAAAGTCAGAATCTCTACAGAATTATAAACCTTCTTGGCTTACATTTCAGTTGGAAGAGACTGTTTGGAGCTGATTTGGACAGCCTGCCCTAGTTATAAATGGGCAAGACATGAATCCAAAAATTCTGCAGTGTCTGAATAGCATTGACAGAAGCTTCCAGTTTAAACCGTAAATGAACAAACAGTTTTGGTTTGGTTGTCAGCAGAAATGCTGCGATCTATGATTCTGATGCAAGAATATTATACATAAGCACAGCATAAACTAAAGAAACAAGAGAAAAGGGGAGGAGAGGAGGATAGAAAAAAAGGAGAGTAAAGGGGAGGGAAAGGAAAGGAGAAGAGAAAGGAAGTCAAAAGAGGAGTGGCAGAGAGGAGAAGAGAGGAAAAAAGAGAGGAGAGGGCAGGGCAGGGCCTGGGATTTTTGATGGGAATTATAGAGATAATTCCACTTTTCATCTGCATGCAAAGAAATAAAGTTATATATGGCATAATGGATCCTACGAAGTATCTCTTATAAAATATCAAGTAATACAATATTTTTTTAGTAATCACTGCACTAAAGAAATAGGAAATTCTTACAATTCATTGAGTTATAAAAGTGGTCTTTTTTTTTTTTTTAAGGCAGTTGGGGTTAAGTGACTTGCCCAGGGTCACACAGCTAGTAAGTGTTAAGTGTTTGGTCTGAGGTCAGATTTGAACTCAGGTGTTCCTGACTTCTGGGTCAGTGCTCTATCCACTGCACCACCTAGCTGCCCCCAAAAGTGGTCATTCTTGGAGGTAAAGAGATGAGTGAAGTGTTTTACTAGGAATAGAAGACTACTCAATGATTTCTCTTTCTACTCTCAGGTGATACACCTGGAAAAACCGGTAAGAATATCAGACTAGACAAGAGTTAAGGAATTTGCAGTGGTGTTCCATGAAATTTCTCCCTGAAGTTCTGGACCCATAAATATTGGGGCCTAGATACATGTATTTTTTTTTCTTTTCTCATCTACTAATGACTTCCTAGGTGTGATACTAAGTTCTAAATGATCTTTTCTTGCATTTAAATGCAATTATTCAAGTTGATCATTTTCATATTACAATGAAAAAGACAGTTCCTTTGCTCTGAAATAAAAATGAAGTTTTAATATTAGGGTGTTTTCTCTTCTCCTTCCCCACCCCCCTGCTCTCAACTAAAATCTAGTAGCTCCCTATCTTTGATAACATTTTAAAAGACCTAATTACAATTAGTTTCTCAATTTAAAAAGGAACTATTCTGGTGCTAATCTTAAAGGGGATAATAAGAACTACTTGACTATTTATCTCAAATGCTTTGATGCAAATTATATGCCCTTTGTGAAGATTGTATAGAAAATGTTACTATAAAGCAAAATGTATTTAAATAAGAAACAGGGTGACTTTCAATATTGTTTTTCATAGAATTGATTGCTGTTTTACATAACATATTATTGCAAAGTATTCTAAGATAGAGAATTTACATATATTTATACTTACTATAGATTATTAAGTCTCTAATTCTAGAAAACCTTGAATAGTGAGGAAAGATTTCTGAGACTGTCCTCTGGCATACCCAGTTCCTTTCTTCTGCTAAAGGTTAAAATTGCATTAATCAGTACATTTCTGTTACTTAATAGTTGGCCTTTATTCTTTTATTCATAAGTTATTTGTACCTGGGATTCATATTGTTCCAGTGGCCCAGAGAAGTGAGATGATATAGACTAAAAACCACCCTATTGAGAACAAAGAGGAATAATGTGACTTGGATTTTTCAGATTAACTGTTTGCACTAACCAAATTCTTTAATTACTGAGAGTTTCCCTTGAATGTGTAGATAAACTCTAAAGTGATATATATTCTCCATGCAAAATGAAGAAAAAAATGCAGTTGCAAAGACTTGACTTCATCTGTCAGATAGTCTCTCTGTCTCTATCTCTGTCTCTGTCTCTGTTCACATATATGTATATGTATATACATATACATATGTGTGTATATATGTATATATGTGTGTATATTTATATGTATATATATGTGTGTGTGTATGTGTATCTATATATGCATGTGTATATAAATATATATATATATATACACATGCATGCAGGTATGTGTATAAATATTTGATGAGGCAATCAAGGTTAAGTGACTTTCCCAGGGTCACACAGCTAGTAAGTGTCAAATGCCAGATTTGAAATCACACCCTCCTGATCCTGGGCTGGTGCTCTATCCACTGCACCACTTAGCTGCCCTTCAGGCAATCTCTTATTAGAAAAGTCCCCAGTAAACTTTTTGGCAGACAATTCTTTAGTTAAAAAAATACTTTATTTGATCTCTTTCAAGTTTAAGTACCCCATAAACAGTTCTTTGCCACTTGTTATTGCCCCAAATTCTTCTATACTGGCATCTCTGAATAGCCACTGTTTTCTTTAAGGTATATTAGGAGTAGTAAAGAGAATTAAGAGGTTCCTTGTGAATAAAAATAGCATGGGAGACAATATATAATTGTGTGTTTTAATGGTCTTTGCCTGCAGGCCCAGCTATATGTTACTCTCACCAGATAGTTATGGACTCAGGTAAAAGAAACAATTTTGAAACTATAGGTCTATCTTCACCATAAAATAACAGTTGATATAGTCTATTAATTAACAAAAGTAATTAACAGCATACCTGAGTCATCCAATCATTACATCTAGTAGAATACAGATGTAAAGACATGATTAGCATTTGTACATGGCTCTTTTTTATTTATTACTTTGTATCCCTGATGCCTAGCACAGTGGCTGGGTTGGTTCTCAATAAATTCTTGGTGAATGAATGATTGATCAACGGGTGTATTAAAGGATTAAATGATGGAGAATTCCTCTTTGTCATTTTGAAATTGAATCTTCTATAGTTAACCACCACTATGACATATCTAAGTGAGCAAGTCTTAGGTAAAATTGTAAAATAGGCAAAAATTGTCCTTGACAATCCATTTCTACCAAATTAACATTTATTAAGGGCCTGTAATATCCAAGGCACTGTGCTAAGTACTGGGGATACAATTAATAAAGACAGTCCCTGCCCTCAGTGAACTTACAATTTAAAGGGTATGATATGATTTCATTTACATTTTGTTTCCCTTTTCAGTCTCCAGCCTGTCTCTTCTCCAATACCCAGAGATCAAAGAGTGTATTTTTTTCCTGTGAGGTAAAAAAGCATCTGCAAAATATAGTCCTATAGAAGTTTTATGAATTTTACATATTCTGCCCAGTAGAGTTGTGCTTTAAAAGAGGACTTCAAGCACAATGGAAGGAGTGCTGTATTTGGAGTCAAAAATCTTGGATTCAGGTTCCAGCTCTGTTACTTTCTACTCATGTGACCTAGGGAAAGTCTCCTTAACTTTTTGGTTTTCTGTACCCTTATCTGTTTCACCTCTTCTGTTAAATGAGTGAGTTGGATTAAGTGACTTCTAAGTTTTCTTTTCTTTTCTTTTCCTTTCTTTTCTTTAAATCTATGATACATGATCCAAAAAAAGCCCCACTAGATTTGCCATCCAAAGACTTGAGTTTAAATTCTGACTTTACTACTGTTTACCTTTGTGTCTACCTTTCTACCGGTCAGCAAGGCATCTTACCTTTCTATGCCTCAGTTTCCTCACTTGTAAAATGAGAGGGTTAGACTAGATAGCTTCTAAGGTTTAAATCTCTTAACACAGAGGATAACATTGGCCATCATGGGGTTCTTTTCTCATGACCATTTTGTCCCCAGTGAGTGTATTTATGTGTGTGTTTGTGCACATATGTGTGTATGTGGACTTTTGATCTCAGTGGTGTTTGAACTCCCTGTGCATGGAAATCTCTTCCATGAAGGCAGACCCTACATTTGTCTTTAAGCATAGAGACTTAGAGATGTTCCTGTGACACGGAGAATTTAAGTGATTTGCTCCTGGTCAGAAGCAGAGCAAGAACCTAGGTTTTCATCATCTCAAAGTTGGCCTTCTCTCCACAATGCCAGGCCACTTCTCAAAAATTTTCATGAGAATATATTATAGTTATTCTTTGCTGATATGAAAGAAATTTCCTCTCACATAAGTATCTCCAAATATAGGACTTTCTAAAACAGTTTCATGTGTAAATTGTTGATCATAAGGAATAATTCAGGCTTATGGCTTTCTATAACCAATCAAGAGAGTCAAATTAGATGAAAATTAGTACTTTTTGAATGCAAATCAATTAACCATACAAGTTTTTTTATCTAATTAAAACTATAACAGTTTAGATCATTAGATCTTAAAAACATTTTAAAGACATTTTTTTCTTTTGTAAACTTCCCTGTAGTACAGAAAGTTAGATGATGAAGTGCCCCATTCCTAGAAGAAAACCTATGGGTGAAGCACTCTATGTTGTCTTCATTTATCCAGATTAGATTTCTGTCCCACAAAACCCAAAATCCTACCAATGTGTATGGAGAATAACCCTGTAACTCAAGGTTCAGAGTAAAGCAAGGTGGTTTTCAGACATTGTCTTTAAGTCAGAATTTATACTTGTGAGGTAGGATGACCTTTGTTTAAATAAGATTCAATGAATTGTTTGTTTTTTGGGGGTGGCAAAATGCTTCCTTGTGTCACTTAAAAATGAATGATGGTAAGTAAGAATAAGATGATATAACAGATATTATGGGGAAAAAAAACTTATAGGAGTCATAGCATGATAGGATCATTCGTCATTGTCTGGTGGAAAGAGCAGTGGGTTCAAAATCAGAAGTTTTGAATCCTAACATTGCTAGTATTGCTATCTATGTCACTTTGGACAAATCACTTTCCTCCCTCCTGCTTTCCCAACCTCTTTCCCTTTCCTTCCCCCCTGCCTCTTATTGTTAAAGAAAAATAGTTTTAACTGACTTTTCTGTATCTTCCATAGTTTTTCAGCGTACAACCAGATACCAAAAACAAATTGAAAATAATAACCTACATTCATTTGGAAGTTAGCTTTATGTAAGAAAGCTAGCTTTATGTTCCTCTAGGGGTACTAAAAGTACCTGAAAGGGAAACACTTAAAATACTCTTTAAAAATCCACAATTACTAATTGGTTACCTGGGTTAAGGAAATCATCCTATCTTCAGTACAACAAAGACTCATATCTTGGCTCTGTGTATTTTCATATTACAGATATAAATGGCAACACTCTAATAATTGGTAGACTATTTTTGTCAGTTACTGTGTCATTCCTCCCATACCCTTGCCACTGTCCAATCATTACATGGTGTTCAAACTTCCATCCCTCAGTTTGACTAGGTTGGTCCTTAGATGACAAAAATATTCAAAACTCTTTCAGCTTAATTGAAGCCGTCAGAGAATATCCAATCTCTCCCCCACCATACACATATATACCTATATGTAAACACCTTAGATATTTTCTGGGATTTAATATATTATCAGGGAAAAGATACCCAAAGGAGATTTATTACATCTAAAAAATATGGAGATATATATATATATATATATATATATATATATATATATATATATA
>NW_020948910.1:7096290-7199794 GCF_900497805.2 Vombatus ursinus | reverse complement strand
ATATATATATATATATATATATATATATATATATATATATATATACATATACTCTTCATTATTGAACTCTATTAGAGAAAACAGTCCTTTTCACTATAAATGACCAATGTTATACTCATTAAGGTATACCTAACTAATGACATTTGGGAGGTGATATAATACCTTAAAGCTTTCCTAAATGGATTGTTACAGAAAAGAAAGCCTGATAGCTTAGCCAGTAGCTAAAAACTCTTGGAATAAGATGGCTTTTTTTTCCATTAGAGTATTTAAAAAATGTTTTATTGATCCTTTCCTTTAAAAAATCATTATCAACTCCCAGTGACTTTCCCCAATAGAATTCTCCTTTGTAATATGTAACTACTATGCAAAACAAATCATACATTGGTAATATCTAGCAGCGTAACTCATTGATGTGTTCTACCATTTCTCTACCAAGGAGAAGGTAGGCTTTACTAATATTTCTGTGAAGTCATGACTGGTCTTTGCATTGACCATAAACCTGTGCTTGGTCAGTGCCATTTTTCTTTATATTACTAGGGTTATTGTATAAACTGTTATTTATGTTGAGCTTGCGTCACTATGTATTGGCCTATACAAAGCTTCCATAGTGTCCCCGAATTTTTCACAGTCATCATTCCTTACAGAACAATAGTATGGCATTTTTAACTGTGGCTATCTTCCAAGGGTCTCTCCTTGGCCCTTTTCTCTTCTCTCTAGGTGATCTGATCAGCTCCCATGGTTTCAATTATCATCTCTTTCTAATTTATTTATCCCACCCTATCCTTTTCCACATCCTCCAGGCTGAAACCATCAACTGCCTATTGACCATCTTTAATTGGAAATCCAATTTAATTGGATATATTTCAAACTCAACATGCCCAAAGAGGACTCATCAGTTTTCCTCTCAAATCCTCTCTTCTTCTAAGCTTCCCCATTATTCTTGATGATACCAGCATTCTTCTGGTTACCCAAGCTCACAATATCAGTGTCATCCTTAATCCTCACTGGAACTTACTTCAAAAATCATTCTGTTGCTAAGTCTTGTCACTTTCACCTTCACAACATGTCTCAGGTAAGACCATTTCTTTCTATTCAAACAGTTGCCATCCTGGTGCAAACCTCATCATCTCACACCTAGACTATTGTAATAGTCTTCTTCTTGGTCTCCCTGCCTCAAGTCTTTTCCCACTCCAGTCTAGCCTCCACACAGCTGCCAAAGTGATCTTCCTAAGTTGTAGGTCTGACTATGTCACTTCCTATTCATTAAATACCAGTGGTTCCTTATTAGTTCCAAGATCAAATATAAAATCTTCTTTTAAGCTTTTAAATCCTTGAATAATCAGGTCCCTTCTTACTTTTCTAATCTTCTTATGTTTTACTTCCCTCCACATAGTCTGTTGTTGTTCAATCTTTAAGTCATGTCTGACTCTTTGTGACTTCACACACCATACTGTCCATGGGGTTTTCTTGATAAAGACCCTGGAGTGAGTTCCCATTTCCTTCTTGAGGTAAACAGAGGTTAAGTGACTTGCCCAGGATCACACAGCTAGTAAGTGTCTGAGGATGAATTTGAACTCAGGTCTTCCTGACTCCAGGCCCAGTGCTTTGTCCACTGAATTCCTTCCTCATATTCTGTGTTCCAGTAATACTAGCTTTCTTGTTGTCCCTGGCACACAATGCCCCTTCTCCCAACTCTGTGCCTTTTCAGTCACTTCCTCCCCCCCAATATCTTGAATGTTCTCTTTCACCTCAGACTTAGTTTCCCTGGCTTCCATCATGTCTTGGCTCAAACACTCTCTATAAGAATCCTAGTCTCTCTGGCTGTTAGCCTGTTCCCTCTGATATTACCTCCCATTCACACTATGTATATTTTGTATATACATAGTTGTTTCCATGTTGTTTCCCTCATTGTATAATAGGAGCTCCTTGAAGAAAAGGACTATGTTTTTGCCATTGTTTTTATCCTCAATCTTTATCCTCATGTCTTTATCCTCAGTCTTTAGTACAATGCTTGGCACAGAAAAGTTGCTAAATAAATGCTGTTCAATGATGATATTCACAATAACAATTTGTTTAACTTTGCTCCAATAAATGGGCATCTACTTTGCTTCTAATTCTTTATTCCCACAAAAGAATATACAGTAATATCTTTGTACATATAGGACCTTTCATTATGCCTTTGAGATTTTGTGGTGAAGAGGTCTAGAGGTTTGGGGTGCTTGGACTACATAATTGCGAAGCGGGCCCTGCCTAAATGAATTCAACTCAAATCTTCTTCCAGCCAGAGAAAAAGTTTATTAGAGATAAATCATATAGGCCAGACTCAAGGAATCTGAACATTAGTAATGCCCATAGGGACGAGCAGGCATGAGAAAGTCTCAGCCTTTTGGGCATGAGAAAATCTCAGCGTTTGAATGGGGGCCAGAGTAGATCTTATATACACTAAAGTAACTTTGGGTGACCAGAGGATGGGGGGGTGGGAAAAGGATCTAGATGATAATTCCCATTGGAAGGTCTGAGAGATTGAATAGACAATGGGAATAGATAATGAAGGGAACTGGAAGGAAGAAGTTTGAAAGGCATCTACTTAAGATCAAAAGGTGGGGCTAGGGCTTTCAAAGGGAGATAAGGGGAGTCAATAAGGAACCTAAAAGTTTAAGGGTTTTCTGGGACCTGTAGACAAATGAGAGCCAAACTCTTTTTGGTGAAAAGGGGAAAAGGTCTTGGCTTCTGAAACTGAATGATGGGCCCATACCCCATCAGTGGAGGGTGGAGGAAGTACTAGTAGGATTGTGCTGCCAATATGGTTAATTTTATTTTTAAGTTAATAGAAGTAGATAAGACACATGTACGCATCCATAGAAATTAACTTTGTCTGTAATCCATCCTCTTCCAGAACTGTTCTATAATGATAGCGGTTAGGGCAGATGGCAGGTTCTCCATCTTTGGAGTGCCCCTTTAGGTCTCCTTTATCTGAAAAATATTGTTTGCCTCCTGAAGCTCTTCTTTAGTCCCTGCAGGTGATGAGTTACTCACTCTTCTTCTCCCCAGACCTACTATACCTCTTCTCTATTCTCACTAGGTGCCCTTGGTCATCTTACCATGGCCACAATCACCCAGTTCAGTTTGTTGTTCTCCGTCCAAAGTCACAACCTTCCCAGGCAGATGTTGTGCAGCCATTCTGACTGTTCTCTACAGTTTTAACTCTACTCCACAAAACAGAACTCATCCCTTTTCTCTGGGGACTAGCTCTCTAACAGCCTATATTGAACCAGTCTCAAAGGGTGCATTTTATAGTTAAATCTGACACTCAGTTACTCAGTCTTAGGTTTTATTTTGTCTCTCTGGCACTCCAGCTTCACATAGTTAGGCTTATTTGGAGGAATGAGTATATAAAAACTCTTCTTTCTTGTCATGTTAAATCAGTTTTTCTCTCCAACTGCTTTCAGGATTATGGTGAGTCAGTACCATTTGCCTTTTCTCTCTTTCAAAGTATAGGTTATCTCCTGTTCCTGTCAACACCTACCATTTTTTGCTGTGTCTTAAGAGTTTGAGGGCATCCTCTTTTCTCCCTACCCATTCTTCTTCCATCCTGTCTTCTGCTATAGCAGATAGACTAGGTTATTCACATTACCATGGGGGTACTTTATGCAATATTTCCTAAAGGAAAAGAATGGGGGAAACAAGATGGATACGCCTGTGTTCTTGTTAGGGGAACTTGCTTCCAGGAGAGGGAGATTTGTACTTTGCTTTATACATAAATAAATTATTACCAGACAGTATACTTCTTGGGCTGCTGCAATTTCCTCCTAGAGGTAAGATCACATGTCTTAAGGTTCCCATCCCACTCTCATCCCAGGTCTTTCCCTAAACTGATTTGCAGGATGTCCCTTAAGATGAGAGCAACAAAATCCCTAATCAAGGTCATATGCGTACCGTTGTTACTTTTCAACCTGAGCCTCATGAAGGGTACAGAACTCCCCTATACCAAGGAAGATGGATCATTATAGAGTGAGTCTATGCTCTACTAGTTTCTGCTCCACCCAAACATGACAGCCCAGAATACCACACCCCTATAATCCAAGGTAGAGAGCAGAACCTGAGAGTAAATAATATAAGAACTACTGACCAGAGCCTCTTCCTTCAATCTCTGCAGAAACTGCTAGATGCTTAATCTGCTCTGCATATAATTGGAATAAATCCAACCTGCTGTGAACTCTAAGTGCTCTTTGTGTTTTCCTTCCCATCCTGAGGACCATCAAACTCACTGATACCCTTACTTGTGTGAGGCCTTAGCCAAGCAAAAGGGCTGCTTCATTCCATTCCTTGCTTAGTTGAAAAATACTTTTGATTTTCATTCAGTGAGACTCCGCTAACCCACTGGAATTGGTCTGGTTCCTGGGAAGGAATGAAAGAGGTGGCATGTTATGCTAAGGGTCACTGCTATGCAGTATAATGTTATTATTTCCCCTGGGTTTCTAGGCATTTTGTACCTGTTGAGTTTACAAGGCTCATGCTGCAGTGATTTCTAGAAAGGTTCTCTAGCATTAGATTTCCATTATGTTGAAGACCTCTTTGTCCCTTATCTATTACAGATTCATGATACAGCATCATACTGGAGATGAGGGTGGAAACCCATTAAAGTTAGATAACTATTGGCAGTATAACACATTTATCAAGTACTCCAATAAGCAATTGAACATGACCTCCACCCTATAACCTGAGAAGGCCTTGGGGCTTAAGGGACTGCTTTGTGGAATATTGATGAGTTTAATGCCAGCTTAAAAAAAATACAGAATTCTTATCAAAGTGATTTTGTTTCTGTCTTAAAGCAAATAAGATAGAGATCCCTGAACAGAATAATGCTATTCTCCTGACAGAATGTGGAACCTAGGCTTGAATCATTATAACATTCCTCACTTGTCATGTATCCTTTAAGAATAAGACATTCAATGAATTTGTGGGATTATTGCAAGCACATTTTTTTTTGCTTCATCAGCAGCTATATGCAAGGGAAAATTTTCATAAATGAAATGAATAGCCTGACAAGAGAATCCCATTACAGAGCCATACCATCTGTCTCACCACTAGAATTTTGGTATTTCTTGGGTGAAGTATTGCAGGATTTTATGGAGAACACAGTAAAGCCCTCCAACAACAATTATAATCTGACAGAAACAAATGTAACATCTATAATGGCCAATATGCAGGGTCCTAACTGATGAGATTGCATGTCACAGAAATTAAAGGAGGACCTTTTAATATCAGAGCTGTCCATCATATGCAGGCAGCAGAACACGGGAAATAGGGGCTTCATGATATCTAGGAATCAGTTCTGACCTCATGGTGTTTGTATTTCAGAAGCTTACCTCAATGTTCTGATTGCAGATCAAATCTAATGTATATTTATTAAGCTCCTATTGTATATAGAGTGAAGTACTAGCCTTTGGGAGAGATGCAAAATTTATAGAAGACATAATACCTTTTCTCTTGAAGTTTGAAATCTAATAGATATAACAAACAAACAAAACCCAAATGACTCAGCATTTGAATTAAGCTTTAAAGGAAAAATAGGATTTCAGTGGGTAAAGGGAGAGACATTTGGGGTAATGGGATCATTTCAGACAAAGGCTACCCATATAAAGAAAAACATAGAAAGGAAGAAAATTGTAAGATCTGCACGGGGGAGAAGGAATAGTAGTTAGGTTAGGACATGGTCTTTGGATGGGTATTGTATGTGATAAGCCTTGAAAGATGGAGTGTTACCAGATTATGGAGGTCCTTGAATGACAAGATAAAACATTTCAACTTTATTTTGTAGGCAAGAAAGTTCCCTTATCTTCCATTAAAACATTTTGAGCACTGAAACGATATAAATAGAATTAAAGATGAAATGTAATCATTCTGAAAGCAGGGTAATTTTGAGAGAGTATGTCATATAAAAAGCCATCAGAAGTAAGCCCAGGTACCATAGTAGCAGTTTATACTACATGGTACCCCCATTAGACTGTAGACACCTTGAAGTTAGAGAATGTATTATTTTTCATTTTTATATCTATAACATTTAGCATAATTTTGGGCACACAATAGGTGCTTAATAGATATTTGTTTAGTTAATCACATAACATTAAAGCTGAAGTATTTCATCATGCCAAGAAAGTTTGATATTAAAGATCAGAGGATCAGATATATTTCAAATTACTTATATACTTGTAATAGTGATTATAGATATCTGAATAACTTCCCCTAACCATGGTTAGGGGAAGAATACCTAAAATAAATCATTTTGATTTCATGAAATTAAAAGAATTTCATGAGCAAAATCAATACACCTAGGTTAAGAAGGCAAGTGGTTAATTGGGGGAAAAAAAGCATTGCATTAAATATTTCTGATATGGGTCTGATATCCAAGAGATGTAGGGAACTAATATTAAGTACATAAAACCAAAAGCCATCCTGTAATATATAAGCAGTCAAGGAAAGAACACATTTCTCAAAATAATTGCAAACTTTTAAGGATTGTATGAAAGACTATTCTATATAAACAATAAAAGAAATTGATAATCAAACAATTTGGAAATTTTCATATCATAGCCAGAGAACTGGCAAAGATAACAAAACATTGGAATAATCAATATTGGAGGGATTTTGGGAAGATAGGAAGGAAACAAGCCACCTACTACGTGCCAAGCACTATTCTAAGTGCTTTACAAATATTATCTCATTTAATCCTCACAATAACCCTGGGAAATAAGTGTTACTATGATCCCCATTTTACAGTAGAGAAAACTGAGGTAAACAGAGGTTAAATTATTTGCTTAGGATCACATAACTAGTAGGTGTCTTGAGGCCTGATTTAAATACAGATCTTGCTAACTCCATTCCCATCATTCTATCCACTGCATCACCAAGGTAGATAGATAGATAGGTTCCCTAGTACATTGGTACGAAACTGTGAATCAACTAATCACTTCGGAAAGCAATTTAGAATTATGATAAGAAAATGACAAAAAATTCCCCACACCCAAAGACAGACACATTAATGCATTGTTCATGAATTAGTATAGTAAATTATATATGTGTGATATATATATATATACACATATGTATGTAAGAATGTATATACTATATATAAGAATGTGTATATATACATACATATATCTGTATGTCTCTGTGTGTACATATACATACACACATATGTGTATGTGTATATATATATACATATACACACACACACGCTAATCTTTTAAAGTCCTTAATCTTTGGAGGTCCACTAAATATAGGGATGATAGTGTTTAGATTTCTTTTTAAGTAAATGATGAATTAGATGGATTGAGTTCCCTTCTAACTATGAGATTGTTTGATTTCAGATCATATAGATTCCAGATCATATTTATTCTGGTTCCTAGGAATATGGAGATTTCTGAAAGGTCTTAAAGACCTTCAAAGGATTACCAGTTCTTCATCTCTTTTAACTTTTCTGGTTGCTTCTGTCCCTCACTTTCTCCCCATAATCATGACTGGGAAGACATTCTATTTTTGGACAGTTTTAATAGTTGGAAATTATATTCCTAATACATTTCTCAATATTTTGTCCTGTAGAAATAGTAATGAAGCAACTTTTCAAGAATTTCTTCGACAGTGTGGACTTATCAAAGAATTTAGAAGACAAATAAACATATCCTGACTGTCCATATTTATTTTTTCAAAAAATTGTAGACTCAAAGAAGGTGGCTGACTTAGAATTCTTCTTGTTTAAACTTTATTTCTTTATAGATGAGCAAACAAGATTAGAGAAGTCAAATGTTTTATCTCAGGAGTAGAAGAGCCAGGAGAAAATCTCAGATTTTTGGAATTCTAAGGTATTCTTTATTCACTTTCCCCGCCTAAAGTGAAAGTATTTTTGTTAGGATTTACAAAATTCAACCAAGTTGAGTCTCTAGTATTACAACTGAAGTACCAGTTACTGTGTAATAAAAAATCTGGAGCATAGATATACTAGTAGGACATAGCCATTTTGGTCCCCTGAAACAGCATTCCAATACATGAACCACCTAAAGAGACTTTTGGATTGTGAATACCTGGTTAAGAAAATGGAATCTGAGAACAGGTTTTGTATTTCAGATAGTAATTTAAAATATAGAATGATGAGCTTTTACCGAGGGATGGGGCACACCTAAAGTTCACTGGCAAAATATGTATTTGTTGTAGTCTTGGAAAACTAATATAAGGGACTTAAACTGAAAAGGAAAGAGGAAAGATAAAACTTCCTAGGTATGTCTGCCAAACTAGATGTCATAGAGTAGCTATAAAATAGGAGGAAAATAGCGATAGAGATATGCAGTAATTCACAGGAAAAAAAAATAAGAAAAAGGAAAAAACAGTAAAACTCATGGCCTCAGATGCTTATTCAATAGCACAAAAATATGAATAATAAATAAAATGAGCTAGAAATCCTAATAGAAGACAAATTAACCTTTACTATGCCTGGAGAATTTAGAACACATGTTTAGAATATGGCTCTGAGAAGGTATTCCTTTCCAGATGGAAAAAAAAAAAACAGAAAAGATAAAATAGATGTTAGCACACTACATAATGAATTGAGATGATGTATTCACATGAGGAAATAAAGGATACTAAGTAGGTAAGAATAGTGGAGAGCCTTTGTATGAAGACAACGAAAAGAGAGAAATGGAAATGTTCGTGCCAAGGAAATATATTGTAGACCAGCTAGACAGGGAAGAAACAGATGAGTTCAAGAAGCAATCACAAAACTAGCACAGAGCCTTGAGACACCAGTGATGAGGGACTTCAATTATCCAGAAAGCTGGTGAAGCACTTTTTGGTGAAGCACTCAAAACCACAGAAGCTAATAATTTCTTGTATTCCTTAATGATGGTTTCATTCTTTAGAAGGTAGAGGTAACAAGTGCAAATATAATTCTTGAACACATATGGGAAGGGTGTCTTCAGTGGAGTTTCCAGGGATCAAAATGTAACCCAATACTTTTATCAGTGACTTGGGAAAAGTATAGGTGTCATGTCCATAAGATTTACAAATGAAAGAAAGCTGACACTTTTTAGTTTGCCTGGTTTCCTTTAGGATTTTGCGTAAGAGACCATTATCTCTGTTCAGTTCCATTCCTAGTGGCTTCCGCTTTCCCCACTGTGATTGTCCATCTACTCTGTATATATCCTACCTGGTTGTTTATTTGCATGTTGTCTCCTCCATTAGAACATAAACTCTTGAAGGGCAGGGACTCTTTTTGTCTTTCTTTGTATACCAGAGCCTGGCCAATGATAAAGGGCTTAATAAATGCTTGTTGTCTTAAATATTGAAGGAATTCAGGATCCAAAAAAATATTGAAAGGGCAGATCATTAAGTTCAATCAAATAGTATGAAATTTAGTAGGAAGAGTTGTAAAATTTTGCATTTGGGTTAAAAAAAACTTCATATATATGTAGATAGTGGAGACGAAGATAGGGAAGGAAAGGAAGGGAAGGGAGAAAGGAGAGGAAAGAAGAAAAGAATAAACATTTTATATAATGCCTACTATGTTCTAGGGATCATGCTAAGCGCTTGTTACAAAAAAATCTCGTTTGAACCTCAAAACAACACTGTAAGGTAGGTGCTATTATTATTCTTATTTCATAGTTGAGGAAACTGAGGTAAACAGAGGTTAAGTGACTTGCCCAGTATCATATTTGAGGCTAGATTTTAACTCAGGAACATGGTCAAAAGTGAACTCATTATGTTCTTCTCAAAACACTCCCCTTTTTTTAACTTCCCTATTCCAGTCAAAGGTACTCCCATCTTCCCAGTTACCCAGACTTGCAATCTAGGTGTTATCGATAACTCCTCACTTTCTTTCACTCCCTACATTGAACATGTTGTCAAATCCTGTTGGTTTTACCTTCATAACATCTCTTGGATAAGCCTCTTCTCTTCGGTGAAACAGTCACCAGCCTGGTACAGACTATCATCACCTCAGACACATAGTATTGTAATACTTGTTCTTCCTGCCTGCAACACTCTCCCACTGTAGTCCAAATCCCACACAGCTATCAAAGTAATCTTCCTAAAGCATGAGTCTGAAAATATCAACCCCATACTCAATAAACTTCAGTGGATCCCTATCACCTCCAGCATAAAATAATCCTATATTTGACATTCAAAGCCCTTCACAACCTCCTCTTCCCTAATCTCATCAGTCTTCTTACACCTTACTCATCTTTCAGGTAATATGATCCAGTAACTTTGGCCTGCTTGTTGTACTTCATATAAAACATTCTATCTCCTCACTCAAAGCATTCTGTCTCGCTGTCACCTATGCCTGTATTACTTTCCCTCCTGATCTCTTCCTGCTGGCTTTCCTAGCTTCATTCAATTTCCAGCTAAAATTCCACCATCTACAAGAATACTTTACTGATCATCTTTAACACTAGTGCCTTCTCTCTGTTGATTATTTCCAAATTATCCTGTGTATATCTTGTTTATACACCATGGTTTGCATGCTGTCTCCCTCTTTAGCCTGTGAGTTCTTTGAGAGAAGGGATTGTCTTTTGCCTTTTTTTCCCCTTTACTACTTAGCAGAGTGCCTGGTACATTATAGGTGTTATAACAAATATTATTATTATTATTATTGGAATATTGTTGTTGGTTTTGCTCTCTGTGCTTAAGAATTATGTGAACAAACTGGAGAGTATTCAGAAGAGGGTGGCCAGAATCTGGAGAGACCTTAAGATTATACCTTTTGATTATTGATTTTAAAATTTGGGGTTATTTAGCCTGCAGCAGAGAAGACTCAGAGGCAGATGATAGCTACTTTCATGTATCATATTTTGAAGGGTTATCATGTAGAAAAGTAATTACACGTATTCTGATGAGTCTCAAAGGGCTGGGTCAACATTTCAGAGAGGCAGATTTAAATTTGGTCTAGGAAAAAAATTCTAAAGATTGTAACTATTTTTTTTAAATGAAATTAGTTTCTTTAGAAGTTAGCGAATCCCCACTAACTAGAGATTTTCAAGCAAAGCCTAATTCAACACTTGTTGGGAATAATATAGAGAGGATTTTTGTCCAGGTATCTGAGTTTTTCCTTCTATCCAGGCATAATCTTCTTTAGTGCAACTTTCACCTTAGGGTAAGAAAAAATTAGTCATTCCATTTATTGACATGAGACCATTTGTCAAATGGGCGGTTTCGTGCACAAACAAAAAAAAAAGTATTTTTACATTAAGAAAAAAAGATTTAAATCTATTGGTAAAGAAGGTAAGATACTGCCTTTGTCATAGATGAATGTTTTGACATCAGAAAGAAGTAGGTTATGTTTAAGGTTTAAAAGTTTAATCATTATGAATGGCTATTTTGTTTTATTTTGTTTGTAAATGGAAAAGCATCAGAGGGATTTAAGAGTTAAAGTGATAAGTAGGGGAAGTATATTCTTCCTCAACAGGATTATCCTTTCGGAGAGACCATGTGATGATGGTCCTTTTCTTGAGAACTTAGGTCTGCCAGTGTGAAAGGCTTGAATGAGCAAGTCAGCACAAAGGGCAAGTAGGAATCTACTCACCCATGAAAAAGGTGTGAAGATAATATGAAATCATATTACCCTATGGATAATACCTTAGCATGCCCAAGCTTACTCATCTTGCACATTTTCATAAGCAATCCATTCCACTGGTTAAAAATCCCTTCCACAAATCCTCATTTGGCCTTATTTTTAATCTCTTTACTTCTCCTAGAGGTGTTGCAGTTTTGTAACACCCTCCCTAAAGTGAAAAACCAAGAAATGAACAGTTGTGATCTGAGAATCTAGACCTTCCCTTCCTTTGATTGAACTATAATGTGATCATATTAGCCTTTTTGGTCAACAGTTTCACTATATTTTCTCTTTCTCTGTCTGTTCCCCTCTCTCTGTCTCTCACTGTCTCTCTGTTTATATATCTATTTATCTATATATAGATATATATACATACACACACAGATACATACACATATAGAGAAATGTTATTTCTATGTAACATATATTATTACATTTTATAAATATAATTATAATTAAATACTCAATACATTGTATAATTACATATTAAGTATATATAGAAATATATTTCTATGTATGTACTTAGAATACATTAATACATGGATCACATATATGGAGAGAGAAAAGGAGGGAGAGAGAAAGGGAGAGAGAGAGAGAGAGAGAGAGAGAGAAAGAGAGAAAGAGAGTCAGTCAACAAGGATATCTTACTCAGTGCTTATTATCCTTATTATGCTTATTATGTACTAGGCATTGTAGTGCCAAATTACTGAAAGACCAAATCATATTCCCTGCCCTCGAAGCATTCACATAAAAAGACAATATGTAAACAACTATAAAACATGTAACAATAAATAACACATAAAAAAATAAGTACTTGCCGTATATGTATGTATACAGTATAAATGGGAGATAATCTCACAAAAATTATATAATGATTTTATAGTTCAGTAAATATCCTAGGTATGTTTTATTTTTTTATTTTTTGAAGATGTACTTGTCTAGTCATGTCTCTCCCTTCTTGGAGCTATATTGTTATTTTTGAGATTCCCAGATGCAATTAGTGAGACACTGACTAGGGAGTTAAGACAAGAGTGACTTCAGCCAGCCTTGATCACAAGTTTATCATAGGATCATTAATTTAGGAGGGTCGTTGAGGGGTATTCTATTGTGACTACCTCATTTGATAGATGGGGTAAAGAGTCAGAAAAAGGGTTAAGTGACTTTCTCAGCATCTTATGGGCCATCTAAAAATAACTTGTTTTACAGATAAAGAAACTGAGGCCTAGAAAGATTATTGTTTACTTAGGGACACACAGATTTTAGATCTTCTCCAAAACTGGCTCTCTTTTGAGAGTTATGTATTTGTTCTAAGTTTGTAACCAGCCTATTACAGGAGATTGTTCCTTAGCCTAGTGTAGTATCATCTGTAGCCCTTTAAATATTCCTCTCCCATATTATCAGTCAGCAAGAATTTAAGTTCTTACTAAGTGCTACATACTATCCTGGGGTTAACAAAAACAACAACAACAAGCAAAATATGGTCCCTGCTTTCAAAGAGCTCCCATTCTAATGGGGGAGTCAACATATGAACAACTATGTTCATGCATGAGATAGTGAATGAAAATAGGAGGTAATCTCAGAAAGATGGAACTAGCAGTGTTGGGGATGAGGGGTGTACCAGGCAAAAACCCTTACAAAAGATAGAATTTGAGCTGAATCTTGAAGGAAGCCAGGTAAACCCAGAGGTAGAACCAGGGATAAGGCATGGAGTCAAGAGTGTGTGATGAATGAGAACAGAAAGAAGCCAATGTTGCTGGATCATGGAGGTTATGGAGGGGGATAAGTAAAGAAGACTGTAGGGAGGAGCCAGGTTTTGAAGGACTTTCAAAATTAAAGATTTTAGATCATAAAATCAATTTTATAATTAGTACTAATAGTGAAACAATATCAGATAGATAGAGATCTCCCAAACAAATATGTTTGAATCTGTGTTGTTAGTTTGTGTCCTAAACACAACACTGGTAACCTTGATGGCCTGAATCTAGTTCCTAATGGTATGGTAACCAAATCACTAAAGAAGAGTACAATAATTGGCCTTAATTGGTCTCCTTCTTGACAATGTCAACAAAGAGGACATAACTTCTGGACACTTGAAGATGTAAATATTTTTTTTTTCACCTACAGAGGTCAGCACCTCAATGGAGCCATGTAGGCAAAGTTTATGTATTTCTCGGTATAAATCAATGACTTTGATGTTTCTCCCTAGTTCTGAAAACCCTGTGCCTGATTTGATCAAGGAGCTTTGTATAGAAAGAAAGGAAAAAAAAAGAAAGGAAAGGAGAAAGGAAAGGAAAGGAAAGGAGAAAAGAAAGGGGAAAGGAAAGGGGAAAGGAAAGGGGAAAGGAAAGGGGAAAGAAAAGGGGAAAGGAAAGGGGAAAGGAAAGGAGAGGAAAGGAAATAAAATGTGCAGAATTTGAAAAGACAAGGAGGTCAGCATGAGGGCAAGCATTTGTAAATATGCAACTCACATATCCAATTTTGCATTGTGAGTATATTAAAAAAATTAATAGAATTATATCCCACAAAGATGTAAAAAAACGTTATATATATTCTTCTAAAACATGTCTGATCCATAGCAAAACCAAATTAGACTCTATTTTGGGTTTCCTGGAAAGTATTAGAGTTCTTATCCACTTCATACCTTTTAAAAATCATCATTCTTTTCTTTTTTTTTCTTTTTTATAGTATTTTATTTTTTCCCAGTTATAAGTCAAGAGAATTTTTAGTGTTTATTTTTACAAAGTTTTTAGTTCCAAATTTTTTCTCCCTCACCCTCTCCTCTTCCTGAAATGGTAGGCAATTGGATATGTTATACATGTGCTAACATGTAAAACATATTTCCATATTAGTCACAGTTGAGAAAGAAGAAAGATCAAAAGGAAAACACACACACAAGAATAAAGTGAAAAGAGTATACTTCAATCTGTATTCATAGTTCATCAGTTCTTTATCTGGATGTGGATAACATTTTTCTTCATGAATCCTCTCGTACTTATCCTGCATCATTGTGTGGCTGAGAAAAACTGAGTAACTCGTAGTTGTTCATCACACAATGTTGCTGATACTGTGTTCAATGATTTATTGCTTCTGTTCATTTCATTTTGCATCAGTTTGTGTACATCTTTAGAGTTTTTTCTAAAATCTGCTTATTCATCATTTCTTATTACACAATAGTATTCCATTATATTCACATACCACAACTTCTTCAGCCATTCTCCAATTGATAGGCATCCCCTCAATTTTCAATATTTTGCCACCACAAAAAGGGCTGCTATAAATATTTGTGCACATATAGGTCCTTTTCACTTTCTCATGATCTCTTTGGGATGCAGACCCAGCAGTGGTATTTCTAGATCAAAGGGTACACACAGTTTTGTAGCCCTTTGGGCATAGTTCCAAATTGGTCTCCAAAATGGTTAGATAGATCACAACTCCACCAACAGTGCGTCAGTGTCCAAATTTTCCCACATCCTCTCCAACATTTATCATTTTCCTTTTCTGTCATATTAGCCAATCTGATAGGGGTGAGGTGGTATCTCAGAGTTGTTCTAATTTACATTTCTCTAATCAAAAGTAATTTAGAGTACTTCTTCATATTCCTGTAGATAACTTTGATTTCTTCATCTGAAAACTGCCTGTTCATATCCTTTGACCATTTATCAATTGGGGAATGACTTGTATTCTTATAAATTTGACTCAGTTTTCTGTATATTTGAGAAATAAGGCCTTTATCAGAAACACTTGCTATAAAGATTGTTTCCCAACTTTCTGCTTTCCTTCTAGTCTTGGTTGTGTTAGTTTTGTTGTGCAAAAGCTTTTAATTTTAATACAAACAAAATCATCTATTACACATTTTGTAATGCTTTCTCTTGTTTGGTCATGAATTCTTCCCTTCTGCATAGATCTGAGAGGTAGACTATTCCTTACTCATCTAATTTACTTATGGTGTTACCCTTTATGTCTAAATCTTGTACTCATTTTCACCTTATCTTGGTATAAGGTGTGAAATGTTAATCTATGTCTAGTTTGTACCCTATTATTTTTCAGTTTTCCTACCAGTTTTTGTAAAAGATTGAGTTCTTATCTCAAAGGCTAGGGTCTTTGGGTTTATCAAACACTAGGTTACTATGGTCATTGACTACTGTGTCTTGTATAACTAATCTATTCCACTGATCCACCACTGTATTTCTTAGCCAGTACCAACAATTTTGTTGATTACTGCTTTATAATATAGTTGAAGATCTGGTATTGCTAGACCACCTTCCTTTGTATTTTTTTAAATTAATTCCCGTGATATTCTTGACCTTTTGTTCTTCCACATGAAATTTTTTTTTATCTCTATAAAATAATTTTTGGTCATTTGATTGATATGACACTAAATAAGTAAATTAATTAGAATTGTCATTTTTATCGTGTTAGCTCGGTCTACCCATGAGCAACTGATATTTTTCCAATTATTTGTATCTGATGTTATTTGTGTGAAAAGTGTTTTGTAATTGTGCTCATATAATTCCTGGGTTTGTCTTAGCAGGTAGACTCCTAGTTATTTTATATTGTTTAGTTATTTCAAATGGAATTTATCTTTCTATCTCTTGCTATTGAGCTTTGTTGATCATAGAAAGAAATGCTGATGATTTATGTATATTTATCCTATATCCTGCAACTTTGCTAAAGTTGTTAATTATTTTAAATAGTTTTTTAGTTGATTCTCTAGGGTTCTCTGAGTATACCATCATATCATCTGCAAGGAGGGATAGTTTTGTTTCTTCATTGCCTATTCTAATTCCTCTGATTTTTTTTCTTCTCTTACTGTTATAGCTAACATTGTAGTACTATATTAAATAATAGTGGTGATAATGAGCATCCTTGATTCATCCCTGATCTTATTGGGAAGGCTACTAGCTTCCCCCATTAGAGATGTTTGCTGATGATTTTAGGTAGATACTACTTATCATTTTAAAGAATGCTCCCTTTATTCCTATTCTTCTAGAGTTTTTAGTATGAATATGGATGCCATATTTTGTCAAAAGCTTTTTAAGCATCTGAGACAATCATATGATTTCTGTTGGTTTTATTATTTATATAATCAATTATGTTAATACTTTTCCTAATATTGAAATGGCCCTGCATTCCTGATCTAAACCTCACCTGGTCATAGTGTATAACCCCTGTGATATACAGCTGTAAGCACCTTGCTAGTATTGTGTTCAAAATGTTTGCATCAATATACATTAGGGAAATTTATCTATAATTTTCTTTCTCTGTTTTGCTCTTCCTGGTTTAGGTAGCAGCACTATATTTGTGTCAAAAAAAGGAGTTTTGTAGGACTCTTTCACCCATTTTTCCAAATCGTGTATGTAGTATTGGAATTAGTTTTTTAAAATGTTTGGAAGATTTTACTTGTGAATGAATCTGACCCTGGGGATTTGTTCTTAGGGAATTCATTAATGCTTTGTTCAATTTCTTTTTCTAAAATGGAGTCTTTTAGATATTCTATTTCCTGACTGTTAATATAAGCAATTTTTATTTTTGTAACTATTAATTGATTTCACTCAGATTGTCAGACTTACTGGCATATAATTGGGCAAAAATATTTCCTAATGATTGCTTTAATTTCTTCTTCATTGGTGGCGATTTCGAACTTTTCATTTTTGATACTGGATATTTGGTTTGCTTCTTTCTTACTTTTTTAAAATCAAATTAACCAGTCTTATCTATCATTTTTTTTTCATAAAACCAACTCCTAGTTTTATTTATTAACTCAATAGTATTTTTTTTCCTTTTTCCTTTCAATTTTGTTAATCTTACCTTTGATTTTTCAGGATTTCCAATTTGTTGCTCAATTGGAAATTTTCAATTTGTCTTTTTATTTATTTATTTATTTTAGTTGCAGGTTCAATTCATTGATCTGCTCTTTCTCTATTTTGTCGATGTAATAATTTAAAGAAATAAATTAATTCCTAAGTATTGCTTTGGCTGTATCCCATAAATTTTGGGATGTTGTCTTATTGTTGTCATTTTCTTTAAAGACATTATTTATTGTTTCTATGATTTGTCCTTTTAAGATTAGATAATTTAATTTGCAATTAGTTTTGAATCTGTCTTTCCACTGTCCTTTGTTGAAAGTATTTTTTGCCTTATGATCTGAAAAGAATACATTTAACATTTCTGCCTTTCTACATTTGATTTTGAGGGGTGTGTGTGTGTGTGTGTGTGTGTGTATGTGTGTTTGTGTGTGTGTAGGGGCCATGTGCTGCTGAGAAAAAGATGTATATTCCTTTCTGTTCACATTCAGTTTTCTCCAAAGGTCTATCATATCTAACTTTTCTAATATTCTAGTTACCTCCTTAGTTTCTTTCTTGTTAATTTTTTGGTTGGATTCATCGAGTTATTGGAGGGGACTGTTCAAGTTCCCTGCTAATGTAGTTTTGATGTCTATTTCTTCCTGTTACTTACTTAACTTCTCCTTTAAGAATTGGGAAATTGGGATGCTATATCACTTGGTGCATATGTTAAATATTGATATTACAGCATTGTCTATGGTACATTTTAGCAAGATGTAGTTTCCTTCCCTATCTACTTTAATTAGGTCTTTTTTTTTTTTTTTTTTGCTTTTGCTTTATCTGAGATCAGTATTGCTTACCCCAGCCTTTTTTGTTTGTTTTTTACTTCAGGTGAAATATAATAGATTCTGCTCTAGACCTCACCTTTACTGTGTGTGTGTCTCTGTTTCAAGTGTTTTTCTTGTAAACAACATATTGTAGGATTCTGGTTTTGACCCACTCTGCTAACTACTTCCATTTTATGAGACAGTTCATCCTATTCACATTCACCATTATCATTGCTAACTCTGTATTTCCCTCTATCCTATTTTTCCTCCTATTTGTCCTCTCTCCTTTCATCCTTTCCCTCCTCACCAGTGTTTTGCTTCTTTCTACTGCCTCTCCAGGTCTGCCTTCTCTTCTGTCAGCCCTCCCATCCCCTTACCCTTTTACTTAAGCTCCTTCCCTCCTACTTTCCTGTTGAGTGTGATAGACTTCTATATTCAAATAATTGTTTATATTATTCCCTCTTTGAGCCAATACCGATGAGAGTAAGGTTCGAGCAATGTCCATCACCCACCCTCCCATCTTTCCTTCCATTATAATAGGTTTTGTTGTGCCTCTTCATGTGAAATAATTTACCCCCATCCTATCTCTCACTTCTTTCTGTGCCCAGTGTACTCCCCTTTCTCATCCCTTAATTATTTTTATGTCATTCTCTCAAATTTATCTCATACCCATATCATCTGTCTCTGTATATTCCTTCTAGCTATACTATTAGTGGTGTCATTTTGATCCTGTTTGAGAACAAAGGACAATAACCAACCAACCAACCATTAGTAGTACAATTTTTAAGAATTACAAGTATCATCTTCCCATATAGGAATGCAGACAGTTCGGCTCCGTTGAATCTTTCATGTTTTCCTTTTCCCTTTTACCATTTTAAGATTCATTTTGGTCTTGATATTAGTGATCTTATTTTTTTTTTCTTTTTTGCTCAATTCTGGTCTTCTGCTTATGAAAGCTTGAAATCCTATTTCATTGAATGGCTATTTTTTCCCTTGAAGTATTATACTTAATTTTGCTGTATAGGTGATTCTTGTTTGTAGTCTTTGCTCTTTTGTCTTCTGGATTGTCATATTCCATGACCTCCAATTCTTTAATGTTTCAGCTGCTAAGTCCCGTGTAATCCTAATTGTGGCTTCTTAATATTTGAATTGTTTCTTTCTGGTCACTTGCAGTATTTTTTTCCTTGACCTGATAGTTCTGTAATTTGGATTTAATGTTCCCTGGAGTTTTTATTTTGGCATCTCTTTACTGAGGTGATCAGTTGATTCTTTTTTTTTTTTTTAAGATTTATTAATTTATTTATTTTTAGTTTTCAACATTCACTTCCATAAGATTTTGAGTTCCAAATTTTCTCTCCATCTCGTCCCTCCTCCAAACCCAAGACAACATGAATTCTGAATACCCTTTCCCCTAATCTGCCCTCCCTTGTATCTCCCCCACCTCCTCTTATACCCTTCCTCTTCTATTTTCCTGTAGGGCAGGATAAATTTCTATTCCCCATTGACCATATATCTTTTTTCCCAGTTGCATGAGAAAACAATTTTTTTAACATTTGTTTTTAAAACTTTGGGTTTCAAATTTTCTCTCTTCCTCCTTCCGCACCCAACCTCATTGAGAAGGCAGACAACTTGATACAGGTTATACTTGTGTAGTCATGTAAAATACTTCCATAGTGGTCATGCTGTGGAAAACTAATTGTATTTGCCTTTATCCTATCCCACCCCCCATTTATTCTATTCTCTCTTTTGACCCTATTCCTCCTCAGAAGTGTTTGCTTCTGATTACCCCCTCCTTCCCAACCTGCCCTCCCTTCTATCATCCCCAATCCCTGCTCTCTAATCCCCTTCCCCTCCTATTTTCCTATAGGGTAAGATTGCTTTACATACCAAATTGAGTATGTATGTTGTTCCCTCCTTAAGCCAAATGGAATGAGAATAAGATTCATTGATTCCCTCTCACCATTTCCCCTCAACTGTAAAAGCATTTTCTTGTCTGTTTTATGTGAGATAATTTACCCCATTCTACCTCTCCCTTTCTCCTTCTTCCAGTATAATCCTCTCTCATCCCTTAATTTTATTCTCCAGATATCACCCCTTCATCTTCAACTCACCCTGTGCCCTCTCTCTCTCTTTCTGTATATGTATGTATGTATGTATGTATGTATCTATCTATCTATCTATCTATATAATATTATATTATATATGTAGATAGATAGATAGATAAATATAATTTTTTCCCTCCAACTACCCTAATACTGACAAAGGTCTCATGAGTTACAAATATCATCTTTCTAAGTAGGAATGTAAACAGTTCAACCTTACTAAGTCCTTTATGAGTTCTCTTTCCTGTTTACCTCTTCATGCTTCTCTTAAGTCTTGTATTTGAAAGTTGAATTTTCTATTCAGTTCTGGTCTTTTCATCAAGAATGCTCGAAAGTCCTCTATCTCACTGAATATCCATTTTTTCCCCGAAGGATTGTGCTCAGTTTTGCTGGGTAGGTGATTCTTGACTGTAATCCTTTCTCCTTTGCCCTCTTGAATAACATATCACAAGTCCTGCGGTCCCTTAATGTAGAAGCTGCTAAATCCTGTGTTATCCTGATTGTGTTCCACAATATTCTAATTGTTTCTTTCTGGCTGCTTGCAATATTTTCTCCTTGACCTAGGAACTCTGGAATCTGACTACAATAATCCTAGGAGTTTTCTTTTGGGTATCTCTTTTAGGAGGTGATCGATAGATTCTTTCAATTTTTATTTTGCCTTCTGATTCTAAAATATCAGGCAGTTTTCCTTGATAATTTCTTGAAAGATAATGTCTAGGCTCTTTTTTTGATCATGGCTTTCAAATAGTCCAATAATTTTTTAAATGATCTCTTCTCAATCTAATTTCCAGGTCAGCTGTTTTTCTAGTGAGATATTTCACATTGCCTTCTATTTTTTTTTTCGTTCTTTTGGTTTTGTTTTAAAATGTCTTGATTTCTCATAAAGTCACTAGCTTCAAATTGCTCTATTCTAATTGTCAAGGAAGTATTTTCTTTAGTGAGCTTTTGGATTTCCTTTTCCATTTGTCCAATTCTTCTTTTGAAGGCATCCTTCTCCTCATTGACTTTTTGGACTTCTTTTGCCATTTGGGTCAGGCTATTTTTAAGGTGTTATTTTCTTCAGTATTTTTTGAGTCTCCTTTAGCAAGCTGTTGACTAGTTTTTCATAATTTTCTTGCATCACTCTCATTTCTCTTCCCAGTTTTTCCTCTACTTCTCTTCCTTGCTTCTCAAAATCCTTTTTGAGCTCTTCTATAGCCTGGGACCAATTAATATTTTTCTTGGAGGATTTAGATGTAGGAGCTCTGACTTTGTTGTCTTCTTCAGGTTGTATGTTTTGATCTTCTTTGTCACCAAAAAAAGATTCTATGGTCTGACATTTTTTGCACATTTTGCTCATGATCCCAGCCAATTACTTGAGTTTCAAACTCTTTGTTAAGGTAGTGGTCTGCTTCCAGTGTGGAGAACGTACTGTCCCAAGCTTCAGGGGTTTTGTGCAGCTAGTTTCAGATATGCTTCTTTTCAGTTCTTCCAAGGTAGTATGATCAAGGGCAAGGTGTTTACTCCTTTCTTAGCCTGTGTTCTGGTCTCTGAGTAACCACAAGCACTCTTTTCTGCCTTGGAACTGTGAAGAGGATTCTCTCTCCACTGCCACTACTAGCTCCACCACTCCAACACTCCTCCTTGCCCCAAGATTGCCACCCTGAACTGTGACCCAGATCCAAGCACAGGCAAAGCAAGAGAATCCTCCTTCAGCACCAGCAAAGAGATCTCTGCAATCTTCCTCTGATCAGCCACTAGATTCCCCCCTCAGTCTGTGGGCCAGAAGCTCTGGAAGCAACTGCCACCCTGGGGCTGTGCCAGCACTGGCACTGGGAATGAGCTTCTCTCTCACTGCAGTCACAGACTTTTCCTACTGACTTGCTAAGTTGTCTTTGGTGTTTGTGGGTTGAGAAGTCTGAAAACCACCACAGCTGCCCATGATTCAGTTGTCTGAGGCCTGCTCCAGGTTTGCTGAGTCCTGGTCTTCGACTGCGCGCCCAGGCTGAGCTGCATTTCTCTTCCAGTTTAGCACCATAATCAACCATCCAGGTTGTCTTGGCCTGGAAATTTGTTTCACTCTGTCTTTTTGTGGATTTTGCTGCTCTAAAATTTGTTTAGAGCCATTTTTACAGGTATTTGGAGGAATTTGGGGAGTATTGGGAGTCAGTCAATAAACTTTTATTAATTACCTCCTATGTGCCAGGCATTTTGATAAGTATTGAGAATACAAAGAAAGGCAAATGATGTTCTATTTCCTCCAGTAGATACTGAATGCTTATTATTCATAGCATTATATGGCTAGAGGTCATCTAGTCTGAGTGCTTCACTTTCCTGATTAAGAAATGACCTATAAAAGTTATCAAATGACTTGCCCAAACCCACATAAACATGAAGTGTCAAAACAAGGATTCAAATCCATTTGTTTTGACTCCAAACCCAGTGATCTTTCCACAGTACTAACCTATTTCCACAAATAATCTGTGCTCTTAGTTCGTCAGCCTCCCAAAGATCTAAATCTTCACTCTACCTTATTTTTCCATAGAAATAAGGTAAGAATGATCATAAATTGATCTCAGGAAAAGCCATAACAATGCTACCTTTATAATATAGAACAATGGTTTTTTTGGGGGGGGGTTTGTTTGGTTTTTTTTTGTTTTTTTCCCTTGGATCATTATCTTCTTTTTTTTATTTCTTTATTCCGTCTTTCCCCCTTAAACCTATTCTTCACCCTAACTATGACATCCAGGCCCTTTACCACTCTTTGTTCTCCTAATCCTTAACTCTTGTTTTCATCTTACTTTCCTCAGAGAAAAGAAGGTCTTTGGTCTTATTTTCCCATTCAGAGTCTTGAAACCATGGTAAACAAAGTCTACGTTATTATCTTTTACTCTTGTATCACTTATTTCCTTTTCATATTGTTATTCAGATCTTATAAAATCCCAGTTATGAGTTATCTCCTCACCCCTCCATCATCTAGCTCCTTATTTCCTGTTGATGTCCTTCTGAATACTGATGGAAAAAGTCAATAGCTACAATGCTGATTTGGTCCACCATAAATTTATTTCATCTAATCTTAATTGGGCCCTATTCAATTAATTTTCTATTAATTTGATATTTCAAATCTTCTCATAAAAGAACTTCCTAACACCTTTCTATTAGCACAAGACTTTAACTGCTTTGCTGAAAATTTTATCATGATACCATACATCATAAACTCACTCTTATCTTCTACTCCACAGTTTAATCCTTCCCACTTTGTCATCCATTTTCATTTCCTTGGTTTGTATCTCCAATGAAAATGTGGCCTGTGCCAATGACACTTGCTTTATGTGTGCTCTTTGTCCCTTCCTTTTCTGACTTTTCATGGGCTTTGTCTATCAATTCCCTCTTTCCCTGGATCCTTCTCTGATACCTACAGACATGAACAGATTATGCCCATCCTTTAAAAAAGTCACTTATTCCTGTCATCCTCTTATATTTTTCTTCTTTTTCATTGTCAACTCCAAGAAGAAGTTAGCTATATTCAATGCCTCCACTTCTTAATTTCATGCAGTCTTACCATTTGGTTTCCAATTTCATACTCAACTGAAAAAAAAATCCAAGGTTGTAAATAATGTCTTAACTGAAAAATAAAACAGCCTGTTCTTAGTCATCATTCTATCATATATATATACTTTTTTTGATATCTTTAATAGGGCACTGTCTTTTTTCTTGCCCCTACCTATTTGATCATTTCCTCTCAGTCTACTTTGTTGGATCTTCATCCAGCTCAAACATTAAATGTATATGTTTCCCAAAGCTCTACCCTAGATCTTTTTTTTTCCTTTTCTCGCTCCTCACTTGTAGTGATTTTATCAGAGCTGTGTGTTCAATTATCATCTATATGAAGAAGACTCTGAATCTACATATCCAACTTTTATTTCTCTACTCGCATGATATAGTTTTATGACAGAAAGAGAAGATGAGTTAGTGATATGTTAAAAGTGAGGGATGGCACAGGAATAAGAAAAATCCTCCAATAGTATCTTTGAAATATCAGAAGAAAGTGAGAAAAATATCTTACATGTTGGGTGAACTTTTTATAAGGAACTTTTGGAATAAAATGGATGAGTCATACAAGATAGGCAAGCATAGGTAGTTACAAGCTGTCTCATGGAAGAGACCTCACGAATTGAGGAGGTCACAGATTCATTTCACTGTTGAATTATCTTTCTTCTAGTTTCATGGTGTTAACTTCTCTCTGGACATCTCTATCTAATTATTCCCACTCACCTCTCCCCCTTAGTTTCAACTCCAAGAACATCAAGTTTTCCTCCATAATAAGCTCATCACCAGAAATCTCATCATCGTGGAGATTGCTTCACCTTTGATTCTTGACCATTCTTCAATACCTTCAGTTGCTTCTTACCTTTGATGGGAGGTCTGGAGAGGGCAAAACTTCAATCCAAAGTGTCCTTTTATGGAGAACTCAGAATTTTCCAGTCATCTCTTCATTTTTCATCAACTTCTTTGCTTTGTTTTAATTTCCCCATAATGTGTACTTTCTAACAATTTCCTTCTCAATTCCTCTTTCCCCAGCTTTTCAGCTTCATTTTTGTGTTTTGTCTCTCCTTCCCCCACCTGTTGGATTTCAAGTTCCCTAAAGGCAGGAACTCGATTATTTGCGTCCCTTGTGCTTAGCACAATGTCTGGCACATGAGTACTTAATAAATATTTCTTGATTATTGGTTATTCTGTTAGGATCATAAATTCAAAATGTCTGGAACAAAATTCACCATATTTCTGTCCTAACCAATATTTCCTCCAAACTTCAATTAGAATATTCAATTAGAATACAACACTTTGTTTCTGGCAACTCAGGTTTACAACTTCAAAGTCATTCTGGAATCTCTTTTCTCACATCCTCAGTATACAATAAATTCTCAAGTCTTATGAATTCTACTCCATAGCATCTATTGCATCTGTACTCTTTTCCTTAGTCTCTCAGTCACTCTCTTAGTTTAGATCTCATTCTTTCTGAACTAAACCACTGTAATAGCTTCTCTCCCCTTCCTAATGCCTAAAGTTGGTAGTACTTTCCCTACTGAAATTACTTTGTATTTCCCTATATGATTATATTTTGTATCTTCAGTCCAACCCCCACTTCCCAGGAAAATATAAACTCCCCAAGCGAAAAACCTCAGGTTTTGTGTTTGTCTTTCTATTGCCAGTGTCCAGCACAGTGATTTCTACATAATACAGTTTAAGGAAACAAATAGTAATCTGTGCTCAGTGTTGTTAAGAAAAAAAGCCTGCCAAAAAACAATTTTTATTAATTTGTCATGATTCTAAATCTAAGCAGTGCTCTTCTGGAAAGAAAAGTGTTCAAACTAACAGTCTCCTTATGTGCTCAGACCTGACTTTCCATCACGATATATTGAAATGGCATTGACAAGAATCTTGAACAAGGAAAACTTAATTTGACAAAATATAATAACTCAGGGTAAGGTAAAAGTTAATATATTGCTTCATCAATCTAGACCAATAATCACTTAATCTTAGAGAATAATTTTTCTAAGACCATTCAATCCTTCTATGACCATTTCCCTCAACCCTCCTCACCCCGACACACACTATCAAACTGACCAATGATGACCTGAGTAATCAAAGGAACCTCTTCCTTCAGATGGGTCATTATCTTAAGTCCTTCAGGGCATTTGGAAAAAGGACACAACTTTTATGTGGATCAATCAAAGGTCTCTTCCTTTGTTCTTGTCTAGTCATCAGCCAGAGAGTAGGGAGAAGGACATTACTTCTTAATTAATCATCAGAGAAAGCCTTTTTTCTCTTTTAGATTAGCCCAAAGGCTTCAGACTACAATAATTGTAAATACTTTAAAAAATTAAAAGGGGGAAAAGATAGGGACTTTATCAGCTTTCAACCCATTTTTTTTAAAGCACAAATATTTCTGAAACATAATCTATGTTAATTCATTTCAGGATATATTATTCTGTTTGGTACCAAATATGAAGTTTTCTGTTTTACTTTAGTACCTCAAAACACTGAGATAGAAAGACCTGCTCTAGATGCTATAATAGAATATCTAGTGATATAAAAGGATTAAGAATATTGTATTTAATTGAAGTAAAGAAAGTACTGCATTAAATGGAGAAAAAAAAAATTGGTGATCAAACATGCTTGAATCTCTAACTCCTTAATTTCCAAAAATAGTTGCTTCAGTTTATTAATTTGTGAACCCATTTGGGGTTATTTAATGATGCTTTAAGCAATAAATAATTGCCACATTATGTTAGAAAAATATTTTCCTCTATGACAACAAGTATACACATTTGTGAAGCAGTCTTTGTTTCTGCAGTAATTCAAAATCTTCATTATCCTGTGCACAATAATTTTAGTATTCATGAAGCAATTACATCAAACTCTGACCACTTCTGACTAAGCACAAGGTGTTTTTGCACTTTCTCAGCCTGTCATCAAATTGTTTCCAAATTACCTCTAGTGTTTGTCATTCAAGTGCAAATCAATGCCCAATGGATGCATGCACATACCCTAATTAATATTTTGTACACTAAACCAGAGCTACTCCTTCATTCCCCTCTATACCCTATAATCACACCTCCTCAACTGTATAATCATGTGATCAAGATGTTATGAACATTTATGTTCTTGCAGCTCAAATATTAGACTGTTTTAAAACCAAGATCACTGCTCAGGCATAGTAAAAGCCATTCTGAAATTATTACAGACCATCAAAAATATTTTGTAGAAACAAACCTTATATCATCTTTAATTGAAATATTAAGGAAGCTTTCCAATTTAAACTTATTCTTCCACATGTTATTTTTCTTCTGTCTGACAAATTTTCCAATGAACTGGTTGACAACATTAGTCAGCCATTGAGCAGAGTTTCTATGAAAGTGCAACCAGTATTCTAGTAGTAGAAAAAAAGAAAGCAATATCTGAAGAGATTCTTCCCTGACAAAGTTATTTTATATATACGCATTTTAAAAAGTAAAGCAATATATGCAATTGAATTTTAAGTATATTTATCAGTTGGTTAGGGGGCAAAAAATAGAAAAAAATTCAAGTCTCAGCAAGGGAGCTTATAAAAGTCAATTACCATTTTCCTTTGCATATTTGTGTGAGTGAGCAGTTTCACTTATTATTGTTTTAAATCAAAACATAGAAATTGATGGTGTGTGTTTTCACTTGAAGTGAAAACACAATTTTAGACTGTGTGTTGGGTGTTGAGTCAAATACTGCAAACCTTTATTCAAATAAATCATTCCAGCATCAAAATTAATTTTATGTATGATTATTCTTTTATCAAATATCTCCCAAGTTGTGAATTATTTCATTAAAATTGTCATTTATTTTCAACAAAATTGGTAAAACAAATAAACTTAATATGAAGTTTTGCAGATAATAGTAAGCATATGAAGTTTTGTTGGATTTTTTTAAATTCTTATAAAATATCACATATATATAATTTGCAATTATCTTACAATTGGTTTTAGAAATTGTTTAGAATTGTCATAATTATAGGTAGAATATAATTTTATATTCAATAATTATATAAATTTTAATTTAGAGGTTTAGGATGAAATGTCATTGTAGTTATTGTAAGCACTTGGTGAATAAATCTAAAAGAATATTAGTATCACTTAAATTACTCTAGGTGTTCACAATACATTTTTTGGTTGTTGAAAAAGGTTCATGGAACAAAAACAAAAAAATAGAGTTGGGAACTACTACCCTAACTCATAGTTAAAAGGTTATTAAATTTTGAAAATCTGAATGGGAACTAGGTGGACCAACTTAAAGGTAATTAATTGTACCTTAAAAGAAATATTAATATGCTGGTCAGTAGGCCCTTAACTACAGTTATTACAAAGTAAATATTTTGAATCTACATATTAAATCTAAGTAACTATCATCTAAGGAGTGAAATTCCTGTTGTTTGTTGAACCCAAAAGTAAATCTTATTAGGTACTGCAACTTTATCTCCATCTCAAATTTTGGTGCATACTGCAACCAGATGTCTGTAAAGGTCGAAAAGTCTGATATTCCTTTATTTCATACCTAAAATAGGTCTTATTAGGTTAGATTCTCTCAATATCTTTGATGTGATATCCTCATTACAATGGATTTCTGAAACCAAGACACAACTTTTCTGTTCTGCTTGAGTCAGGGTACAGACTCTCTCAGTGCAGTCATAGGCATGGAAGGTGCATATGAGTGGCTATACCCACAACTTGAGAATATTCAGGCATAACTCCTGAATTCTTGATGAAGGGAATAATAAAGTAAGGGATCCTTCATCCTCTATACTGTCAGGTCAGCATATTAAGGAGTGAAGTCATTGTGTGTTGCCCACAGTTTGCCATTCAATCAGTTCTGAACTTCAGATCATTTTCTGTCTCAATGTATTATCTCAGCCTGTTAGATAATCTCACTGGTTAATGAGGAGAGGAGAGTTTTCATGTGGTTCACCTGGGGCTTATTCAATTAGGCTCCTGACATCAGGACAGTGCCTTTTATAATTGAACCAATCAGTGTTCTCTTCCTAGACCTTTATGTACATTCAGGATTCAAATTGCAGTGTAGATTTTAATCACAAAGACATTCAATTACATCTCACTTACCTCTCCCAGGCTATAAGAACACTAAGGTCCCAATCAAGTTTTAAGTTGAGTAATGCCATCACTACTCAAGTTGTTCCTATTTACAGATATTTTATCTATATGACAAAACAGCTGATCTGCAAAATGACATGGTTGGACTAGACAACAGCTAAAGGTACAGCATTAATACATATTAATGTTAATAAGTGCTGCTGAACAGTGCTAGACAAAATCCTGAAATGGTGCTGACTGAATTAACTACAAATTTATATTATATGATCTAAGCTGGGCTGTCATAGCAAAAAGCTATCTTTTTTACCCCTCCTTGCAATACAGCACAGCCAGTATGTATAGTAGTAAGGAGAACAGAAGTTGGAACACAATTGAAGTTGGTAAACTCATCAGTTCCCATGGAATCAATCATCTCTATTCAATGATTCTCAAATCTGCTATTCTAGCCCTAGCCTCTTTCCTAATCTCACATCTTTAACTCCCCTTTGAACATATTGAACTTGATATCCTGTTTACATCTTAACCAAAAATGTCCAGACCTTAACTTATTTTTTCCTTTCCTCCCCCAAACCTTCCCCTTTTTCCTGACTTCCCTATTCCTTACTATTCTCTACAAGAGTATTCCCTATACTCTTGTCAAGATATTAGTAGACCCTGTGTTTTCCAGAGCTAAGACCCAATAAGCAAGTTATGCCCTGAGCTTGGCATAACAACAATCCTTTGCATCACCCTTTGGGTGATCTTAGCCCCAGCAAAATTCCAGAATTGTTTCACAGCAGCACCGAGTGGTCTCTGAGCTTGGATGGTACCCATGTTCTAGTTATGAAGTCCTGGTATGAATCAAACTTGTGGCCTTATTGCTGTTATCTCTTGCTGTCAGGGCTACAGCACACTGTGTAGCCATTGGTGTAAGTATTGAGGTCTCCCCATGCTGTTTTGGGCCCCCTTCATTAGGGACGGGGCTCTGGCACATGTGTCCTTGCTTGCAAGTCATTTTTAGCCTGCTTTGTCCAGCTCTGGCCACCCACAGGTTAGAGGCCAGTTCTATGCAGTTGACACTTTCAGGATCTCTAACATCCTTGAAGTCACCTAGGCTTGGAATATAGGTGATATCTTTGTCTCTCTCACCCTACCCCATATCCAAAATGTTGTCAGTTTCTGTCAATTTTACCTTTAAAACATCTCTTTTTTGTTCCCCTTCTCCACTCTGACATTGCTATGACATTGCTGTGAGCCTTTCTTACCTGAGACCTGGACTATTGTAATAGCCTACTGGTTTTTCTCCCTGCCTCAAATTTCTCCCATTTCATTCTATGCACCACTCAACTCCCAAAGTAATCTTCCTAACATGCAGGTCTGCCCAGGGCACCCTACTACTCAGTAAGTTCCAGTGGCTATCTTCTACTCTTCCACTGCTCCAGGGATTCCTCTGGTTGATATTCCAACGCCTTTATAACCTGCACTGCTCCCCTACCCTTCCATTCTTCTTACACCTTACAACCCTCTTCCCAGGTATGCTTTGATTCAATGACACTGGCCTATTTATTATTTCTCAAACAAAACAATCCATCTCCCAACTCCACATTTTCATTGCCTATCACCAATGCCTGAAATGCTCTCACTCCTTATCTCTGCCTCCTGACTTCCCTGGCTTCCATATGTATGTATGTGTATGATGTCTATATGTACTTGTTTGCATATTGTCTCCTCTATTAAGCTATGAGTTCCATTAAGCAAGGATTATCTTTTGTCTTTCTTTTTATCCCCACACTTAGCCTAGTGCCTGGTAGTAAACACAATAAATGTTTATAGACTGATTCACTTCTTCCTTGCATGACTCACTCCTTTACCGGAAACATTTCCTCAGAATACAACATAAACCACTTTATTTTTCTCTGAAAACATAATCCATTATGAAAGTACAGACAGCCAATAGATAATGCTTAAAGAGAACAGAAAACTCCACAGGCTTATTTATGCACATTTGCTTTACAGCAATAGACAAGGGATGGGGAGGAAATAGTGGATGGATAAATTTTACCAGGTTCCAGTTGTGGGAACCAGGTATAGTCAGGGAAACAGCCAAGTTCCATCTAGACAGATTAATCCTTAAATCAGACTGTTCATAATTATATTTTAAGTTTGGGGTAGAAGTACTCTTCACTTGCAATAAGATCACTGAGGTAAATGTTTGCCCTTGTGAGCCCCTGTCCTCTGCATAGAGCTAAAATAGTTCCTGGGCTTTCCTCTTTCTGTAATGGCTTCTATCTCTTTGATTCATTCTTATAGCTGAGGAAGAAACTACACTTTTTATCAATTCCCTTGTTTATAAGGAGTTGCCATAGGTGAAATTGTTGTTGTTTGCCCTTCCTTCTCGAAAAGGACCATGACATCAGGAAAATGATATCATGACTTGCAGATGAATCAGATTTAAGTGAGGCAAGGCTGTGCAAAGTCACCAGCCTCACTTTCTCCTCCTGAGACATCTGGGTGGCAAGATACAGATCAGTATGACTAGAGATGGCCCCAGATGCAGTGGGAGACCTTGACCTTTTTAAGTCAAGGTCTTTCCCAAGTCTCAGTTTGTCTGAGGCAATATCCATTTAGTGATTAACTCTACGTAAGAAATGAGGGAAAAAAAATTAGTCTCTTTTGCCTAGTCAAAAAGAAATCAGTCTGGGAGGGGAATATCCAGATTATTTCTAGCCAAACGGAAACAATTACTATTTGCATTCACTCTTAGCCCTCCCAACCCAAACAATGACCAAGGTAGGTCTGGGCTGGGACCTATTGTTGGCCAATCAGTGATAGAGTGATTTAGGCTTGAGGCATGATCTTTAAAAAAATAAATCTAGCCCATAAACCCTAAAGATATCTTGTGAGGTTTCAGGCATCACAATTTATATATCTTTGGGCAGAGCACACACAGGTAAAGGCATGATTCTCTATGTGGACAGAGGGAGAGAAAGGAGAGAGAGAAAGGAAGGAAGGAAGGAAGGAGGGAAGGAAGGAAGGAAGGAAGGAAGGAAGGAAGGAAGGAAGGAAGGAGCTGTGTTGCCCAATTGGAACTGGCCAATTGACTCCCCAATGGGTATATGTAGAAAATTTAAGTACTTTTTTTTTTAATTCAATATGAGTAAAGCTTTTTCCCCTCACAATTAGAACTACCCCAACATTGAAAGGGTTGCTTTGGGAGGTAGTTGCCTTTCTCCCCTACATTGGGCATCTTTAGGTAAAAGTCAATAGCAGAATTAAGCTTTGGGTTCATTTAGTTCAGAGGAGCCAGCATTAAAGAAGTCTTCCAAGTTAATGGCTTCAGAAACCTAAAATACTGCCTTTCCCCCCTTTTCCTACCATCCAAGTTTTGCCATTTTCAGAGGATTTTCAAACAAAGATGGTCAAATTCCACTTTCTGTGGCCTGACACTCATGGAAAACCATGAAGAGCATTTTCAAACTGCAATTTAAGACAATGTTTATTCAACAGAAACTGCTCCATTATGTGGGCTTCTTGAAAATCCACCCTGTTGAAGTTGCTTAAGATTCAGCCAAAATGACTTGTGCTTCCAAGAAAGGCTTTTTTTCTCCCTTGTACAATTTTGAAAGTAAATTCTTGAGCTGTTTGTTTTGCCTTTTTTTAAGTCAAGTGATTGTTTTCACTGATAGCTTCCTCATGGATTCCTAAAAGTGCAGTAAAATATTTTTAACTAAAGAAAGATTATGATTATCATCATCTTCAAATCCCTCTTTCCTGTAGAAGTTCCCCTTAGTATAAATCATACTTACTTTATTGAATAAAGCCTCATCATTCATCATCATGATAATTACATTCTGTAAGAGATGCCAAAATTATTTTCTTTTCCTGATTAAGAAAATGTGTGAGCCTCAAATAGCCATCAGGCACTAGGGTTTTCCTGCCATTTGAGACCACTTTAACCAGTGGAAAAATACAACGTTAAGCTACCATTGCCTTCCTACCAATTATTGTCTAAAGTCAATTCCTGAAAAAGTAAACTGGCTGTAAAGTCCCTTGGCAAACATTGATTTGTGGAAACAGCATTTTTCTATGAACTTCCCAAATTTATATTTCATATTCCTAGTACTTCAAATACCCTGTATAGTGGAGAGGGAAAAATTCTCTAATGAATTCCAAGAAGCAGAAGATCAGAATTTCTTCAAATGTAAGACTTCTATTTTAAAAATGCCCGTATTTTGCTCAGCTATGTAGTGTACTACCTCTAAATGTGATTACTTAGCACTTGTGGGAAATGATCAATAAAACAGTATATGTTCCAAGGTGAATTGCAGATTCTGCTGGGCTTACACAGATCCTCTTTTTGATTCCTAAAGAACTGACAGCAAACATCACAATTATAATATAGAGCATGCTATTCATATTCCTAAACCTTGAACACGTTCTGCCTCAAAGCAAATGTTACTAGAAGAAACAAGCTCAATATTTTATCATATTATATTTAAAAATGAGTGATCTGATCATTCTGGAGAGTAACTTGAAAGTATACCTAAAGGGCTATAAAATTATGCATACCCTTTGACCCAGCAAAATATCACTTCTAGGTCTATATGTCAAAGAGATTTTTCCCCCTAAAGGAAAAGATCCTATATGCACAAAATATTTACAGAAGGTGTGTGTGTGTGTGTGTGTGTGTGTGTGTGTTTGTGTGTGTGTGTTTGTGTGTGTTGGCAAAGAACTGGAAATTGAGGGGATGCCCATCAAATGGGAAATGGCTAAGCAAGTTATGGTGTATGATTGTGATGGAATACTGCAGTGCTCTAGGAAATAATAAGCAGGATGGTTTAAAAAAACACCTGGAAAGTCTTTATATGAACTGATAATAAAGTGAAGCAAGTTGAAACATGAGAACATTATACACAGTAACAACAATATTTTAATGAGGATCATGTTAGAGACTTGCCTATTCTGATCAAGACAATGTTCCAAGACAATTCCAAAGGATTGTTGATGAAAAATGCTATCCACCTCGAGAGAAAGAACTGGAGTTTGAATACAGATCTAAGCATGCTTTAATTTTTTTCCTTTATCTTCTTTTGCAACAGAGCTAATATGGAAATATATTTTACATGATTGCACATGTATTTATTCAGCCTGACACTTCATGACCCCATTTGGGGTGTTCTTGGTTTTTGTTTGTTGTTTGTTTTTGTTTTGTTCTGTTTTGTTTTGTTTTGCTCCTTTTTCCAGTCTATGGCTTGACATTGAACTTGATGTTAAAGTTGAGCTTTGCTCACTTAGAGGTGAGGAGGCACTGTCCTATGCTTCAGGCTTTTTCATTCTGCTGTTTTCAGAACTAATTCTGGGGGTCTGAAAGTTTTTGGTGATTCCGGGGTGGTATGATTCTGGGAAAGGTGTGATCACTGTTCTGCTCAGTGCTCTCATCTTTACCCATGAAGGGCCGCTGCTCCCTTGCACTCACAATTACTAGTGCTCCTCTTAGCCCTGAAACAAGTAACCAGGGTTTCTGCTCTGTTGTGACCAATGATAAGTGCTTCTCTCTGCCCTGGAACTGTGACCAAGAATTTGCTTATTGGCAAGAGTTGCCAATCAGTGCCAGCTGCACCCAGAGACAGTAAAACATCCCCATATAATCTCTTTCTGATCAGTTTTCCCACCCCTTACTGTCTCTAAGTTAAGAGCTTCCATAGCTCTTGTTGCTGCTATATGAGCTGCCTCCAAGGCTCACTGCTGGTGCTCCTTTTGTGCTCCAGGTCTGTGCCCACGCAGGTTTGACTGACCTCTCCTGCAAACCTCTTAAATTATCTTACACTAGAAAGATGTCTCCCTCTGACCTTTTGTTGGTTATACCATTCCAAAATTTTATTTGAGGTGTTATTTTAAAGTTGTTTGGAGGGGAATTTTCGGAGAGTTTAACTGGGTCCCAGCCTGTACTGTGCTACTTCAATGAAAGAATGACTGCTCACCAAATAAGTTGGAAAAAAATAAAATAATAGTTATTATTTATGCAGCACTTTAAGGTTTGCAACAAAGTTTACATATTTTATATATTTTTTTAATCCTTACAACAAACCTGTGAGGTAGTTTACATAATCTACATTTTATACATAAAAACTGAGGTTGTTTACATGAATTGGAAAATCAAAGTAAAATGTGGTCAGCATTCAATTGTAAAAATTAAGTGCTTATAAAATGGCAAACTCCACTAAATTGCTGCAGTGGATGCATTCTGTCTTCTATAGATAATTATAAGAAATATCTTGACTATTCTTGTAACATTAATCCCCACCCCTATGAACAAAAGTTAAGCTGTATTCAAATAAGAATTTGTAAAGGGTGACTGAAATATCCAGGCATTTTAACACACTTCTGTAATCTTCACAGTTGGGGATATGAGGCTGGTGGATTGTTTGAGGTCAGGATCGTGACCTATAGTCACTGGTCAAGTATCCTTACTAAATCTAGCAGCAATCAAATGAGCCCCCATGATCAAGGGCCATCAAACCACTTATGGAGAAGGGAACCATCCGAGGTCAGAAATGGATCAGATCAAAACTCCGTGTCTATCATTAGTGAGACCAAGCTCATGAGTGGCCACTGTGTGTCAACCCATGTGAGATAGGGAAACCCAATCTCAAAAAATAAAAAGCAGTTTTGATCTGATCCATTTCCAACTTTAGGCAGTTCTTTCCTCCATAAGCAGCATATTGTTGCTTGCTCATGGGGGTTTACCTTGTTGATTGAAGTAGTATCTAAGTCAGTTATTCTGTGAAAACACACAAAACTGGTTTAACAGTTTTGAGTAAGCTTTGACAGTCAAACATAGGTCTTAATTGCCTTACCAATAATTTTCTCCATTTAAGTACCTAATTCAATGCCCCATTGTGGCATATAGGTGAGCCTATGTGCTTTAAGAATATTCCAGGTGAGAAGAACCAGGACCAGAAAGATTTACAAGTGAATTTTATTGAACATTTAAAGTTTAACTAATTATAATATTAAATAGTTTATTTGGAATAATAGGTAAAGAAGGAATTCTACCAAACTCCTTTTATGAAACAAATATGATAATGATATCTAAGCCAAGAAGAGTAAAAACAGAAAAAGAAAATTATAGACTAATTTCATTAATGAATATGGATGCAAAAGTCCCAAATAAAATTCTAGCTAAAAGATTACAATATATCACAAAGATTATACATTATGACCAAGTAGGATTTATACCAGGAATGCAAGGGTGGTTTAACATAAGAAAAACTATTAACATAATTAATTATATCAACAATAAAAGTTTTAAAAAATCAAATGATTGTGTCAATACATGCAGAAAAAGATTTTGTACTCTTTTTTATTAAAAACACTTGAAAGTATAGGTATAAATGGATTTTTCCTTAAATTCTAAAACAATCAGTAAGCATTTTTTGTAATGAGGATAAGCTAGAAGCCTTCCCAGTAAGAACAGATGTGAAACAAGGATGCCCACTGTCACCAATGTCACTCAGTATTGTATTGGAAATCCTAGCAATAGCAATGAGAGAATAAAAAGAAATAGAAGGAATCAGAATAAGGAAGGAGGTAATTAAACTATCTCTTTTTTGCAGATGATATGATGATATACTTGGAAAAACCCAAAGACTCAACTAAAAAGTTAGTTGAAACAATAATTTTAGCAAAGTAGGATAAAAAATAAATCCACATAAGTCATTATTCCTATATATTGCAAACAAAACCCTACAAGAAGAGATAGTAAAAGATATCTCATTTAAAATAACTCTAGATAGTATAAAATTCCTGGGAATACACCTGTCAAAACAAACCCAGGAATTATTAAAAAAATTATTTAAAAAATTCATACAAATAAAATCAGATTTAAATAATTAGAGAAACATTAATTGTTAATGGGTAGTCAGGGCCAATATTATAAAAAGAACAATTTCACCAGAAGTAATTTACATATTCAATGCCATCCCAATTAAATTACCAAAAAGTTATCTTACTGAATTAGAAAAAGGCAGTAACATCTGGAAGAAGAAAAAGTCAAGAACATCAAAGGAAATAATGAAGAAAATGTAAAGGAAAGAGGTTTAGCAGTGCCAGATCTCAAATTATATTCTAAGGCTGTAATTATCAAAACTATCGCTACTGCCTAAGAAATAGAAAGGTAGATCAACGGAACAGAGTAGATATAAAATTTATAGCAGCAAATAAATATTAACCTTGTATTTTACAAGTGTAAAGAGTTAAGTTTTTAAGTAAAGAGAACAGGCCTTATTTCCTACTATGTTTCCAAAGCCTCAACCATGAGACTAATACCAGATTATCTTTATTTTCTTAGTTGTTGTTGTTCAGGTGTTTCAGTCATATCTTATTCTTTATGACCCATTTGGGGTTTTCTTGATAAAGATACTGAAGTGGTTTGCCATTTCCTTCTCTGGTTCATTTAACAAATAAAGAACTGAGGAAAACAGGGTTAAATAACTTGCCCAGGTTTATACAGCTAGTAAGTGTCTAAACTTGGCTTTGAATTCATGAAGATGAGTCTTTATGATTCCAAGCTCAGTGCTCACTTTACCACCTAGTTACTTAATACCAACTTAAATAAGCATGGAGTTTCTCATTGCCAGCCAGCTGGCCAGCATAGGTGTTGAACTCTTTGGCCATGGCAACCCATGAAATAAAGAAAAAAATGGTCCTAAGTCTTCTTGGGCCCTTTTTATTACTGTAATGGTGGTATAGTGGTGTGGTGAAAAGGAGAGCAAAGGGTTACATGAATCACACAGTTTTGAGCATGTTATAAACATCATCTTAACTGTTCCTATTGTAAATGAGTGAAAGCATAATCTAAAGATCTATGAATTGATATGTTATTATAGCAACTTAACCATATCACTTGTAACATTTTCACTATCCTTGAAAATAGATGAAAGAAAGGAAATTGCACATAAAGACAGAAAGATAGCTCACAATATCTCCTCAGGAGTAATGAAGGGTTTGGAAGAGTTGGATTTTATTTTTTGTAAGTCAAAAGTCAACAAGAAGATATTTGAGCTTTATATACCAGTATCTAGTGCAAAGGATAAGGAGGTAGAGAAATTCTACAAAACACTCAATAACACACTTCAGATTAAATAAACATTTGTCATAATACTCAGTGATTTTAATGCAAGAGTGACTTGTGACTTGGAGAGAATATCTGGAAGATTACTGCTCAGGATCAAAAAGTAAAAGAAAACTGTCTATATGTCATTAACAGTTTCTTCAAGAAAGGAAGCAGAAAATTGAGTTAATACAGCATTAAATTATATACATTTAATTGTATATTTTACATATAGCTATATACTTGAAATAATTTTCTTATAATTATTTTAACTTTCTTCTTTGGTTATTGAAATGATTATGTTCATTGATGATTATCAAAGTCAAATATATATATGTATATATATATAGATAGATAAAGATATAGATATATAGATATATGTATTTAAATAAGGGAATTTTGAGGAAATGAATATGGTGAGAACAGAGTAATATCACAGAAATTCAGATTGATTCTATTGTATTACACAGAAAATTATTGGTTACCAATTTGAGAGTTGATGTCATTTACATTTATATAGTCCAAACATCAAATTGTCAGAAAAAGTATCTAAATAAACCCTAACTTTGAAAAAAGAACGTGTGAGGAGATATTTGGTTAGGAGGGACTGAGAAGGAACATAGGAGTTCAAAGTATATCAAGTCAGACAACTTATTACTTACAGGCATGCATGCTGTCTTTTCTGATATTGTGATTCTTCCCCATCATTCAGACTCAGGGGCTTGGAAAGATAAGTAGCTGAGACATTTTTAGTTTTACTTTCCAATTGAGTTCTGGCCCTGATATCTTAGATTCATAGGGTAAAATGGAAATTAAAAGAATCCACTGACCACCTCCTGAAAGAGATCCCAAAATGACAACTCCATGAATATTATAGGCGAATTCCAGAGCTTCCAAGTCAAAGAGAAAGTACTTAAAGCAACCAGAGAGAAACAATTAAATTATTGTGGAGCCACAGTCAGACTCACACATGATTTAACAGTTTTCACATTAAAGGAGCAGAAGGCTTGGAATATGATATTCCAGAAGGTAAAGTGTTCCTGATTAAAAAGAACAGAGCTGTATAGAAAATTTGACATTCAGGCCAAGATGACAGAGTAGAGGTAGGAACTCACTTGAACTCTCCCAAATTACCCTCCAAACGACTTTAAAATAATGCATCACATCAGATTATGGAGCAGTAGAATCAACAAAAGGTTGGGGTAAAATAATTTTCTTACCTAAGACAACTGAGGATGTTGACAGGAAAGATTTGTTACACTGAGGTGGTAGTTGGGCCCAGAGTTGGGCCCATACCACAGCAATACCAGTAATAAGCCTTGGAAATGGCTGTATCAGTGCAACAGGAACTTCAGGAGCTATCAGCACATAGACAGTAGGGGCTCAGACAACTGGTCAGAAAGAGATTATGGGTACCTTTTGCTGGTGTTAGGTTCAGGTCCCTCCTGCATTACTCATACAGTTCCAGGTGAAAGATCCAGGATGATAAGGAGCATTAGCATTTGTGACCACTGCAGAGCATGAGCCCCAGTCACAATTCCAGGTTGTAGAAGAGTGCTTGTGGTCAATCACAAGGGAGTAGGGACCCTGGTATCCATTCCAAGGCAGAAAGCAGTATGAGCACTTGAAACTGCAGAAAAGCGGGAGCCCTGGGCACAATTTCAGGGTGAAGAAAAGAACTAGTACTTGCTGCTAGAGTAGAATGACATCCCTTCCTGAGTAAAGCCCAGATAAGAGACACTTATTTTACTTCAATTGTAATAAAAGACCTGGGGCAGGATACATGAATAAACTAAGTAATTAATTTTAAATTTTATCGAATTTATTGTCTGTAGTAAGACATGTTCAGTTATTAGCCATATTCAAGTGAAATAGATTCTACACCCTACATAGACCACTGCTTTTAAATACTCTCTAAACTTGGGGACAATTTTAAGGCAATTCTTGTGTAATTTACTTGCATTTCAGAGCATGTTCTATACTACAAGTTTATTCCAAGGACCTAACCTTACATGTGATTATATAACTGTTAGTAGCAAGATGACAAACCCAAGAATTTCTTAATTGTTTAGGTTATGAAAAGGAGTATAATTTCAGATTGCATAATTTAGATTTTACATACTTTTATCTTATTATAGTAATTTAAATGTGTCCCAGTATGTCTTTTACATAAAAATTCAATATTGTATTTATGTCTTCTGTTGACCACCTGCCATGATTATAGAAATTTGCCATAAAAAGGAAAAAGATGGATATAGCTATAGTAAGGGAGGTGGCTCCCCTAGATTGATGTCAATTTCAGCCATGAGTCATATAGGCAGGTAATTGTATTGAAATAATGTCACAGCCAGGCTCAGAATTAGCCAAATAAAAATGTTTTCTGTTAGAGAAGAAATATAACACTGATATCCTAACTTATATCACAAAACAGTGATAGGTAATAAAAACTTAATTTCTCCAAAGTTTCAACTTAACTATGGGCTAATAAAACTAGAGCCATAAGGTTTGAGCTAGTTTTCACCATCTGACCAAGTTGCTGGCAAAGCAAAATTAAAGTGACTGTATTAAATTGTATTGAGATCTGTTTTGCAAAATATTTTAATAGAAACATCCAGGAACCTCTATAGGTGATCTGAAGCAGTAAAGCGGATTTCCTGGGAAAAGGTGTTCTGAGGACAGACCAATTCTAGAATGCTTAACAGGAAAGGTTTCCAGAAGACCAGGTGATTGCATTAGGAGATGTAGACAGCTGCATGAGACATATGAGCCCTAAGATATAATGAATTAGTGAAATGGACAATGGGAATGGGTTTCCAAGAAAGAGATTGAATGTTTACCCTTCCTTCTCATTCTTTCCAATGAGCTAATGTTTTTTACTTGATTTTTTTTTTAAGGCAATTGGGGTTAAGTGATTTGCTCAGAGTCACACAGCTAGTATGTGTCAAGTGTTTGATCTGAGGCCAGATTTGAATTCAGGTCCTCCTGACTTCAGGGCCAGTGCTCTATCCACAGTACCATCTAGCTGCCCCACTAGCCAATGTTTTTGTAAGTCCTGCTGATTGAAGGGATTGCCCTAAACAGTACCTGTCAAAGCACAAGTCAATCACTTTCCCTCTTCCTTTTACACTATTCCCACCATGGAAAAACACTTAAGCCTTATAATTAACAACCCTTGATGAAGTGTTTATAGGATTCTTTGAATCCTGGTCAGTCAATCCTGAGAGGCAGATAGATGGAATTTCATTTTTTAATTGGCATATCAGTTAGTGATTAATTGGGGAAACTGTTTCTCATTGAATCAAAGGGGAGAATGAGGAAAATTATTATTATGCTCTATTATTTAAAACCAATATTATTCTATAACCAATCCTATCCCTCATTTTGTCCTCAGTCAAGCTCACAAGGAGACTTCTTTTAGTTCAAATTAAAGGCATAGTTGAGGAATGTAACCACTCCTAACCCCCTGGGTATTGACCTCCTAACAAGTTTAAAGTAGAGCCTTTGCTTCTGTTTATATACAAAAAGAACCAACTTGGGCTGGGTGCCTCAGTAAAGGATTTTCCTGTCCTTGCTTTTACTCTATAATCATGGCAGGTGGGGAATAGTTAGGATGACTTGGTCTCTAATGGAAATACTAATCAGGGTGATTCTGATTGAGGGGGTTCTGTTTTACTAGCCCAGATTACTAGAGGTAGCTGAGTGTCATAAAGCAATTAGCATTGTTTAATTGTCATAGAGGGGCAAAATTAGCCATACCTGAAGGCCAGCCGACTTTTCCCCAGCTGCAGCTAATCATAAGTCTTTTCTTACCCCACTCCTTTGGGGTAACAATGCTTATGGCCTTTACAATCTCTTCAGGGTTCTGATCTAACTTGGGTGGGGGGCAGTTTGACTCCTTTTAACAGTTATGCACATCATGGTTAATAAACTGTTATCTTGCCCAGAAAAAAAGATAAAAAATAAAACAAAATCAACAGAAAGAACAAATAGAATATGTGAAATGTCTCGTTCAAAAAACAGCTGAAGTTTGAATGCAGATCGAAGCATACTATTTGCTCTTTTGTTTTCTTCTGTTTTGTTTTGTTTCTTCTTTCTTGTGGTTCCTCTTATTGGTTCTAATTCTTCTTTACAACATGACTAATGTTTAATATGTTTAATAGGAATGTATATGTAGAGCCTATATCAGATTGCATGCTGTCTTGGGGAGGGAGGCGAGAAGGGAGGGGGAGAAAATTTAAAACTCAAAAGCTTATGGAAGTGAATGTTGAAAACTAAAAATAAATTAATATTAAAAAAAAGAAAAGTCAACATATCCTATAGTGCTTTGCAAAATTTAAGTGCTTAATAAATGAATGTTAAATGATTAAAAAAATAAACTATCTGTATATGGAAGAAAAAAGAAAGAAAGAAAAACAACTGACCTGGAAATAGATTGAGGAGAGATAATTTAATAATTACTGGACTACCTGAAAGTCATGATTTGAAAAAAGAGCCCAGACATCATATTTCAAAAAAATCATAATCAAAACTGCCTTGATAACTTAGAAGCAGAGGATAAAATAGAAATTGAATATATATATATGTATATATGTATACATATATATATACACACACACATATATATATGTATATGTCATTGTTCACATCCTAAAAGAGATCCCAAAGTGAAAACACCTGGAATATTTTAGCCAAATACCAAAGCTACCAGGTCAAAGAGAAAATACTGCAAGCAACCAATGTCATCAATACAAAGATCCGAGACAATTCCACAGTACTCATGATGAAAAAAATGCTATCTACCTCCAGAGAGAGAAGTGATGAATTCTGAGTGCAAATTGAAGTATAATTTTCTCACTTTTTTGCTTTTTGGGGAGATGATATGGCTAATATGAAAATGTGTTTTCCTTGATTTCACATGTATAAATTACTTCATATTATTGTCATTCCCAGTGGGTATTGGAGAGGTGGGAGAAAAAGAATCTAAATCTCAAAATTCAGAAAGAAAAGAATGTTAAAAAAAAAAAAACCAAAAAAATGCTTTATTCTCAACAAGGCAGCTAGATAATATAATTGAGGACTGACAGAGTCAGGAATTAAAATCTTTTTCAGACACTGCCTAGCTATGTGATTCTGGGTAGGTAAGTCACTTAACCTCTCAGCTTCAGTTTCCTCATCTGAAAAAGTACAGATAATAATAGCTTCTAAGTCAGTAATTTGTGAGGATTGAATTAGATTTTACAGTCAGTAGGCTTTGCAAACTTTAAAGAATTATACAAATTGGTATCTATTATTATTATTACTAAATCCAGTCTATGGAGATATAGAAGTGGAAAAGATCTCAGAAATAATATACTGCAACCCATTCATTGTACAGATGAGGAAACTGGGTTGCAGAGAGTTTAAACTATCTGGCAAAAGATTCATATGTAGTAAGCATCTGAAGGGAATATTGAACCCAGGTCCTCTGGTTCCAGTTAGTTTTCTTTCCACTATACCACACTGCCAAAAAGTAAGATATACTTTTTCCTTATAAAAATCCTCCATGTATTTTACTTCCATCATCTGTATTATGCAGTATCATATAAATGAAAATATGTACACTTTTTAAAAGAAATCAAAATATATCACTACTTAGGAAGAACCATGAATGTATATAGCATTGTGAGAACATGAAAAATGTTCTGTTATAAGCCACTCACAATCAAATCTCTTCAAGAGCTACACTATTCATAAGAAGAAACATCAGAAATAAGTGTCAAATATTCAGAGATATGTTTAAAATGTGGCTATTAAGACTACCATCTCAAAAAAAAAACTGAGGAAGTGTTTATTCATAATTTTGAATATCTTTTTCATGAATTTTTCAATCAGCTATTTCAGTGCCAGCTCCTATATTCGAAACTATTTCTGGTTGCCTACTGACCATCTGTTGAAATTATTTTACACCTATGTTTCCTTTGGACTCTCTGACACATGTATAAGTGAACAAATCCATTGTTCAACATTAGTCAATCTGGGTTGAAAGTAAGGCCTTTTTACATTTTTGTTCATTGGCAAGAATATTTTACTTATCTTGTCTTCCCTATCCAATTTACATACAGAATTTACATACAGAATCACTTTCAGTATCTGGCAGTCCATTTAAAAAAGTCTCTTCTTCTGCAAACTATTTAGTTCTTTCTCATACTCAGTTACAGAATACTGTTTTCTTCATTTGAAGAAGCCTCAAACAACTCCAGAATCATTTACTGAATAACTGTCTAACTTACTACAGGGTACTCCATTCAATAAAACATTAACATCATATCAACAATAACAACCAACAGACAAGTAAACAAGAAAATAGAAAGTGGAATATACAAAATTGGAATTTACAAAGTAGAGAAATAATAAGGAATTATTCAAGTTACCAAATGATTCTTTGAATATTTAAGATTCCTTGCAGGATTTCTTTAAATACTGATTTCATTTGTGGCATATAATTATTTGTTTTCAGATCACTTAACATTTATAATGTTAAACACTAGGTATGGGATTGGGTAGCGTGAGCAAAGAAATACTAAGAAGCTCCACTATTACCATCTGATGATCAATCCTAAATTAATATAGTCTTCATAAACGTGTAAAGCAAGTCAATCAGAAAATATTCAATTTTGGAAATGGGATTTTGCAAAACAATTTTGCAGGAACACTTTTATGCTGTCCAGAGAGGAGAGGAGTGAATGAATGAATGAATGGATGGATGCATGAATGCATGAATGAATTGCTCTTCATTATGTCATGAAAGTCTAGCCATGTTTTTTTTTCTAAAATCACTGAGTTCATCATTTCTTATAGCACAATAGTATTCCATCACAATCACATACCACAACTTGTTCAGCCGTTCCTCAATTGATGGACATCCCTGCAATTTCCAGTTATTTGACACCACAAAGAGAGCGGTATAAACATTTTTAGAACATATGGGTTCTTTTTCCTTTTGAAAATAGACCAACTAGTGGTATTTTTGGATCAAAGGATATAAGTAGTTTAATAACACTTTGGGCATAATTCCATATTGCTCTCCAAAATGTTGGATCAGCTCACAGATCCACCAACAATGAATTAGTGTCCCAATAGTCCATATCCTCTCCAACATTTGTCACTTTCCCCTTCTATCATTTTAGGCAATCCAGTAGGTATGAAATAATATTTCAAGACTGTTTTAATTTACATCTCTAGTCAACAATTATTTAGACCATTTTTTTTAATAAATTGTTTTGATTTCTTCTTTAGAGAACTGCCAGTTCACATCCTTTGACTATTTATTAATTGAGGAATGACTCATATTTTTGTAGATTTGACAAAGTTCTTTATATGAGATATGAGACCTTTTCTATAGAAACAGTCTATAAATTCCCCCCCAATTTTATGTTTTCCTTCTGTTCTTGGTTACATTAGTTTTATTTGTACACAAACTATTTAATTTAACGTACTCAAAATTAACCACTTTATACCTATCTTTGCTCTCTATCTCTTGTTGTTCTCCTATCCAGAAATCTGATAAATAATATGTTCTATGTTCTTCTAATTTTCTTGTAAAATCTCTCTTTATATTTAGGTCATGTATTCATTTTAACTTAATTTTGGTAAATGGAGTAAGTATATGTCATGTTTCTACCATACTGATTCCCAGTTTTCCCAACAATTTTTACCAAACAATGAATTCGTATCTCAAAATCTTGTCTTTACACTTGTTAAATATAAAGTTATTATGTTTGTTTGATGCTGTAAATTGTATGTTAACTCTATTCCATTGATCTACTTTTCTATTTCTTAGCCAGTACCAGATAATTTTGATAATTACTGCCTTATAATATAGTTTAAGATCTAGTACTGTTAAACCTCCTTCCTTTTCATTTTTTCATTGGTAATCTTGACTTTTTGTTTTTCCTAGTGAATTTTGTTATTTTCTAATTCAGTGTATCTTTTGACCACAGTAATGAAAATGTCTAGCATCATCTAGTCACTTTGACAGACATATTCTGCCAAATTCTCTACTAAACTATTTCAATTACTTTCCTATCTGGAATGTCACCTGGCCAAGCATTTTGGCACTCAGTCGCCTTTTGCTATCCTACTAGTTGGATGTTCCAACAATTACTGGTTCATGGGAAGGCTTCGGGATTTAGCATTTTAAGCTTCTATTGTATGAAACTCACTAAGAGTAAAGCCTACAAATTGTGCTTTAGCATCCTTACAGCCAAGGAGGTATGAGAAACTCTCAAGAATGAAAGCCTGAAGACACAAAAGGAAATTAGTCCTATGACAGCAAAAAGAAGGTTGTTTGAAGGGATTGATATAGAAGAACATGGACAATCTAACAAAGTTGGATTTTTCAGAAGTTTCGTAAAGGAGACTGAAGCAAGTATATTTAACAAAGCATGAACAAAAGTGTGGCATTGCTGGGTCAGAGTAATGTTATGTGTGCCTGTATAGCAAAAACATTTAAAAATATATTAGAAGAAAAGAAGAAGGTCGGTGAAGGGGATCTTGGTATAGCATTGATTAAAAGATATTAACTAACAATAGATGATAGAGCTACTCAGTTCTTAATTTATTTCTGTTTTATATGACAAGAAGGAATAAAATTGCAATCATAAATATATCCACTTTTTGCAATAGACAAGATAGAAGAAAGTGGATAATAGGAAGTTGATCCCCAGGATAAGTAAGCCAGTAAGTAACTAAAAGAGCATCTAGATTTTCAAATCATGTAACAAACACTATAGAGGACTGATATTTTCTACAACCCTCATGACTTCTCAGTCCTCTCCAGAATAGGAATTATACATTAATTAATTCAATAAATATGGATAAATGTGGAGTAGGGAAGACCTACTAAGTGCCAAGCACTGTGGTAAGTGCTAGTAATAAAAAAAGAGGCAAAAGACAGTCCTTGCCCTGCAGGAGTTTACAGTTTAATGGTTAACATGCTAACAAATCTATAACAAATTATATATAAGATAAATAGGAACTAATTAAAAGAGGGAAATACCGAAATTAAGAGGGGTAGGGAAGGCTTCTTGTAGAAGTTATGGTTTTATTTGGAACTTAAAGGATTTTGAGAAGCAAGTAAGAGAAGCAGAGGAAAAGCTGGGAAGAGAAATGAAAGTGATGCAAGAAAATCATGAAAAACTAGTAAACGGCTTGCTAAAGGAGACCCAGAAAAATACTGAAGAAAATAACACCTTAAAAAATAGCCTAACCCAAATGGCAAAAGAGGTCCAAAAAGCCAATTAGGAGAAGAATGTCCTAAAAAGCAAAATTGGCCAAATGGAAAAGGAAGTCCAAAAGCTTACTGAAGAAAATACTTCCTTAAAAATGAGAATAGAGCAATTGGAAGCTAGTGACTTTATGAGAAATCAAGACACTGTAAAACAAATCCAAAAGAATGAAAAATTAGAAAACAATGTGAAATATCTCGTTGGAAAAACAACTCACCTGGAAAATAGATCCAGGAGAGAGAATTTAAAAATTGTTGGACTATATGAAAAGCATGATCAAAAAAAGAGCCTAGACATCATCTTTCAAGAAATGATCAAGGAAAACTGCCCTGATATTTTAGAACCAGAGGGCAAAATAGAAATTGAAAGAATTCACCGACCTCCTCCTGAAAGAGATCCCCAAGGGAAAACTCCTAGGAATAATGTAGCCAAATTCCAGAGTTCCCAGGTCAAGGAGAAAATATTACAAGCAGCCAGAAAGAAACGATTCAAGTATTGTGGAAACACAACCAGGACAACACAAGATTTAGCTGCTTCTACATTAAGGGACCAGAAAGCATGGAATATAATATTCTGGAGGTCAAATGAGATAGGATTACAACCAAGAATCACCTACCCAGCAAAACTGAGTATAATCCTTCAGGAGAAAAAATGGTCATTCAGTGAAATAGAGGACTTTCAAGCATTCTTGATGAAAAGACCAGAGCTGAATAGAAAATTTGACTTTCTAATACAAAACTCAAGTGGAACATGAAGAGGTAAACAGGAAAGAGAAATTGTAAGAGACTTATTAAGGTTGAACTGTTTACATTCCTGCATGGAAAGATGTTATTTATAACTTATGAGACCTTTGTCAATATTAGGGTAGTTGGAGGGAGGGAAAAAATTATATGTATGTGTATATATAAATAGATAGATAGATAGATAGATAGATAGATATAGATATAGATATAGATAGAGGGCACAGGGTGAGTTGAACATGAAGGGGTCATATCTGGAGAATAAAATTAAGGGGTGAGAGAGGATTATACTGGGAGAAGGAGAAAGGGAGAGGTAGAATGGGGTAAATTATCTCACCAAAAAAAAAAAACCCAGAAAAGAAAAGGCTCTTAAAGTAGAAGGGAAACAAGGGAAGGTGAGAGGGAATGAGTGAATCTTATTCTCATAGGATTTGGCTTAAGGAGGGAATAACATACACACTCAACTGGGTATGGAAATCTATCTTACTCTACAGAAAAATAGGGGGAGAAGGGGACAAGAGAGCAGGGGAATGATAGAGAGGAGGGCAGATTGGGAAAGGGGGTTATGAGAAGCAGACACTTCTGAGGAGGGGACAGGGTCAAAAGAAAGAATAGAATAAATGGGGCGGTGGGATAGGATTAAAGGAAATAGAGTTAGTTTTTCACAACGTGACTACTATGGAAGTGTTTTGCATAACTACACATGTATAACCTGTATTGAGTTGCTTGCCTTTTCAATAAGGGTGGATGGGGAGGGAGGAAGGGAGAAAATTTGAAACCCAAAATTTTAAAAAACACATGTTTAAAAAACTGTTTTCACATGCAACTGGGAAATAAGAAATACAGGAAATGGGGTACAGAAATCTATCCTGCCCTATAGGAAAATAGAAGGGGAAAGGGATATAAGAGAAGGGTAGGGAGTGACAGAAGGGAGTGCAGACTAGGGGAAGGGGTATTCAGAATGCATTGCTATCTTGAAGTGGGGGGAGGGGCAAGATGGGGTGAAAATTTGGAACTCAAAATCTTGTGGAAGTGAATGTCGAAAACTAAAAATAAATAAATTAAAAAAAAAAAAAGAAATTAGCAAGTCAGAGGGTAAAAAGAAATGGAAAGAATCCACCAATCACCTCCTGAAAGAGATCCCAAAAAGAAAACTCCTAAGTATATTGTAGCCAAATTCTATAGTTCTTAGGTCAAGGAGAAAATATTGCAAGCAGCCAGAAAGAAACAATTCAAGTATTGTGGAAACACAATCAGGATAACACAAGATTTAGTAGCTTCTACATTAGGAGACCAGAGGGCTTGAAATGTAATATCCTGGAGGTCAAAGGAGACAGGATTACAGCCAAGAATCACCTACCCAGCAAAACTGAGTATAATCCTTCAGGGGAATTCTTGATGAAAAGACCAGAGCTGAATAGAAAATTCAACTTTGAAATACAAGACTCAAGAGAAGCATGAAGAGGTAAACAGGAAAGAGAAATCATAAGAGACTTTTTAAGGTTGAACTGTTTATATTCTTGCATGGAAAGAGGTGATATTTGTAACTCATGAGACCTTTGTCAGGGTAGTTGGAGGGAAAAAAAGTATATGTAGATAGATAGATAGATGGCACAGGGTGAGTTGAAGATGAAGGGGTGATATCTGGAGAATCAAATTGAGGGGTAAGAGGATTACACTGGGAGAAGGAGAAAGGGAGAGGTAGAATGGGGCAAATTATCTCACATAAAACAGACAACAGAAACCTTTTCCAGTGGAGGGGAAGTGGGGGAAGGTGAGAGGAAATTATTCTCATAGGATTTGGTTTAAGGAGGGAATAATGTACACATTAAATTGGGTATGGAAATCTATCTTATCCTATGGGAAAATGGGAGGAAAGGGGACAAGAGAGTGGGGGGATGATAGATGGGAGGGCAGATTGGGGGAGGGGGTAATCAGAAGCAAACACTTCTGAGGAGAAACAAAGTCAAAAGAGAGAATAAAATAAATGGGTGGTGGGATAGGATGAAGGGAAATATTTTTAATTTTTTTTCCAGCAAAAGACAAGGTTTATTAGAACATCCATCATATTGGGCAGACTCTTAAGGAGTCTGAAACCTGTGTAAGCAGTGGCTAGATTTTAAGAATCTGACCAGTGGCTAGATTTTAAGAATCTGAGCAATGGCCACATTATAAGACTCTAAGCAGTGGCTAGGTTTTAAGAATCTCAGCATCTTAATGGAGACAAGATGGACATTATATACAGAAAGACTATGGGAGGAATCTAGGAGGGGCCAAATAGTCTATGAGGTAATAGAATTCCAGGGACCTGGACCACATGGCCAAGGGAGAATGGAGAAATGGCCTGGGGCCATAAGGAGGTCCACAATGAAAGGCCAGTTGATGGGATTATAGGCTCAGGGGAACTCCAGAGATTTGGCTGTGTGGGAAAGTCCAGGGTTTTTCTTTTCTGGGGCCCAGATCCCAACCCCATCATTCCTCCCTTAAACAAGTGAGACCCAAATTCTTTTGGAGTGAGGGGCGAAGGTCTTGGCTTCTGAAACTGGTTCCTGCTGGCAAGGGGCGTAGAGCTGTCCCTGCCTCAAGGGGGTCCCAAAGAGGAGATTGACTGGAATTGAGCACAGGCTGCATCCAGGGAATGATGTGGGGACATTGGCTGGTACTCGCTGTTTGCTACCAACTGTAGGTAGAATGGTCCATAGTCTGGAAGACATAAATCTGATAGAAAAAACTGCAGGGCCCAGATATAAAGCAGGGACTAGATTTAGGGCCCAACTTTGAGAGGATAAACCATCCTTAGATTTGTTTGGATTCAGATAATTCAGTTTTCCAACCATGCAGTATCAAATCCACCTCATAGCCAGACTCAGGAATAGCCAGGTGGGTAACATTCCCTTTCAAAGGAACATAATGGGAAAACTGAGCCAGGAGGATCCCATCTTAGACTGAGGCTAAAATTGTCTTCTCGGCTTTTCCAAATGCTGACTTCCCACCAGTATCACCTCCTCTGAGTAGCTTGTGGCATTTCTCTCAGATGGTGGATTATTGATTATCGATGGATTATGACCCAACAGAAAACTCAAAATCCTATGAGCTTTTACCTCAAACAGCAAGTTTTATTAATCACAGCTTAGGAAAAACTTTTCCAGGATTTACATCTCAAACTTAAATTTCTCCTAATTTTTACATTAGCCAATCATTAGAGATTTCTATACACTTGGAAATTCTCAGCAAGCTATACGTAACCCAAACAAGCTCTTTGGTTAGTTTATACATTAAAAACAATAACCAACAATAGCTAACTCATTTTAGTGGTAACCAAATTATGAAAAGTTGCTTGACATAACTGATACATAAAGTTCACCAATTTGAAACTTGAAACAAACCCATTACCAATCAGGTGACTTCAGTTTTGTTAAATGCACTTCCAAATTACTTTATACAGAGAATCAACATCTCATTATTAATGGTTAAAACTACAAATTTAGAAGAGCGTGCTTACCCAAGTTCAGAGGCCAGCTTCTTTACCTGGAGCAGGATGTGCTGAACCTGGGTGATGCTTCCAGGCAAAGGTTGCCCTAGGGCCATTGCCAGTGGGGCCCATGCTGTAGCTGCTGCCCCTCCCCACGCCTTCCTTTTCCTCAGGTGGGGGAGGGTGAAATCAAAAGTTAGGGGTAAAGGGTGAAACTCTCTTCTATGAGAGGGGAAAACATATACCCTCTTGACTCAAGTGAAGGGAGTGGGAGAAAAGAGTGACCAGGGTTGTAAGGAGGAGTTCTAAACTCCTTAATGATCAATCACAAAACCTGCAGAATCTGTCAAGGTATTTTTTAGCTGTTTTAACTTTCCCTGTAACCTCCATGAAGGAGGATTCAGAGGTGCAGAGGGAAGTGAGTAAGTAAGCCTCAAGGAACCAAAAAGCAACTGCAGTTTTCCCCTATTCCCTAGCGCCAAGGGAATTAACCATGCACTTCCGGATAGGGCATTTGTCCTTGTCCTCTATGCTGCAGAAGGTGTACCCAGGTCCATGGCCTCAAACCGACCCAGTGGACCGAGAGCCTGAGAGTGTCAGGCCAAGTGCGAGACAGCCTCGTAACTGTCTGCCCGAAAACCGCTTCCAAGCCTTGGTGCTTGGAGAGCGACCCCAACTGCTAAGCAGGAAAGGGAGGGAGAGGCGGCATACATACCTTCCAGTCTTGTCTGGAGAAGAACTTGGGCTTAGGCAGTTTCCCCCATATAGGCCACCAAAATGATGTGGTTTAGGGGTTCAGGGGTGCTGGGACCCCAAAATCACAACACGTGGGTCCTGCCCAAAAGAATTCGACCCAAGCCTTCTTTCAGCCAAAGACAAGATTTATTAGAACATCCATCATATTGGGCAGACTCTTAAGGAGTCTGAAACCTGGGTAAGCAGTGGCTAGATTTTAAGAATCTCAGCTGAAATATTGTTAGTTTTTCACAACATGACTACTATGGAAGTGTTTTGCATGACTATACGTGTATAACCTGTATGTATTGAGTTGCTTGCCTTCTCAATGAGGTTGGATGGGGAGGGAGGAAAGGAGAAAATTTGGAACCCAAAGTTTTAAAAATAAATGTTAAAAAATTAAAAAAATAAGTAAAGAAAGATAAATGTGAATGGAGTAGATATATATATGTATATGTATATGTATACACACAGACACACACACTCACTCACACAATCCTGTATAGATTCTTTAGAGTCCTCCAAAAAAAAAAACAAACTGAAACAGCTGAAGGAATATTCTGTGGTCATAGCCAGACCATGCTGATATACTAAAAATCACAGCACTATCAAAGTTAATTTACACATTTAATACTGTGCCAATCCAATTATCAAAGGGATACTTTGTAGAAATTGATAAAATAGTAAAACTCACTTGGAAAAATAAAATAACTAGAATACAAGGGAAATGATTAAAAGAAGTAGATGAAATGCTATTACCCCTTCATCCCTACCTCATTTTGAGGTTTTATTTTGTAGCCTGTAATTTTGCTGAAGCTTTTGTCTAAATTAGTATGTTTGCTGATTCTCAAGATTTTTCAAATATACTACCATATTATCAGCAAATGAAAGGGGGAAATCTTATACTGATGAGAGGGACTACCATTGATGAACAATCCCATGGGAGAAGAAATGTTTTATACATGTAAATGAGGACATTACGGTGACAATGATACTTGAAAAATCCTGAAAAATAGGAGTGATAGCATAAAACTGGAGAAGGAAAAATATCATCCAGATTTCCAAATGTAAAATAGTCGATTTTGGCCCCAATCTTTGCAGGGCCTAGTCAATTATATTTTACCCTTTCCCCAGTTTCTCTTACCTACCATTGATTAAAGACCCCATCAACAGTATTCTCCTGTTTTGGGGTCCCAAAGAGTAATCATCTCAAATTCAACTTAGTCATTTAACATAGGGTTAGCTTTTAGAAAGAAATATTTACTTTAAAGACATAGTGAGAAGCAACATAGGAACATTTCCTCCCCACACCATGGAGGATACAATACCCCAATACCAACTGAAACAGCTGCTGACACAGCAGATAAAGTGTTGATCCTGGAATCAGGAAGAGCTGAGTTTGGATTTCACTTGAGCAGCTTACTAGTTATGTAACTGTAAATGTCACCTCTGTTTGCTTCATTTTCCTTAATTATAAAATGGGGATAATAATAGCACCTACTTCCTAGGACTTTTGTGAGGATCAAATGAAGTAATATTTTTTTAAGTGCTTAGCACAGTACCTGATATATAGTAGGCACTATATAAATGCTCATTCCCTTTCCCTTTACTTTCTCCTTATTTCCTTTTTGATACTAGCTAAACTGGTAGAAAAGGAGAATGCAATAATTTTAGTTTGCCTACATTTTAGTAACCAGTTCATGAGGTATCTTATACTATTTTCATGCAAAAAGTGAAGATATGTGGATGAGACATAAAATGATGTTCAGAACTGGTTTAATTAGGACACTCAAAGTAGTATTTCAGAATAGTACTTAATGGTTCAGGGAACAACCCAGGTTCTACTTGGCCCTATACTATTTAACTTTTTTTTTAATCAATGGCTAGGATAAAAGCATAGATGGCATGGTTATCAAATATTTGGTTGACAGTAAATGATGATACATAACTAAGAGAATGAATGACAGTCAGGATCCAAAAACATCAAGATTGGCTAGAACAGTGGACTGATGCTAATAAAATAAAATTCAATCTATAAACATTTTTAAGTGCCTTCTGCATGTCAGGTCCTGTACTATGTGCAAAGCTTATGTACTATAAATAGGGATGAATGTAATATCTTAAACCAGGGTTTAAAAAATAAATTTCACAATTATAGGATGGATGAATCATGGATAGACAGCACCTTATTTAAAAAAAATCCAACTGTTTTAGGGGAAAAAATCTAGATGTTTTATGTTTAGTTCTGAGCACAGCAATTTAAGAAGAATGTTCAAGAGTGTCTAGAGGAGGACTTCAACCAGGCTATTAAATTGTAAGCTCCTTGAGGACAGGAAATATCTTTTTCCTCTTGTATCCCTAGCACTTAGCATAGTGCCTAACACATAATTGGCACTTAATAAATATTTATTGATTTATTTTTGTTTCTTTAAGTGAAGTTTTTAGTGACTATTGTAAGGAAGGAAGGCAAGAGAAATGTTGGTGTGCACACTAACAGTCTACTTACTACCTTCCAAATACCTTGAAAATAGTACTGTCAGAGGGTTTGTTAATATTGGAAGAAAATGCTTTCACAACTACTTATAACTCATAGATTACTGATTTTTAACCATGTAGAGAACTCCTAATGAAGAATTCTCTACACCCATTCAGATCAGCAACTGTTCTACTCCTTATAGTCTCAGATTTAGTAACCCAAAGCAATGAGAGGTTGACATCCATAGGATGGTAGGCAGTACGTGTCTGAGATGAGACTGACTCTAAGGTCAGTTTTCTGTTCATACCATATCACTTCTCTAAAATGATGATGACGACAACGACAATAGATTACAGATTTAGAGCTCCAAGGAGGTCATGAAATTCAACCCCCCTAAATTTCCAGATGAAAAATGGGTAGTTAGTAATATTAAGGGACTTGCTTCAGGTCACAGAAATAGTAAGTGACATTTCTTTGCTTACCATTCACAATTATCACATTATGTATCTGGCTGACTTGAAGAATATTTAAGAATTAAAAAATAATAATAACTGAAATGTTACTAAGTGGGTTATAATGGGGACTAATTCTCCGTGTTTACTAACTAGTTCAAATATGGTGTAAACATGGGGATGGCTTAAATAGCATTTTAAGATTCTTGGGGAGCATTGATATGTTGTATTATGAACTTTATAACAATATTAAAATAATTTCCTCCTCTTTATAATGTTTGGGATCTAAGATTATGAAGCATAAACACTTTATGTAATGGCAGGGGAGTTAAATTGTAATTTAAAGAGAACTGCTCTGTAGGTGGGTGGCAAAGTACAGTTGTCTTCCATGCAATGCTATTAGACTTAAGAAGCTTAAGTGTCTAGTATGTAAGCAGCAGCTGGTGCTTTAGATGTGTGTGTAAGTGTGTATGTGTGTGTGTGTGTGTGTATGTAGTGTGTGTAGGCACAAATAAGTTGTCTCATGTTTTTCTAATATTTTGAGGTAAGGCATTCATTACTGGTTTCTGGGTCTTTGCACATCTCTTCAAATTACATCACTGTTACTGCTTTGATCAGTTTATTTTATCTCCTAAAGTTATTACCTTAAGTATGTATATTCAATTTTACACTGAAAACACAACTAGTACAAATAGTACATCCTAAACTTAGAATCCAGTAAAAGACGCCTAATGATCATATTTGTTCTTTTCATTTATTGTGTTGATATCTTTAGTTTTTAAATCATTTTCCAACATACCCCTTCCTCTTCTCCTATTAGAATTCCCTATTATTAAGGATGATTTTAATATTTGTCCTTGATCATGCAATCTAAAGCCCAATATACTAGTGTCACTACTCACCTTGATGTCTATTACATGAAAACCATCCAATTACTTAGCTGAAATACATAACCTACCTTAACAACAAGGTGCCTCTTTTCTGATGATCATTTTAATCATAACATTGATATGTACTTCATAAACAGTTGCCTTATATTTACTTGGGTAAATTATTTTGTATCTAATCAGTCATTACTAAGAGTGAATGTAGATAGTGGTTTGCCCTCAATTAGTCAGCTTGTAACTGCCTTTTTCCCTAAGGAAATAGGAAATATCCTTGAATGTTCTGCCAAAAGGATAATGATTATATTGAAACCTTTAAAGCTGACCTTTACCAATTGAATTTGCTGACTTCCCTCCCCACTATCAAGACTAATGCTAAAGTGTATAGTTGCTTCAAATATCTGGTTGTAGAAAAGTAAAATTTTATTTATTGTTAAAACATTGCATGTGCCTACAGAACAGTTTAGAGTATTACATACTAAAGATAAATTGGTTTTGAAAAAGAATAGATTATTATATCTGAGTCCCATTGTTACATAGGATAAAATCTTTATCTATCAGTAGGAAAATTAATACATCTTGATTCTTATAAATATCAGATTGCTTAGAAAGCTATTTATAAAATAATAATCTTTCACCATCCTATTCTGCTGTTTTATCAAAAAACTTATCCCCACTGCATTAACCATTAATTTATTTGGTGAAACTCATATAGGCTGAGAAAAGTGTTACAAATAGAGATGTCATGATATAATGGATAGAGAGCTGGCCTTGGACTCAAAAAGATCTAGATTTAACACCACATACTGTCACATATTGACTTGGGCTACAACTGGAAGTCATCTAACTTGTCATTCTCTGGATAATTCTCTAACTTTATAAATTGTAGAACAAGGACCAGCTTACACTTACAGGGTGAGTGTCCTCACTGGGACTCTACCCATGAAATACCATATACCAATGAAATCACAGGCCCATTTAAAGTACTTTAAAATATCTATCTATCTATGTATCTGTCTGTCTGTCTGTCTGTCTGTTGGTCTGATGATCTGTCTACCTAGCTACTTATCTACATGTGTACATACATAGATATGTATGTATATATTCACTATTTTTATAAATATGTGCAATATTTTAACTATAAGTTAAAATATTATTTTTTCTAAATATATTATCTATGTATACATATTTACACACATGTCTATACATATACATACATACATAGATATGAATATATATAGAGAGACATAATTATATTTTATGTATCAATAGATAGATTTATGGCTAATAAACATTTCATAAATTATTATGTTAGACAGTGCACCCCCTGTATTGACTGCTGTTCTCATAATTTTTCATAATCAATCAACAAGTATTTATTAAGCACCTGTGATATATTGTGTTAGGCTTTGGGGATATGATGACAACAGTGAAAACAGTCCCTGACTTCCAGGAGCAGTTTAGACAAGGGAGACAGCATGCATAAATATAGATACATACAAAATAAACACAATGTGATTCGGGTAGAAAAGTACTAGCAGAAGGGGAAATTGGGTATGGGGGGGGGGAATCAATGTAGAATGTTGTTCTTGAGCTGAGCCTTGATGGAATCTGGTGATTCTAAGAGAAGGAGGTGAGGAGGGTTTACTTTTCAGACTTGAAAGATAGCTGGTACACAAATGAGGAGGTAAGAAATGCATTACCATTTTTAAGAAACCATAACAATTTCAGTTTATTTTTTAGTTATTACTATTATTTTTACTATATAGTATGTATTTTATATATATGTATATAGTATGTATTACTATATAGTAATATATATTACTATATAGTATATATACTACTATATATAATATATATATTACTATATAGTATATATGTATATAGTATGTATTACTATATAGTATAGTATTTTTACTATATAGTATGGCACCCCCATACTGGTTCCAAGATAGTATTATAAAATGAATTAACCAAGGCAGACAAGAAAAGCTTTCATGTTGTATTAAAGCAAGTAAGGCAGAGGAATAGCCACTCAAGTGCCCTTAGTGTTCAGTGTTTCTGCTTTCTGGATGCTTCCACAAACCAACATCTCTCACAAATCAATTCTGTGCTTTAATCTAAAGAAGACAATGGCCTGAGCTGTCAACAAACAATACATTAGTTTTAGGAGCTCATTTTGGGTCCTCAATGGCTATGAGAAGAAAGTAGGGGGAAAGATATGAAACTGGCACATAGGATATATGGATATATTTGAAGCAGATATATGTTATAGGACATATGAGGCAAGAGATAGTTTCAAAGTTTAAAAGGAAAAAAAGTAGAATGACCCTGTATTTGAAACTCTAAAACTTCTTTAAGACCAATGGTTTCAAGTATTCAGGATATAGTTTTGCTGAAGGGACTGATCTACCACTTTAGCAGAATTGACAAGATTGCCAGAATGGGATCGTGAGCATGTGTTCTGTATATTGTAAATGCTCAGAAAAAAAAAATTGTTCACTAATTTACTAATACACATTCTTTTGACACTAATTCAAAACAGAGATAACAGTGTTTTGTCAATCAAGACAAAACATTCAAGTACCCTGATCTGACACATGTAAGGGAGGTCTTTTATTAATGCTGAGTTGAAGGTCAATGGCAGACCATTTTGGACAAGACTGGTTACTGAAATTAAAATAAATAGTTTCAAATATAATATGCAGTTTCATAATAATTAGATTTTAATACAAAAAGATGAAATTCCTGTCAATAAAGAGAAAAATGCTTCCCAGTGAAAATGATAACACATGACATTTGTGTTTATGTTGCCTCATTCAAGCTGCCACCCTTACACATATTAGGACACAGCTATCATAGAAATTAAAAATGAGTCAGTGACGGGAAGGGGTGTTGGTGGTGAAATAAATTACACTGCAAAAGCTGAGTAGCCAACAACAAGGTGACACTCTACCTGAGTTGTTCTAAATAATGACAGCCCTTTTCATTTTTTTTTTAATTTTCATTTTGGATATTGCTATTAGAGTGGACTGAAACCTGATTAGTATGATAAAATAATATTAAAACATAAAAGCCTACTTAAGATTTTTTTCATGGACCATTTCTTCTAGGTTAATAGCTCACAACATTTTCTTGCTGTGACCCAAAATTAAATACTAATGAAGCTTTAAAAATGATATTTTAGTTTGAATTTAACACCAAAAAACATTTACATATACACAACAGAACACAAAAAGATAATTCCTTAGGAAACAATAAATTTGAATTTTACACCACTTTCTTTTGTATGTATAAATACTTACACAGATATGTAAGTATACATATATGTGTTGTTATATAATCAATCATACATGTTATTTTTAAAGTGTTCTGCTTGTCTATGCTTCTTTCTTATTTTCTGTGTATTAAAAAAGTATTTCAGTGGCCCTCTTTTTTTGGCATCACCATTGATAACCCACCCTGCCTCACCCAACTTACTGAGAGAAAGGAAAAAACAAAACAAAAACAAAAAACATAACCCAATAACAAGTAAGCAGAGTAAGCAGAGTGAAGCAAAAGTAAACCATATAGTGGCTATATCCAAAATTATTTATCTCTGGATCTTGTGTCCAGAATTTCTCAATTAGGAAAAGGGTAACAGCCTTCATCATTGGTCCTCATAAGATGTAGTTAGTCATTGCTTTGATCATAGATCTTAAGTCTTTCAAAATTTGATTATGATTCTTTTTTTTCCTTTTTTCTTTTCCCCTACTCAAGGATATTTTGTTTGTTTGTTTGTATTAGTTTTGCTTGCAACTATTCCCTCACGTGTGTTATACTCCCTCTTAACCTTCTCATCTCTTTTTGTTTTCCTATTAATTTTGAAGTTAACTTTATTAAACAACACCCCAATTTATTAGTGTGTGTATGTCTGTGTGTCTATACAACTTTCTTTTGTTTATTTCATGTGAGTGATGTTTCTCTGATACATACTTGCCCCCACTTCCTTCATGTTTGTGTGTTTTCACACATGCCAAGTGTAAGAAATACCAAGTTGCATCTCTTCTTCCTCCTTCCTAGGTTAATGTAGTCCTCCTTTTTATTTCTCCTTTCTTTACACTCTTCACACCCTGAAAACATTAACAATTTACTCCTAGGAAACTGTGTATTTTCTTATTTCACTTCCTCATTTTAATTGAAGACATCAGGGTTCAGAAGGGACAATTGTTTCTCATTTTTACATTAGAATGTTATATAAATGTATAAATATAGAATGTTGTAAAATCCTGAAGCTACTTCCAATTGCTTAAATAAATTTACCTTTTTGGATTTCTCTGCACTTAGCTTTGGTTTTTTCATCAAAAATGCTTGAAAGTATTATATCCTATTGAAGGTCTACGTTTCTCTGTAGAATTGTACCCACATTTACAAGGCAAGTTATTCATGATTGTAAGCCAATACATTTTGTCTTTTGGGATATTGTACTTCAAGATCTCCTCTCCTATTAGTAGGAGCAATCAAATCTTGTATGATTTTTATTGTACTTCACTTGTACTGATTCCTTAAAACTTAAATTTCTTTAAAGATTTTTGTAATTTTTTTTCCCTTTCGCATGAACTGTGGTTTTTGGCTGAATTCTTGGGACTTTTCATTATGGAGATTCTTTCAAGAGGTGATTATCAGATTCTTTCTATCTTTACTTTCACATTTTTTACTATTAGAAATGGGAAGTTTTCATATTTCTTGAAATATAAAAATGCTTAACATTTACATAATATTTAATATGTTCCTGGCACTGTCTAAACACCTTAGAATTGTTATCTTATTCTATCATCACAACAACCCTGTAAGGTAAGTGCTTTTATTATCCTCATTATCATCCCCATTTCATGGTTGAGTAAACTGAGGCATATTGTAAGTAAGTGACTAGTAAGTAAGCTAGTAAATGTCTGAAGCCAGACTTGAACTCAGGCCTTCATGACTCCAGTACAGGTGGTCTATCCACTGTTCTACCTAGCTGCCAAATAAATATCCAAACTTTTTTTTTAATCATGTTTTTGGGGTAACCCTAAATCATTTCACCTTGACTAGTTTTCCATATAGGTTATTTTCTGATATCAACTATCTTACATTTTCTTCTATTTTTCCGTCATTATTTTCTTTTAATATTCTTCATTATCTCATATATTCGGGATAAAGTTTACCACTTTCTCTTCTAAGCTACTTATTATCCATCAGATTCTGCGCTTAGGGGTTTTTATTTTATTGTTTATCTCTTTGTGGAAAATCCGTTTTTTATTTTCATCTTTTCTTTTATGGAATTATAATTGAAATAAATGTTTATTCAGGTTTCTGTTTCTTTTGATTTACTCATCTGTTCAGCTATAGTTTCTGTAATAGGCCACTCTGCTAACACCAAGTTCTTCCCCCTGCTTCACTTTCAGTTGGGGTGGTCAACGTGCTTGGTCACTTCATGAATTCTTGCACCAATATTGACTTTCTGGGGTTAATCTCTCCTGGATTATTGCATTTCAGAGAACTAGATATTCAGACATCTCTCAAGATCATGTCATTAACTACTGTCCTAGGGATGTTGCTAGGATGTTTGAATCTTCTAGGCATCCAAAGTTCATAAAGTCCCCCTCTGGCAAAGGAGTGGGGAAGTAGATCAATTCTAAGACTCATCTTCCTCAAGTCATTACTTCTCATGGGCTTGACTGGAGTCATCCACCACTAATCTGTAGGATACTTGTATCTTTCAATTCTAATCTGGCTCTGTTTTATAGATAGTTCACAAGGCATGGTCAAGTTTCCTCAACCAATTTAAAGACACTTCCTGGGCAAAATCACTCCAATTCATCCAATTGCTTTTAAAGACTTCTACATTTATCAATACTTGTTCGCACTAAGTCTAAAGCCCATGATTGATGAATTTATGGACTTATTGATTGGATAGAGAAATCTTCTCACCTGATTAATATATCAATATTATCTTGATATTACCTTGAAAGCAGTGGGATGATTTTCTAGGCTAACATTTTCTCCAACTCTTACACATTGATTGATTTATTTTTCCTTTGGAGAAACTGAAAAGTTGCATTATTCAAAACAAGTTTGTAGAAATATTCCTGAGTCCAACTGTAGGTTCCCAAAGTGGGTGACACTACCCCCTGGAGGATGCTTCAACAATCCAGGGTGGTGGTAGTAGCCTTGAGTGCAATTGGGGGGGGGGGTGTTGAATAAAAATAAGGGAGTAGTGGAAGCACAAGGAAAGAAGAGAAGAGAAGAAAAATTTGAAAAACAGTTCATACGTGTTTCATCTGTTGTACAACAGAGTTAAAGTCATACTGATTACATTATTTTCCAAATAAACACACAAAATGCAATTTATAACAGATCAATGGTTGTCTGCCAATAGGTCTTAACGAGCAAGTGTTGGCAGAAGAGTGTGTTGAACATTGTCCAGAAGTCCCGCATACATAGGCAGAACTATGTGTGTGTAATGACTTGTTTACAGTACGATACTATACAATTACATGACTCAATATCACATCACCAAAATTTCAATGCAGGGGAAAAAACCCTCACCAATTTATAATGAATTATTAAATTTAAGATGCATCTTTGTAAGAAAAATATTTTATATGTATTTTTGAAATGACACATATTTTAAAAAAATTGTTAAAGGGTTAAAGAAAGTAGATTTCCAAGGGAGTGCTGAGTAATTTCTTTTTTGAAAAGGGGGTGTTAGGCCAAATAAGTTTGGGAACCTCTTGTCTAAGTCAATGTTCTTTTTACCCCTTATATTTTATTTCCACTTTCCTGGTAGGAGAATCTGACATCTTATTATTCTAAAGTGTCAGAGCTTTATTTTTTACTTATATTATTGATATTTTTAGGGGATTTGCCTACTTTGCTTCTCTGAGAATGAATTTTGGTTCTACTTGTAGCTTAATATATTAGATCAATTTGAACCTCTTATTAAAAGTCTCTGTTGTATATAATAATGCTATCCATTCAACCCCCTCATGATTCCTTTCCCAATATCTACACATATCAATAACACAGTCTAGGCAGATTTACAGGGATTTACCTCCTATTTCCTGATGTCTATCCTGGTTGAGTCTTCCCTCTTGCTATGAAATAACCAACCACCTTATCCTTTGTCCTGTTAGAGGGAATACAATTCTAGCCAGTAGCAATATTTTATTTATCCACTCTTCCATGCTCCCACAGGGTGAACAATCTCTCTCTCTCTCTCTCTTTCTTGTTTTTGACTCTAGAGTAAATGACCCACATATGTCATGATGTAGAGGAAAGTATGCTAGACTTATATTCTGGAGAAAATTGGGTTCAAATAATCCCTTCATCCCTTTTGTTCTTACCAGTTATGTGAGCATCAGAATTACTACTTAGCCTCTTAACATTACTTAATCAGAAAACTACATGGTTTCTTCGCTAGTAAAATGGAAATAATCTTATCTTTATAATTACCTCACAAAGTTGTTGACACAATCAAATGACATAATGTATATGTCTGAATTTATCACAGGAGCTTTGAGACAAAAGAGTCAGGTAAGACAGTGAATATTGTGGGTTATAAGCCTTTATTTGCTATGTTTTAATTCATGTAGGGGAATGCTTAACACCTACAACAAGGCACTATGAAGGGGAAATATGGTGGGAAGGGTAAATGAGGGAAGAATTAGGCAGGGGCAATGGTCTTTGGGACAGTACAGGAAGAAGAAGAGTGTTTCACAATGATTCTTTGAAAAGACTACTGAATGATTGTGCACCTAGCTTGACAAGCTCTGCTACTTTTCTTAATTTGTGTGGAAGTCAGCTAGAGTTCCATTTCCTGTATATTAAGGAACAATAAGACCCAGTACACTGAAGTAATGAGGCAACTCATCCAAAAAAAGAGCAATACATCAACACTAACCTAATGAGCAATTATAGTCATGTGTTTAATAGGGGAGAAGGGGGTGTGCAGAGATCAAGCACATGAATGATTTTAGCAATTTTACTAAAATGAAAGAATGGTGAATTTAGACATGAACAGGGAGCAATGTATAGATCAAATGCAGCCTACTTTCAGAGAGGCCATACCTTACTCTCTCTCCTCTTTATCTACATATATTTGTATATGTATGCATATATGTAAGCATGTGTGTGTGTTTGTATATATGTCCCCATATGTGCCATTGTTTATGTGCAAATGTATATATCTATGCAGATATAACTACATATCTATATATGTATGTATTTATGTATATACATTTAAATTTACTTATATAAACATATAACAAATATATCCTATTTACACATGTGTGCAATATGTGTCTATGTGCATATACATGCATGCTTGTATACATATATTTAAACACATACATATGTATATTTTATCTAAAGTATGTGTATATACATATATATTTGCAATGTATATGTGTTTGCAAATTCTTACTATGATAGGTAATTAATATTAGAACCAGAACTCAAACTAGCTCTTCTCATTTCAACTCCAATGTTTGATTTACCATGTGCCACCTATTTATTAAAAATGTTAAAGTAATTAAAACATCTAATTATCATTCAGCAATATTCTTAGAGAAAACAATAGAAATGTGTTGCTCATCATAAGGCAGTGAGGAATTAAATGCACTGTACTCACAAACCTTTTATTCCTATTTTCATACAAAAATTGCCTAAGAATTTTTTTTTGTAAAATGTCATATTATGGAGCTCTCTTATCAACCTTTATTGAAGAATAACATGAAAATTCTGGTCTATATTATACAAATTCTATTTTAAGTTAAATGGAAATGCTCTTGCTGATTTTTTCCCTAAAATATAAATCTCTGTCACTCTTGTGTGTCTTATATTACCTGCTACCATCATATTTGCATCTATAAAGCCTGAATTTTGTTATGAACTGCTAAACAAGTTTCTGAAGTTTAAATGTGTATATTCTCAAGAGTTCCAGAAAATTTTCATAAGAAAGCAGTCACCAGTTTATAACCCGTTATTTCTAGTTTCTTCTAGAAGCTGAGGGAATCATTGACCAAATTGTGTTTGCTCTGTAAGGCCATAAGGTATCTTCTGTCAACTGCAAACTATTCTGAGTTCATGTAAGATTAACAGCTAATCACTTATGACATTCTGCTCTTATACAAGGAAATTCAAGATCTATAGAAATATTTGTTTGCCAGAAATTTCCCATTGCCCTGTACGTCACATTCTAATTATTAAAAAGCTAACAAGCAGTGCAATATCTGAAAATAAGAAATGTTAGATGAATGGGTTGGTAATAAAAGAAAGTGGTGAAGATATTTCTTGTAAATGCAAATGTGTTTTTATCTCTGTATACCCTAATGTAATCAAAATGTTCAATATTATTTAAATATTAATAGTTTTTTTTAATCTTTCACTCTAGGAACCTCTTGAGCTCTTCAGTATACACACACTCACACACACGTATGCATCTGTGTTTGTCTATATTTATGGGTATGTATATGAAGCAAGATTGATTCCCCCAAATCACATATGCACAAACAGTTCAGCCCTCCCAGATCATGGATTTTGCATCTCCCCTTCAGGGTTCTAGGAATATTCCTGAGGGACGGTGGGTTTCTTCTAATGCTATCAACTCAAGCCCCGACTCTGGTGTGTATTTCTCCCAATATCAATTGCCCGCTACCAGTTCCTATCTCCTCAGTATCACCAATATATTTGATTAGTGCCCTTCTATTAACTCAAGGAGATAGCTAGATGGCACAGTGGTTAGAGTGCCAGGTCTGAAGTCAGGAAGACTCATCTTTGTGAGTTCATATCTGGCCTTCGACATTAGTTGTGTGACCCTGGGCAAGTCACTCAACCCTGTTTGCCTAGGTTCCTTATCTGTAAAATGAGCTGGAGAAGGCAATGGCTAACCACTCCAGTATCCTTGCCAAGGAAACCCCAAATGGAGTCTCAAAGAGTTGGACACAACTGAAATGACTAAACAGCAATATTAATTCAACCAGTTGATTATTTTCTCAAGATTAATTCAATGAACATCATATAGCTTTGAGAAAGGGATATTTGCTGAAAAGACATAGCAAGTTCCAAAGTACAAAACTATCCCCACCAATTGAGAACACTCTTCCCCTCTACTCTTTAGACCCTGGAGAGAATGCACTGGAACTTTACATGATTGCTACCAAGCATTCACCCAACCCAATTCATTTCTGGGTGTGGCAGACCTGTTGAATGAGACACTCCCTTTTCCATAAGGGACACAGCATCTCAGCAAATCTTGTTAGTTCCCTGGTGGAACTGGGCCAAGTAACTCATTCCTCAAGCATGTGCTGGCTCACTGGGTTCAACTGCCAGCAAATTCAGTAATAGACTCTAGTTCCTGGGGATCTCATGGCTCTTCTGATCTTTCAAGTTCATGTGGTCTTTGTGCTTCCATTTCTTAAGAAAATATAAGGGCAGAACAAGCAAAATAGAGACAGAAGAAGAGGAGGGTCATGGATTCATGAACCACACAAAGCCTTGGGTGGAGAGATAAGAACCTGAGCCCTTTTACCACATGTCATCCCTCATGATTTGTTCAGTTAATAGTTTTTATACACATTTAGTTCTGGCTCATTAACTATTTCAAAGCTTTTCTTCATTGAAAAGTAAGAAGACAAGTGATAGTCTTAAAAGGCCAGTGTTTACCCTGCTTTGGAGAAAGGGCCATGCAATTGTATGTTACGATGTATTTCCAAAAGCAGGTTCTCCAAGTATCCACGTGACTTGGCAAAAGCTGAATAGGTTTCACGTGCTTGAAAAAGGAACCTTTATAATGGGAAGCTAGGTGGCACAGTGGAGAGAGTGCTAGACCTGGGGTCAAGTGATACCTGAATTTAAATCCAGCTTCAGACACATTCTTACTTGTGTGACCCTGAGTAAGTCACTTAACTTCAGTATGCCTCAGTGTCTCATCTGTAAATGGGGATTATAAAAGCATCTATTTCCCAGAGTTTTTGTGAGGATAACCTAAGATAATATTTGTAAAATGTTTTGCAGTCCTTAAAGTGCTATATAAATGTTAATTATTATTGCTATTGTCCAGTTCTCAGTTTCATGTATGCGCGTGCACACACACACACACACACACAATCCGAGTTCATGAAGTCCGCAAATATACAAGGGCAGACTACAAAGTAATAAAAAAGTTTTTGAACATAAATATACCCAGACTCATTATTTTAAGAGAGTACTATCACCTTAAAAATAGTCACAATGGGGGGGGGATTTATTTATTTTAGTGAAGCTGGCATTGCTCAAAACATCTTTCTAACTTTCTCTTGTGGAATCACCTTGGTGAAAGCTAGGTGGTACAGTGGATAGAGTGCTTCAGTTACTTACTGGCTATGTGACCCTAGACAAGTTACGTCTATCTACCTCAGTTTCCTAAAATATAAAATGAGAATAATAATAACACCTACCTCACAGGGTTTTTGTGAGGGTTAAATGAGGGAATATTTGTAAAAGCACTTAGCACAGTGGCAGACACATAGTAGGGGGTTTAATAAATGCTTATTCCCTTCACTTCCCCTTCCTTCCTTAGGACCTGTGTTTTTTTTTTTCTTTCAAATGTTCTTAATAGAGGTAAATATAGTCCCTCAAGGGAGTATTTGACTTGGAGAAATAGCCAAAAGATACTGAGTCGGTATTGGTAGAAAAAAGAAGCAGTTATCCTGGGGTGTAGCATTTTTGCTCAAAATTATGTATGACTCTAATTTACTATGACTCATCTTATTGTATCATCTTACTTTAGAATGATCTAAACTGTGTTTGAAGGCCATTTAATCAATCAGTAAATGAATAAACATTTATTAAGAGCCTACTATGTGTTAGGATCTGTGTTAAGCACTGGGAATACAAAAAAGAAGTAAAAGACAATTCTTGGCCTTAGAAAACTTATAGACTAATAGGGGAGTCAACATTCAAACAAATATATACAGAGCAAGCTATATACAGGATATATAGGAAATGATTAATGAGGGAAGGCACTAGACATAAGAGAATTTGGGAAAGACTTGCTGTAAAAGATGGGACTTTGATTGAGACTTAAAGGAAGAAAGGGAAGTCCATATGCAGAGTTGAGGAGGGAGAGCATTCCAGGCAAAGTGGACAGCCAAAGAGAATGCCTGTACTTTAGGAAAATAACTTTGGTGGCGGAATGGAGAAAGAAGTGGAGTAGGGAGAGGCTTTTTATTTATTTATTTATTTATTTTTGTTGGGCAATGGGGTTAAGTGACTTGTCCAGGGTCACACAGTAAGTGTTGTGTCTGAGGCCGGATTTGAACTCAGGTCCTCCCGAATCCAGAGCTGGTGCTCTATCCACTGCGCCACCTAGCTGCCCCCAAGTAGGGAGAGACTTGAAGCAGACAGACCCATTGTCAGGCTATTGCAATGATTCATGTGTGACATGATGAGGTTTTTTTTGTTTTTTGTTTTGCTTTTTAGTGAGGCAATCGGGGTTAAGTGACTTGTCCAGGGTCACATAGCTAGTAAGTGTCATGTGTCTGAGACTGGATTTGAACTCAAGTCCTTCTCACTCCAAGGCCAGAGTTCTATCCACTGTGCCATCTAGCTGCCTCGACATGATGAGACTTTGCACTAGAGTGGTGGCAGTGGCAGTGAAAAGAAGGGGGCATATGTGAGAGATGTTGCAGAGGTGAAATAGGTTTGGGCAACAGCTTGGATATGGGAGATGAGAAGTTTTGAGGAGTTGAGGATAACTCTTAGGTTGTAAGTGTGATACACTTCACTGAGAGGATGGAGTTTCCCTCTATTCCTGAAGAGTACATAGTTCTAAACATCTTCTAATCCACTAAGCATTTATTAAGTATGCTTAATACTTAATTAAAGTATTAATTAAACGGTGTGCAGTGGATATAAAAACAATAACAAAAAGTCCTAGATCTCAAGGAGACTAAATTCCACAATTTTTAGCAAAAACAGTATCTTTTAAATGAATGAAATGTGAATCTTCCCCCAACGAACTGCTCTGAAAGATATTCCACATTTGAATGTACACCAGATAAATTTGTTTGAAAATGTACTGCCATCATGTTATTTGCTCCTGAGTGAAAGTGTAAATGAATGAATGAATGGATTTAAAAAAAAAATTCAGACAACTTCAATGTTTATGTAGTAGTTCACATTTATATAGCATGTTGTAATCAATAACATTTTCAAAAGAATGAAGAGAGGATCAAAGGTGATGACTTGTCAAAGATAACTTACAACGTACAAGTTGGGATTTTTTTAAAGGATACATCTGAACTTTTGACTTTATTAGTATAGAGAGGATTTTGTTTTGTTTTGTTTTGTTTCTGAACATAAAATTCCTTCACTATGCCAAACTTCAACTTATAGGCTTAGGAAGATATCTGGTACACAAAGAGTTTTTGATGTGTCCAGAGTCACACAATCAATAGTAAGTATCACCAGTAAGACTTGTACCCAGGCTATCCTAATTTTGAGACCTGCCTTCTATCAGCTAAGCCACACTACCTCTTATAGTTAGGAATAGATTATACCAAATAAGTAAAGCTTACCAATGTGCCTAATGTTTTTCGTGAGATTTTATTGTCTTTAAACAAATAATTCCAATGAATTGGAGGAATATTTGAATGTGCAGTTTTCTAAAACTTGGAAACAGGCTGTTTACATTGGATAAATTTGCTTTCCATACAATATAAAAAGGACTTTTCTCAATTTTCATTTGATTTTTTTCTGCCCAGATAGCTTGAAGAATAGCTACAGTTGAATCAATATGGTATGTAGTATTGAATTGGATGTACTATCTTAGCAAACATATGGGGAATATTTTCCACGCGTGACCTAAGACCAAGAGGAAGGTCGTGAAAACTTTTCCAATTCAATAATCACCAGATATATGAAATCTGAATTTTATTCTCAGTTTAATGGAGTACCCCCTTCAAATATAAACTTTTTTATTGAAAGGGGCAGGAATAAGTAAAATTTTTATGAGAAACAGTGAAAATGCTACTCAGAAAGTAAAGGAATTTACAGAAGGTAAAGATGATCAAAGGGTTCCATTTCCTAATGTATTATTTTTATATGGAAAATTGAGGTTACTATTTGGGAAATCCTGGTCCCTATAATCATTTGGTAACCATGAGACAAATGTATATTGCCTAGGTATGGTATTGATGGAAGATGTAGATTCTGGTTTATTAATATGAGATACAAGTGAGTCATCTCATTGACAAGACTACTTTTGAGCATTGGAGTAAACAACCTGAATTGAGTTCTAAAATAACTCAGACTTGTGATTTGATTTTAGGAGAGACCTTCAATTTGGTCTAGGAAGAGAACTCAGAGCTTACATTGATAGTTGTTGCTTGGAAAAACTAATGAGAAATGGCTTTTTTATTTACTTATTTGAATAGTTAGTTAAAAGAGGAAAAGTTTTACCTATCCATTTCTCTGCATTGCCGCCTACTGCTCAGAGGTAGAAACCTCTTAGAATTTAGTCAAAGTATCAGAACTGGACAAACTCTGTAGATCCCACTCTGTAGATTCAACTTCTGTTGAAAGGGTACCATACTACTTCAATATCCCAAAAGTAGGGCAGCCTGAGTGAGATAGCAAGTGGGGAAAAGGTCAGAAGATCAGCATATAAAGCAAGTAGCCATGAGAAGAATAGTGCCACCCATTAATGAATTATTGTACAGAGTAGCCCTGAGAAAAACAAACAACAAAAACTAAAACAAACAAACAAAAAATAGCCTGAAGTTGAGATTTGTGAGTTAGTTGACCTTGTGTATCACATATGTATCCTATCCTTGTGCCTCCCTGTTATGTTTCTCTAAATTTTTGTCTACTCTTTTCCATGGCCACTCTGCATTGTTGGGCTACTGTATCCCAGGTTTATAGGTTAAATGTTATTGTTGTTATTCTCACTATTGGTGTTGTTGTTGCTTTGCTTTTGATTTAGTGAATATATTTGAATAAATGTTAATGAAGAGACCATGATTAATTAGTTAAATGAGAAGCATAGTGGTGGGTGCTCAGGAGCTACAGTGAACCTCAGTAGGTTCACTGTTACAGTTACTCCTGGAACAGTGAGAGAATGATGTATAGTTGCAGTTACCCTATTGCCCCACTCATACAACATAGGTAATAAACATAGCTCAAACATCTTTGGAACTATGAGCACATAGTTTCTCCTCTCCACTCCCTATTTTCTTCCTTTATAAAATTAGGTCAGTTTTAGATAATCTCTAATGTCCTTTCCATATGCAAAATATATGATTTTGATGGAAACTTGTAGTCCACATAGATGACAATAATTGGGAAAAAATAAGCCTGTGAGCATTAAATTCAGAACGTATTATTTTTAAAGTAAGTAATTTATTATGAAAATAACTTAAAAAATTGAGCATGAATTCTCAATTTTTATCAGCCATCTTCCCTTGTTGTCTCTTCTATACATAGATGTATTACACTTAATATTAATTTACCTTTTTCTCTATTTCACAAATTGAATAGTGAAACTCATGATATAAGAGAGGGCTTATTTTGCAAGGCCATTTTGCCAACAAAACAAAATCCTAAACTCCAAAGATGAGAATGAGACTGAGGCTTTTTATATCTTTATAAATTTATGTTAGTATTTGAAAGTCTTAGCTATGATCTTGTGATTTTCCTATGTGCAATTTCACATAGTAGACATTTTTTTTCAATGTTTTAATTAGTTCTTATTTCTAACACTCTACTGTAGAGTATCTAATGCATAATATGATGCCAACATAGCAACAGAAATATACTCTGGCTTCCGCCCTCATCATTCAACTGAAACTGTTTTCTCCAAAGTTTGACATTTTTTTTCTTAATGACCAAATTTAATGGCCTTTTCTCAATACTTATCCTGCTTAATCTCTCTAGGAATTATGCTTGTGACACAGTTATTACTCTCTCCTCCTAGATATTCTTCTTCTTTAGTTTTTTTGTGGGACTCTTCTCTCCTGGTCCTACTCCTACCTGCCTGAGCACAACTCCATCTTCTTTGCTGGAGGTCATGCCCACTAACCCTGGGTGTCCTTCATAGTTCCCTCTTGGACCCTCTTTTCTTCTCCTTCTATATTATTTTGCTTAGTGATCACATCAACAACTTCCATGGATTCAATTACCATGTCTATGCAGATGATTCTTAGATCTTTATATCCAGATGTAGTTTCTTTCCTGAGCATCAGTCTTTCATCACTGTCTCTTGGATGAGACAAACTGGATCTCAAACTGGATTACTATAAACCTATAAAATCCAACATTTCCAAAGTAGAGCTTATTATTTTATCCTTTCCTTCCCCACACAACAACAACAACAACAACAACAACACTCCCTTTGTAAAATTCCATATTGCTGTAAGGGTACCATCATCTTTGCAGTCACCCAGATTGACAACTTTGGTATCATATTACAACTATTAATTCACCTATCCAAACTATGACCTACTCTTGTGGGCTATTCAAGGTGAGGGTACATGTTTTTCTTTGTTTGGTTGTTGTTGTTTTTTTGGCATGTTATTTTTATTGTTTTATTTTGGTTTTGGTATTTCCAGAGCTTAGGGCAGTGCTTGGCATGTAGCAAACACTTAAATGCTTGTTGACTTACTGACAGCGAATACTACTCTTTGGGCTGATTTTCCTGCCTCAAAGTCCCTACTCTGTTACTAAGTCTCTATTTCTTATATTTGAGACACCATTTTAAGGAATACACCTGTTGACACTCTCTTCACAAGCACTGGAATGCCATCACTACCTTCTCTCTGAGAATCAGGGAAGTACGTTTCTCCCAGCATAACAGATTATCCATCAAGTTACATAATGTTTCTTCTTCTGAAAAATTTCAGCTCTCTTACCTAATCCTTTTATTTTCCTGAATTTGAAGTCAGTAGACTTGGGTTTGTCTTGGCTTTTCTATTTCCTCCATATATGAGTTTTACTGAGTCAGTTTCCCTTTCTGAGCTTGTTTCCCACTCTTGAATCCTTTTGAGGATTTGAGCAGGTCACTCAAGCTCTCTGATCCTCAGTTTCTCTATCTCCATCTCCATCCCATCTGTAAGAAAGAAGGTTACACTAAGTGATCTCTAAGTCCTTTCCAGTCACAAATTTATGACTGCATGCTTACATGATTATATGATAAATACATAAAATGAAGCAATTGGACATGATTTTTAAAGTCCCTTCTACCATTCTACAATGTAATCTTACTATATTCTGATCCAGAAGAATAGCAATTTAGAACCTTCTCTGTGTTCAATCCAGAGCTAACACCAATGACAAATACTTTAACATAAAGAAAAGATGAATAACAATACAATCCCATTTGTGTAATAATTGACATTGTCTTTCCAAGTTATGTTTTTCAAGCTTTAACATAAGCTTTGGAAAACTATAAATTAAAAAGAAGACATATATATCTATTGTATGTACTTGGGCAATGAGGCCCAAGTACTTTAAATTGAATAAAGTTTATTTTAATTGGAGAAATAATAATGGAAGTCATTGAACATATATACAACAACATGTGTTCCAAAGGTCCAAGCAACTGATTTAATGGATTTCTTGCATCATTGCTAAGATTTGCCTAATAGTGACAAATCTCATTTAACTCACTTTACTTAGCTGCTAATTTGAAGTGTTTGGATAATTTTCTTTTCTGGCTATTCATTTTCATGTTTCACTTTAATAAGAGACCACAAGAGACATTTGAACCTCCCTAGTAGGAGTGTCAGACTTATCAACTGAAAATGAAGCCCAGGGAAAATGAACCTTTCGCTCTAAACCAGCACTTCTAAGATAAAAAGGGAAAAGTTGCTTTTGTTAACTGACAGAGCCCAATTTATCACTTTCCCATATGGCATCACTTTATTACATTTATTAAGAAATATGGAGGGGGATTCAGAAGTTGGAGAGATTAAATGAGCTGGTGCCACACAAGTCAGATAAAATACTCCCCAAATTCAAGTACAAAATATCAATCTCTGTTGTGTGAACCCTTTATAGTTGTACCTGGTTGAAAGCACAGATATCACAGGAATAAAATTGTTGGCAATTTAGTAGGGGCACTAGAGGTTCTTATAAACTTTAGGAATCGTTGCTATATACTCTTACTTTTAGGGGATGATAAAATACTCTTCAGATGTTGAGCCTACAAAGTTTGACGGCATGCCTCATATCCATCAAGATCTCTTCTATGTATGTAGTTTAGTATTTAACAATGCATCTCCAATGACTGGAAAGAACATTCAGTCCTGTCAAAACTGAAATAAACCAATCCAAACACATGTCATTTGTCAGTTACTTGATATATACAGCAAATTAGGAAAGAACTCTTTTTCAGAACCAGGATAAGAAATCATTCTAATTGTCTACACCCATTTTTGATTTCTTTTCAAAGGCAAGGTCCTTCAGAAGGCTAATTCCTAAAAGGTGATTTAGATTGCACAAGATAATATAACAAATAGATGGCCAGGATGCCTTTTATAGAGTGAGCTACCATGGCAACAAATAATTAAAATTCAACCAGTCCAATTTGCTACAATGCATGTTGGAATTGTGTGACCAGTAAGACTAGGTCTCAAACACATGATTATGAGGTCTAGAAAGTGATTAGGTTAACTTATACTAGCTTTGCTATAATACAGCTGAAGAGGTTTTACTTCATTATATATATATATATATATATATATGTATATATATAGTTATAGTTATAGAGCACTCAATAAATGTGCAATCTCAGAAAATTCCAATGAGGAAGGCAGGGAATGGGGAAATGAAGAGTATCCCAAGGTCATGGGCATTTCTGAGTGACTGGCATAGGTTCACGAAGTTGCTGATGAAGCTAAGATGAGAATTGGATCTTACAATTGTTAATTATCCTTTAATCCACTGAATCATAGGGCTTTCAGGACAGTAAAAGTTCCAGCAAAAGAATCATTGGTGTAGAAACATAGATAAGATTCACTAGACAATAGCAGAAAGGCACAGTAGAATGTCATACTAGTTAGAATTATTTCAAGATAACCTGGCAGCAAACTGAGGCAACAGATATATAAACATATGCAAGCTCATTGTAAGAGTGATGAAGGCCTCTGCTCTCCAAAAGCTAAAGTGTGCCAAGACTATGTCAATGTTTTCATTGCCCAGTGAAGGGAAGGGACATTAAAGGGAAGATATCCCATACACTCATTTAAGTGACATCAGAAAAGGAGTGATATGAGCAATACAGGAATAGGATCAGAAAAGATAAAGATGGTCCTTTGTCAACAAAATTTCCTGCCACTTCCCACAGAAGATTGAATTTTAGTTTTAAATTCTCTGTTGCATGCTTTTTCCTCATAGCTGCTAGGCCAAGTTAAGTGGAGCAATAAAGCTCATATATAAATCCAAGTTTCCTGTGCTTTATTCCCAACCTGGGCCATGATGGAGAGAGAGCTGAGAGCAACATCTCTAAACATTAGAGAGAAAACAGAGAAATTATATCAAAGCAATGAAATTAGTTGACCCTACAGTGGCCCACAAGTGACAGTACAACAATCTATGTCATGCTTATTCATTTTGTATGTGGAAATCAGACCATCTGAGTGAATCAGGCTTTCCCACCCAGAATAGAATTTATTCTATATGAAATTAACAAAATAAAAAGCCCATTTAAAATTTTTCTGGTACAGAATTTTGTAAAAGTGAAGATGAATATTCAGTGGGAACTAATAGCTGGTGTTCTGGAATTGAAACAAAGACTTTTGCTCTGGCACAGACACTAGATAATTGTGTCACTTTAGCCAATATGAATCCCCTTTGGTTTCTCCAATTCATAAATAGTAATGTTTGATTGAACTTTATTAGTTGAAAACAAGTCAAAAAGAGGAAAATAGATAAGTTGTAAATTACAGAAAGTTGAGACGGTGTTATCATTAACAGAAATAGGAAAGACTGAAGAATAATTTTTGGGAGGATAAATATGGAATGATGCGTTTTATATTAAGGATGTGATTTGTGGGTATAGGCATGATATTCAAGTGGAGATGCATAGAAGGCAAGGGGCTTGAAATGCTCCTGAGACCAAGAGGACAACAATCATTCTTTACCCTTTTTCAGATCACTTTTGAATGGAGAAAGAAAACTATAGCTCAATGCACAATGACATAAAAAATTGTTCATACCTGTCCAGTGATAAGCTACTCTATTTAATTTTAGATTTTCAAAGTATAGCATATCACAGGATCCATCTCTAGATGTATGTATAACTACTTGGTAAATTATTGTGTAAATTGAATGAAGAAAAATTTGACCTGAACAATTTAGCTCATAGTAAACAGGTAAAAATAAATATGAATGCCCTTCATATTATTCTCTTAAATAAAATAATATTTAAAAATTAAACTCTGGTTTACAATTTATGACAGTGTTTCCTAAGATAAAACTTTATTTGGGTTTCCTGCAAATTGAATCAGAAAAAACCTACAAAAATACCCCCAGTGCTGGCATATGGGAGAAAACAAAGTGATTGTGTGTCCTCTATTGACTTACTATATTTCCGGACACACTGTCAAGCATCTCTCCTGCCAATATGAACACCTTTAATATATGCACATCCATGATCTATCTCCAAATAAAAGAGAAAGAATACAATTACTTTGCTTATACTTGAAAACATAGAAAACATGAATCTATTGAAATTTCTGTAAAAAAAAATCAACAGGGTAGGGAAGAAGGGCAATTCAAGAGATTTTGGTAAGGCAACAACATTAAGGTGAAAGAATGTGATCAGGAGCACTGTTTTCTCTTCTCAAATTACATTCAAGATACTTTGTCTTTGTTCCTAGGGCACTTTTGCTTTTTAAGTTTTACCAAATCAAAATGAATATCATGCCAAATATCACTTGAAGAATACTACATTTGAGTTCACTTCACTGCATTCCTGAAAAGTTGTTTGTAATTTATAAATTATTGTAAATTGGAATCAGTTTTTTAAACATTGGAATTTTCTATTAAATCCTATGGTAAACTATAGTAAAATGAATAATTATTTTGAAAATAATATTCTGAAATTATATTTTGTTTTTATTTATATTTTACGAATTATATTTTAATGTTATATTTTATTTTTCCTAGTTACATGTAAAGAGAATTTTTAACATTCATTTTAAAAAAAATTGAATACTAAATTTTGTACCTCCCTTCCTAGATTAGATCCTGTTTCTTTTTTCACAACATGAATAATCTGGAACCTATATCATGCTGTGAAAAAAGAAACAGACCACAAAGAAAAGAAAACACACACCCAAAAGAATGAATAATAGTATTCTTTGATCTGCATTCAGACTCCCTCAGTTCTTTCTCTGGATATGGATAACGTTATTCATCATGAAACTTTTGGAATTGTCTGGGATCACTGTATTGCTGAGAATAGCTAAGTCATTCATAATTGATTATTATGTACTATTATTGTTACTCTGTACACTGTTCTTCTGGTTCTACTGATTTCATTTTGTATCAGTTCATGTAAATCTTCTCATGTTTTTCTTTTTTCCTGAAATTATCCTGCTCATCATTTCTTATAGCATACTAGTATTCCATCACAATCACATACCACAATTTGTTCAGCCATTCTTCAATGATGAGCATTCCCTCAATTTCCAATTCTTTGCCATCACAAAAAGAGCTGCTATAAATATTTTTTGGTACAAATAGGTCCTCATCCCCTCTGCCGCTTTTTTGATATCTTTGAAATACAGACTTAGTAGTGGTACTGCTGGATCAAAGGGTATGCATAGTTTTATAGCCCTTTGGAAATAGTTCCAAATTGGTCTCCAGAATGGTTGGACTAGTTCACAACTCCACCAACAATGCATTAGTGTTCCAATTTTCCCACATCCCCTCCAACATCCATCATTTTTTTTTTCTATCATATTAGCCAATTTGATAGATGTGAGGTGGGACATTAGAGTTGTTTTGATTTGCATGTCTCTAATCAATAGTGATTTAGAGAATTTTTTTTCATATGATAGCTTTGATTTCTTCACCTGAAAACTGCCTGTTCATATCCTTTCACCATTTATCAATTGGGGAATGACTTATTTTCTTATAAATTTGAATCAGTTCTCTATATATTTGAGAAATAATGTCTTTATCAGAGACACTTGCAGTAAAAAGTTTCCCAGATTTCTGCTTTCCTTCTAGTTGTGATTATATTGATTTTGTTTATGTAAAACCTTTTTAATTTAATATCAAAATCATTAATTTTCTGTCTCTTGTTTTGTCATGAATTCTTCCCTTCTCCATAGATCTGACAGGTAAACTATTACTTGCTCTCCTAATTTGCTTATGGTATCACTCTTTATGTCTAAATCATGGATCATTTTGACCTTATCTTCTTATATAGTGTAAGATGTTGGTCTACACCTAGTTTCTGTCACACTGTTTTCCAATTTTCCCAACAGTTTTTGTCAAATAGGGATTTGTTATCCCAGAATCTGTGGTCTTTGGGTTTAGCAAACACTAGATTGCTATGGTCATTTACTACTGTGTCTTGTGTACCTAATCTATTCCACTGATCCACCACTCTATTTCTTAGCCAGTACCAGATAGTTTTGATAATTGCTATTTTATAATATAGTTTGAGATCTAGTATGACTAGGCCACCTTCCTTTGCATTTTTAAAATTATTTTTCATTAATTCTTGACCTTTTGTTCTTCCAGAAGAATTTTGTTATTATTTTTCTAGTGAATTACATTTTTTTCTTAAAGAGGATGTTCATTAGGGATCTCTCTGCTTAGGTTCCTAGTCTAATGGGGTAGATTTTAAAAAAAAAATGAGTTCATATATGATTATTCTATCCTTGGAAGTATTGTTTTGAAACATATGAGTGACTAAAGATTATCCTTCTAGTTAGGTATTAAAAACCCTCTCACAATGAGCTGTGGTTGGGATTCCAGCCCTCTGCCAGGAGTAGTCAAACTCTTCTTTGTGGCTCCCAGAGTATCCCAAATCCTTAAGCTGATAGTAAGGGACACAAGGAAATGCAAAGGGCTGGGTCAATCACAGGTGTTTCTGGGAAATAAGCTTACATCAGTCAAATGCTGTCCTTAACAGAATTTTTAAAAAGAGAGTTAGGGGGGCAGCTAGGTGGCACAGTGAATAGAGCTCTGGCCTTGGAGTCAGGAAGACCTGAGTTAAAATCCAACCTCAGACACTTAACACTTCCTAGCTGTGTGACTTTGGGCAAGTCACTTAACCCTGATTGCCTCACCAAAAAGCAAAAAAAAGAAAAAAAAAAAAAAGAAAGACTTAGGAATGGTTTACAGGAGTACCCAGATGAAGGAAGGCAAGAGAAGGGGATAAGGATCACCAGTTACTCTATGTCCCCTACAATATATCTAGTCCTCACTGACCCACTCGGAACTATAGTCACCTGAGCAATCACCTATGATTTAGAAATCTTATCAGTCTTATACTTAGCTTATTGTCCTTTTCACTTATACCTTTCCATTCCCTCAGAAACATGGATTTGAGGTCTACTGCTGATGTTACCCCTTTGCTCCTTCTGTTGCTGCCATGGCCACTATGTTATTTTAAGTGGCTGAAGAGAAGTCCTTCCCGCAACCCTCACATCAAACCCGCTAGGTGTGTTGTCTTTTGAGAGTATTTTCCCCCTTTAATAAATATTAACTCCTACAGAAAACTCCTTAATCCAGTACTGGTTTTACTATAAATTGCTTTCTTCCTCAGCTATGTGGAAACATAAAACTCCCAGAATCTTTACTGATATAGGCCCTCATATAAGGCCACTAGTCCAAGCCTTGCCAAAAGGGCTATTAAATTCATAAATTAATAGTAATAAGTAGGCTGCTATTTCTGTACTTCAAGGGGGAATTTTTACGCTCCTAATTCATAAAGCCATGGGATCCTCGTGTAGAAAGAGACTCTCTTTAAGGGGAGGAACAGCATGTTTGCCTTTCTTTATTTCCCCAGTACCTATAACAATGCCTGGCATATAATAGATGCTTAAAAATTCTTTTTGACTTGATCTCAGATATCATCTAACTGAATGAAACTAAACCATGAATTCCATTTTTCAACATACCCATGTAGACAAAGCCCTTGAAGACTTCCTGTGGTGGGCCACTCATGATCTCCTCTACCAACTTTTCTGTTTTTTCAACAATTTTAGTTGCTAGTAAATTTCTCTTTACATTGACCCAAAATCTACTTCCAATAACATCCAGTTATTCCTCACACTACACACTGGAGGAAAAGAGAACAAATCTAATGCCTCTTCCTTATGAAATCTACCTCCTCTTACCAGTTCAATGAGATACATAAAATAGGATTACACTTCTATTGCTTCTCTAGTTTTTTTTTTTCCTCTCATTTCTCAGTGTGTGTGTGTTTTTCCATCCTGTCAGGTAGCTGATCCAAATTCTAAAGACATTTCTTTCATGAAGGATGGTTGTATTTGACAAGACACTTTGTTATGATTATATATATATATATATATATATATACATATATATATATATATATTCCTTCAAACAGCTTCCTAATGTAAATACAAAATACATTAGGGGATTACAAAAACCTGTTTTTAGTGTCTTAATCTTCAGTTTCCACGTCCTAGTAGATTAAGTTTAGAGCCCAAAGTCTAGATAAATACATCCGGTGAGAAACATTTACTTTAGATTCTCCAGGCTGTCTAAAGCCTATAACCTAGCTTAATTAATTTCAATGGATAAATCTCTAGTCTCTACTCATCTCCTGAGCAGAACACTAATGAAAAACTAAAAACGCGTGAGATGGTTTCTTTTTTTTTCTGGTTTTGGTCAAGGCCTCTCTCTCCTTATGTCCACCAGAAAAAAGTTAACTTTAAATTTTAAAAAATCATCCAAATTCATAGTATGTTTTATTCTTGATAGTTAATGCTCTGAAATATTTTTGATAACTAAACCATTTCTAGCTTGGGTACGCAATAAAGCCTGTAACTCTTCAGACTGGAAGAATGAGTGAGAAACATAGTTAGGGACTGAGTGGATAATGAAGTCATTTTCAATCTAATATTGACCATTGGGTCTTGTCCATTTAGAGTGGTACATTTCAGTTATGAGTTGGTACAAGCTTGGGTTTGAGGGAAAACAGGAAGAGTAACCTATTAATGCAATGTAGAAACCCTTGGCCAGTTAAATGTTTTTAAGGACAATTCTAAAAGATGTATTTTGTTTCAAGAATCTAAATGAGCAAGTCTACTGATGTTTACTAACAACTTTACTTGTAATGCTAAAGTATTTTGTCTTCTGTTGCTGATTCTCTCCTCTCTTTTTCTCTCTTTTCTGTCTCTGACTCTCTCTGTGTCTCTGCCTCTGTCTCTGTCTTTGTCTCTCTCTGTCTCTGTCTCTGTCTCTGTCTCTCTCTCTCTCTCTTTCATTTTCACTCTGTCACCAGACTGCAAACACAAAAGAATTATTATTTCTGTGTGTATAAAATGGGTAGTCTACTAATTTTTCACTATAGAAGAAAATGGAACAAAATTTTATTAATTTAGTCTGTGACTATATACTATTGGGGGAAAATGGTCAAACCACATTTTACGCCATATGCCCAGTTAATTCTAATTGAATGAGAGATAAACATAAAAACAGAAGTATAGAAAAAGAAATTCAACAACATATGCAACAATGATGGAGAATCTACAGTCTCCAGATGTAGCCTATTCTGCCCACAGAGACCTCTAATTACTAGAAAGGTTTTTCCTGACAGCTTAAATTTGTGTCTTTGTAACTTTAATCCATTACTCCTGATTCTGCCCTCTTTGCCCAAGTAAACCATATCTAATGTACATGAGATCCTTTTAACTCCTTAAAAATATCTCTGATGTCTGTCTGAGTCTTGTCTTCTCTAGGTTTAACATCCTCCATTTCTTAAACTGAACCTCCTTTACCATCAACTCAAGGATTTTTATCATGCTAGTTGCCTTTGTCTGGATGCTTTCTAATTTCTCAATGTCATTCTTGAACTATGGCACTCCAAACTAAAAAAAAAAAAAAAAGTACTCCAGTTGTGGTCTGACTAGGGCAGAGGACAGAGCATCTGTCACCTCTAGAAAGGAATGGCTTCCAAGGAGTGGAAACCTAAAATTGCATTTTTTTTGGCTGCTATTTCATATTAATGATTTATATTGAGCTGAAAGTCAATAAAATATAGAGATATTTTTCAGACATACTGTTATTTATGCATGTCTCTGTATCTTCTACCTGAGAAACCATTTTTGATATCTGATATATAAACTATTTATTTATTTAAGTAAATAGGCATAATTATCATTAGCATAATTATAATCTTATGCCTTTTTAATCAGTTTCTTGGGAACAAAAAAAATAATAGCTTGCATGAAATTTTACTCCTTTAGGGGCAGCTAGGTGGCGCAGTGGATAGGGCACTGGCCCTGAAGGCAGGAGGACCTCAGTTCAAAGCTGGCCTCAGACCAAACACTTAACACTTACTAGCTGTGTGACCCTGGACAAGTCACTTAACCCCAATTGCCTAAAAAAAAAATAAATTAAAAAAAATTTACTCCTTTTAGTTCCATTTTTTTGTGAATTTCAATACTGTCAGAAAAGAGATACAGATTATGGACAAGGAGCATCATTCTTAACTGGGCAAAGCAAATCAGTCAATATGAGATTTAAACTCTGACCTTGACCTCTTTAACCACATATGTACTTTAAGCAACTGAAATAATAATTTTAAATGTTCTAAATTCGGTTTTATTACTACCAAAAAAAGTTTACCTAGTACCTGCTATATTACAAAAGACAAATATCTCTTTCATCATGTTAGTGAAAATATCACACAACTGGCTGGTCTACTGACAACAGTGTATATTCTTTTGTATAGAGAGTTGTCATGTAATTTCCTGGGATTTAATATATAAACAGTATATAATGTTTATAACACCTGCAACATGGTTGTGGAATGACTCGGAAGGAATTTCATTGTGATTTTTCCTGGCAGAATTCAAGATTATGCCAATTATAGAGAAGTAAGGTGGGCATGATATATTGGACTGGAGATAAATGAATGGATGGATGGATGGATGGATGAATCGATGGATGGATGGATGAATCGATGGATGGATGGATGAATCGATGGATGGAAATAATTTATTAAGCTCTTACTATCTGCCAGGCACTTATTATATTACTATCTGCTAAGTGTCTAGGATATAAATGCAAGTAAGCAAAACACATTCTGATCTTATGAAGCCTGCATTCTAATAAGTAATGTTTACCAGAGAGGAGTGTTGGGACAAGGTCAGGGAGAGTGGTAACTGGAGTTATAGGACAATTGTTTGATATATCCATATAAGAAAAGGTAGTATTATTTTGGTTGTTATTCTTAGAATAAAATTTAGAAAAATGGAAAGGCCTGAATTCAATAAGATAAGGTAAGTCCAATCAGGATCCAGGTCGATTATGGAGGACCTTAATTTCGGGATAGAGGTAAAGGCTAGAGTGTGCCTCCTCTGGCAAAGAGATAGACTAGAAATGGGAGATTTGGGTTTTAGTCCTGACTCTACTAATAATTAGCTATGTGATCCAAAGAGAATTTCTATGCCTCTTTATAAAGATGGTTCAGTGGATACTGAACTATAAGGAAAGTCTGGAGAATTGTATTTGGAACATGGCTCTTGATGTGAACTTCTGCAAGTCACTTAACATCTATGAGTCTCAGCTTACTCATTAGTTAAAGTAGGTTATGCCCCAGAATTGCTGTGGGTGAAAGTAGTTTTAAACCATGCACTGAGCTATTATTTGTTAAATGGCCAAAGTACACCTGCCTCATGAAGATTCTTGAGTAACTTAAAACAATTTAAATTTGGGAATTTTTATAGTCGGCTAAATTCTAGAATATAAACTACAACACATATACTTGGTCAATCACTTCAACCAATACTTTTCCTCTGAACATTTATGCTACTGAAAGACTTTATCCCAGGCCCAAATCTCACATTAACTTACCCTTGAGCTATTCATAATTTCACATTTTTGACATACTAATATATTCCTATGGAAATTAATGAGGCTCTAAAATAAGTTTTATGACAAAAGAAAAAAATGGCATGTTCCCTTTTGGTTCTTTTTTGTGGAATAGTATTTAATTTTTTCCAATTACATGTGAAGATAGTTTTCAACATTCAATTCTTATAAAATTTTGAGCTCCAAATTTTTTCTCCTTCCCATCTACTCTCCCCAAAATGGCAAGCAATCTGATATAGGTGCAATAATATAAACATAATTCCCCATTAGTCATGGTGTGAAAAAAGAAAGAGAACAAACAGGAAAAGACATAAAAAAGTGAAAATAGTATGTTTGATCTGCATTCAGACTCCCTCAGTTCTATCTCTGGATGTGGATAGCATTTTCCATGATGAGTATTTTGGAATTGTCTAAAGGTCATTGGGTTGCTGAGAAAAGCCAAATAATCAGAGTTGATCATCACACAATGTTGCTGTTAATGTGTACAATGTCCTTCTGATTCTGTTCACTTCACTCAGCATCAGTTCGTGTAAGTCTTTCAAGGTTTTTTTTGAAGTCTGCCTGCTCATCATTTCTTATGGAACAATAATATTCCATTACATTCATATAACACAACTTGTGCAGCCATTCCCCAATTGATGGGCATTCCCTCAATTTCCAATTCTTTGCCATGACAAAAAAAGCTGCTATGAATATTTTTGTACACTTACGTCCTTTTTCCTTTTTTTATGATCTCTTTGGGATACAGATAGTAGTGGTATTGCTGGGTCAAAGGTATTCACAGTTTGATAGCCCTATAGGCATAGTTCCAAAATGCTCTCCAGAATGGTTAGATCAGTTCACAATTCCACCAACGATGCATTAGTGTCCCAATTTTCATGCATCTCCTCCAACATATATCATTTCCCTTTTCTGTTATATTAGCCAATCTGATAGGTGCGATATGGTACATCAGAGTTGTTTTAATTTTCATTTCTCTGATCAATAGTGATTTAGAGTATTTTTATATGGCTGTAGATAGCATTAATTTCTTCATCTGAAAATTTCCTGTTCATATCTTTGACCATTTATCAATTGAGGAATGACTTTTCTTATAAATTTGAATCAGTTCTCCATATATTTGAGAAATGAGGCCTTTATCAGAAACACTGGCTATAAAAATTATTTCCCAACTTTCTGCTTTCCTTTTCGTCTTATTGGCATAGTTTTCTTACTTTCAATTTTATTAATCTTTCCTTTGATTTTCAGAATTTCTAATTTTTGTTTAATTGGAAATTTTTAAGTTGTTCTTTTCTAGTATTTTTAATTACATGCCCAATTCATTGATCTATTTCTCTATTTTGTTCATGTAAGCATTTAGCGATATAAAATTTGCCCTAAGTACTTCTTTGACTGCATCCTATAAGTTTTGGTATGTTATCTCATTATTATAATTCTCTTTGATCAAGCTGATTGTTTCTATGATTTTTTGTTTCAACCACTCATTCTTTAAGATTAGATTATTTAGTTTTCAATTGATTTTTAATCTATCTTCCCATGCCCCTTTACTACATGTAATTTTTTTTTTGCATCATGATCTGAAAAGGATGCATTTAATATTTCTACCTTTTGACAATTGAATGTGAGATTTTTTTTTGCCTTAATACAGGCTAATTTCTTTCTGTGGGTGCCATGATTTTTTGAAAAAAAAAAAGGTATATTCTTTTCTATCCCCATTCAGTTTTCTCTAGAGGTCTATCATATCTAAATTTTCTAAAATTATGTTGACCTCCTTAATCTTCTTGTTTATTTTGTGGTTAGATTTATCTAGTTATGAGAGGAGAAGGTTGAAGTCCCCCACTAGTATAGATTTGCTGTCTGTTTCTTCTTATAACTCACTTAACTTCTCTTCTAAGAATTTGGATCATATAACATTTGGTGTATATATTTTTAGTATTGATATTACTTCATTGTCTTTAGCAACATATAATTTCCTTTTGTTTTTGCTTTGTCTGAGATCAGGATTGCTACCCCTACTTTTTTTCTTTTCTTACTTCAGCTAAAGAATAATATATTCTGCTCTAGGCTTCTACCTTTACTCTGTGAGTGTCTCTCTGGTTCAAATGTTTCTTGTAAACAATATATTGTAGGATATTGTAGAATACATTTTTAAGTATTAAAGTATCATCTTCCCATGAACGGATGTAAACAGTTTAACCTTTTTTGAATATATTTTTTTCTTTCCTATTTGCCTTTTATGTTTCTTTTGAGTCTTATATTTGAAGATCAAATTATCTGTTCAGCTCTTGTATTTTCATCAGAAAAGTTTGAAAGTCCCCTATTTCATTGAATGTTCATTTTTTCCTGTGAAAGATTATGCTCAATGTTGCAGGGTAGTTGATTCTTGGTTGTAATCCAAGTTCCTTTGCCTTCTGGAATATCATATTCCAAGCTCTCTGAAACTTTAATGTAGAAGATGCTAAGTCCTGTATACAGGCTGTGTGACTTTTTGATATTTAAATTGTTTCTTTCTGACTGCTTGCTGTATTTTCTCTTTGACTTGATAATTCTGGAATTTGGCTACAAGATTTCTTGGAGTTTTCATTTTGGGTTCTCTTTCAGGAGGTGATCAGTGGATTCTTTCAATGACTATTTTACTCGGTGATTCTGGGATATCAGGATAATTTTCCTTGATAATTTCTTGACTGATGCTCTCCAGGCTCTTTTTTGATCATGGCTTTTAGGTAGTCCAGTAATTCTTACATTATCTCTCTTGCAACTGTTTTCCTCATCAGTTTTTTTTCCAATGAAGTATTTTCTTCTTTTTTTCCCATTCTTTTGATTTTGTTTTACAGATTCTTATGTATCATAGAGTAATTAGTTTCTACTTGCCCAAATGTAATTTTTAAGGAATTTTTTTTTCAGTTAGCTTTTGTACCTCCTTTTCCATTTGGCAAATTCTACTTTTTTTAATTTTTTTATTAATTTATTTTGATTTATCAATAATCACTTCCATATGCTTTTGAGTTTAAAATTTTTCTCCCCCTTCCTCCCCACCACCCTCCCCAAGATAGCACACAATCTGATATAGGCTATACATTTACATTCATATTAAACATATTTTCACATTAGTGATGTTGTAAGTAAAAATTAAAACCAGTAGGAGAAACCATCAGAAAGAGGAAACAAAACTCAACAGAAGAAAAAAATAGTAATTCAACTTTCATAGTTCTTTCTTTGGATGTGGATAGCATTTTCCATCACAAGGCCTCTGGAGATGTCTTATATCCTTGTATTGCCAGGAAGGGTTAAGCTTATCAATATTAGTCACCAAACAATGTGGCTGTTATTGTGTACAACATTCTCTTGGTTCTGCTCACTTCACTCAGCATCAGACCATACAAGTCTTTCCAGGTTTTTCTGAAGTCAGCCTGTTAATCATTTCTTATAGCACAATAGTATTCCATCACATTCATATACCACAACTTGCTCAGCCATTCCCCAATTGATGGGCATCCTCTCAATTTCCAATTCTTTGCCACCACAAAAAGAGCTGCTATGAATATTTTTGTACATGTAGGTCCTTTTCCCATTTGTGTGATCTCTTTGGGATATAGCCCTAGGAGTGCTATTGCTGGGTCAAAGGGTATGCACATTTTTATAGCCCTTTGGGCATAATTCCAAATTGTTCTCCAAAATGGTTGGATCATTTCACAACTCCACCAACAATGCATTAGTGTTCCAATTTTCCCATATCTTCCCCAACATTTATCATTTTCCTGTTTTGTCATGTTGGCCTTTCGCAAATTCTACTTTTAAAGGAGTTCTTTTCTTTAGTGGATTTTTTCCACTTGGCCAATTCTATCTTTTTAAGTTGTTTTCTTCACTAAATTGTTGTGCTTTCTTTTTCAAACTGTTCTTTTTTAATAATTGTCTTGTATAACAATCATTGTTCTTCCCATTTTTTTCTTCTACTTCTATTACTTGATATTAAAAATATTTTTGAACTCTTCCAAGAGGACTTTTTGGGTTTAAGATCAATTCATGTTCTCCTTTGAGGCTTCATATGTAGGCATTTAGACATCATTGTCCTCTTCTGAGTTTGTGTTTTATCATGCTTATCACCATAGTAGCTTTCTATGGTCATGGCTCAAGAAGTATGTTTTCTGCTCATTTTTTTTAAAGTTGAGTTCTGATCCTGGGTTTTAGGGCACTGTTACAAGTTTCTTGCACTGGGGGCCATGGGCCTGGTCACTGGCTTCTGTATCAGAGTCTCTGGGGCTGTTGACTTTCCCACTGCTCTAGGGTGGCCTGGCCCAGTCATGCCTGTTGTGCCCTGGGTTCTGGGGCTAGCAGTTGGCCATAGGCCTCACAACTGACCTGCAGTACCACTGGCTGGTGGTGATGATGATCTATGCTATGGCTAAGAGCCTCCTTCTGGCTTGCCCAGACATCACCTATGCTGGACTGCACTCCTCTTTTACCTAAGTGATCCAGACCTTTCCTGAACTCCTTCTTAGTTGTCTTGGACTGGAAAATTGTTTCACTCTGTCTTTTTTTTATGGATTCTATCATTGCAGCATTCTTTAAGGGACTTGATTTAATGTTGTTCCCAAGGGAAACTGGGGAGAACTTAGGCAACTTCTTCGCTTCTCAATGCCATCTTGGCTCTGCACATTTTTTTCAGTAAATAATTACTATCAGAGGAAAAAATTATGTGTGAGAAGTGTGAGAGAATAGTTCTTTGCTCTGACTTTGAAATAATGCTACAGTAATAAAGTCCCCCATTAAAATAAAAAAAAATAAAACATACTTGACATGGGTCTTGAATTCCTGGAGAGTTAATGGGACAAGACTTGATTCTCCTGCCCCAAGGTAACTTAAAAATTACTTGAGTCAAAAGGGATTTTGCCTATTTACGAAATAGGTGGAACCAAGATGGCAGAGTAAAGGTAGGGATTCACCTGAGCTTCCCAACCCCTTCAAATTCTTTTAAATAATGATGCTAAAAATTCTAGAGTGGCAGAACTCACAAACAGACGGAGTGAAAAAAATTCCCAGACCAATGCAATTTGGAAGGTTTTCATAAATGATCTGTTATACCAGAGTGAGAGAGAAGCACATTCCAGTGCAGGCTGCGCTAGTCCAAACTAGGACCTAGCAAACGAGCAGTAGGCCTCAGGGTGACTGAATCAATGGCAGCAGTGGTAGTTTTTAGACCTCTCAGACCACAGACTCCAAAGACAACTTAGGAAGTCAGCAGGAAAGGTCTGTTGCACCTGGGTAAGAGTGGAACACAGTCCAGTGTAAGCCTCGCCAACACAACTCCACCCCCAGCAAACCAGGAGCAGGCCTTCAGAGACACTGAATCAGTAGCAGCAGGAGATGCTTCCAGAGCTTTCATCCCATGGAAGGTAAAGGGGTTGAACAATTGGTCAAAAGGAGATTAAAGCTGTCTCTTTGCTAAACTAAGGTAGGATTCTTGCTTTGCCACACTCGGATCCAGGTGGTGGGGAGAAAGTAGGAGCAAGAGATACATCTGAGGAACATGGACTCTGTGAGTTGAACCAACTCTGGCCATCTGGAAATCACTGTTGTGTGACCTACCCAGCAAAAATACAAGGAAAAAATCATGACAATCCCAAACAAAAGAAAGTTCATTAGGGCCATGCAGAGCTGGAGGTCTGAGTTGCCTACCTGAGTCTTATGTGTTCCCTAAGTGTGCCTCTCTCTAGTATTGTATTCAGTGTGGCCATGTGTACAAACTCCTCACTGATTCTTTGTGTAATTGTGCAAGAGTGCCCCGAAGTTTATAGAGATAATATTTTGCTAATATTTCCCTTTCTTAAAAAAAAGTTTTAAAATGTTTTACAACAACAACCACAAAATGTTAATTGCTGATAGGTAGGATGACCAATATAATAAAATAACAATACTAGAAAAATTAAAAAAAAGAAATATAGCAGCAGTTGCCACCCTCAAAAGCCTATAAGAGCAATGAAGATCACTACCTTTGAAAATAGTTGCTTGGGGCCAAAAAAAGCTCCTTGGAAACACCTGCCTAAGATTCAGAGCAGCATACAATAAAAATGAATTTCAAAGTGAACCCACTAGGATTTTTCTTTCTCCCAGTAATTAATAGAAATCTGCTGAACTCCATAAAAAGAAGTAATATTTTATCTGAAATACTTCATTTCCAATCAAGGATTAATCATATTAGAACAAAAATTGAAATGTGTCTTTGCTTCCCAACCTCATATTTTATATTCCCCTGACAAGCTATCTGTGCTGCTTAATAGTTGAACTCATCTCCCTAACAAAGGTTCTGCACCCTTAAATCTATGTTACAGTGCTCAGTTAAATAAGTAGCCTGCAGGCAGTGCCTACTCTCAGAGAGATTTGACTGCTGTGATTGGTTTAATTAATCAGATTTTTTAAAATATTCAATTGAGGTTTTTTAAGGTCATAAAATAATTCATTTATTTGCTTTATTGATGACCTTTTCTTCTGATTTAATGAAATGATAAGCAACATTTTCAAATGATTTTTTTCATGCAGATATAGCCTGGTATCTACATAGGCCTTCTGTCTCTTGAAAGAACAAAAGTAGCTCCCTAGATATTTAATTTACTGCTAGAAAATTACTTAATCATTGGGGAGATTAGATTCATTACAAATGCACATTTTATATTCTGCTCTTTCTTTTGCAATTGATATATTTTTCTTGACGTAAAAAAAAATGTGAGCTTCAACATGATGCTTTCTATTTCTTTAGTGATCATGTTACATAGTGTACAATTTAGAATCAGGAAAAACTGGATTCAAATCTTCCCTCAGACACTTGTTTGATATGTGAAATGGGGTAAATCACTTAACCATTCTAAACCTCAGTCTCCTAAGGTGCAAAATGGTGATGACAATAGTTGTAATAACTATTTCATTAGATTTTTAAAGCATTAAATGAAATAATGTGTGTGACATGCAGTGCCAAATTCCAAGTGTTATAAAAGTATCACCTGTATAGAATGTATAGTTGTATTCACACAATATTGTCCATGTATCAAATGAATAGTCACCATTTTCCACATGAATAAATGAAGGAATGTTTGATCTCTATTATATCAGTTGATCTCTATTATATCAGTTGCCAAAGGAAAGATAATCAAGAGGCTTTAACTGTCATTATACATATATATTATATATGCATATATAATATATATACACACATACATACATATATGTGTGTATGTATATGAGTATTGTGTGTTTATATATATATGTATGCATGTATATATTAATGTATATATGTGTGTGTGTGTGTGTGTGTATTCTAAGCTAAAGAATAAGTGGGTCCAACAATAAATCATGCAAGAGAATAAAAATAATGAAACAACATACCAAAACTTATGGGATGCAGTTCCTAGGGGAAGTTTTATATCTCTAAATGCTTATGTGAATAAAATAGAGAAAGAGGAGATCAATGAATTGGGCATGCAACTAAAAAAGCTAGAAAAAGAATGAATTAAAAATCCCCAATTAAATACCAAATTAGAAATCCTGAAAACCAAAGGAGAGATTAATAAAATTGGCATTAAGAAAACCATTAAACTAATAAATGAAACTACGATCTGGTTTTATGAACAAAACAATAAAATAGATAAACCCTTGGTTGATTTGATTTAAAAAAAAAGAAGACCAAATTACCAGTATCAAAAATAAAAATGGTAAATTCACCACCAATGAAGAGGAAATCAAAACAATAACTAAGAGCTATTTTGCCCAACTCTATGCCAATACATTTGACAATCTTAGTGAAATGGATGAATATTTACAAAAATATAAATTGCTCAGATTAACAGAAGAGGAAATAAAATACTTAAATAACCCCATTTCAGAAAAAAAGAAATTGAACAAGCCATCAAAGAACTCCCTAAGAAAAAATCTCCAGGGCCAGATGGATTTACAAGTGAATTGTATCAAACATTTAAAGAACAATTAATTCCAATATTATATAAACTATTTGGTAAAATAGGCAAAGAAGGAGTCCTATCAAATTCTTTTTAGGATACAAATATGGTGCTGATAGCTAAAGTGGAAAGAGTCAAAACAGAGAAAGAAAATTATAGACCAATTTCCCTAATGAATATAGATGCAAAAAATTTAAATAAAATATTAGCAAAGAGATTACAGCAACTTATCTTGAGGATAATACACTCTAACTAGTTAGGATTTATACCAGGAATGCAGGACTGCTTCAATATTAGGAAAACTATCAACATTATTTACTACGTCTACAACAAAACTAACAGAAATCATACGATTATCTCAATAGATGCAGAAAAAGCTTTTGACTAGATACAACACACATCCCTATTAAAAACACTAAAGAGCATAGGAATAAAGAGAGTCTTCCTTAAAATGATAGGTAGCATCCATCTATAACCATCAGAAAGCAGTATATGTAATGGGGATAAACTAGAAGCATTTCCAATAAGATCAGGGGTGAAACAAGGATGTCCATTATCACCACTGTTATTCGATATTGTACTAGAAATGTTAGCTTTAGCAATAAGAGGAAAAAGAAATTGAAGGAATTAGAATAGGCAAAGAAGAAACAAAGCTATCACTCTTTGCAGATGATATGATGATATACTTAGAGAAATCCAGAGGATCAAGTGAAAAATTACTTGAAATAATAAACAAATTTAGCAAAATTACAGGATATAAAATAAACCCACATAAATCATCGGTACTTCTAAAAATTACTAACAAAACCTAATAGCAAGAGATAGAAAGATAAATTCTATTTAAAGTTATTGTAGATATTATGAAATATTTAGGAGTCTATCTTCTGAAGCAAACCCAGAAACTATATGAGCACAATTATAAAACACTTTTCACATAAATAAAGTCAGATCTAAATAATTAGAAAAAAATCAGTTGCACATGCATAGGCTGAGCTAATATAATAAAATGACAATTCTACCTAAATTAATTTACTTATTCAGTGCCATACTAATCAGACTACCAAAACATTATTTTATAGAGCTAGAAAAAATAACAAAATTCATCCAGAAGTACAAAAGGTCCAGAATATCAAGGAAAATTTATGAAAAGAAATGCAAGGGAAGGTGGCCTAGGTGTGCCAGATCTTAAATTGTACCATAAAGTAGTAATCATCAAAATGACCTGGTGCTGGTAGATCAGTGGAATAGGTTAGGCACACAAGACAAAATAGTCAATGACTATAGTTATCTACTGTTTGATAAATTCAAAGATTCCAGTTTCTGGGATAAGAACTCACTATTAAAACAAAAACTGCTGGCAAAACTGGAAAATAATATGACAGAAACTAGGCATAGACCAACATCTTATACCCTACACCAAGATAAAATAAAAATGGGTACATAATTTAGACATAAGGGCTGACACTATAAGCAAACAAAAAAAGCAAGGAATAGTTTACCTGTCAGATCTATGTATGACCAAACAGGAGATAGAGAACATTATGAAAAACAAAAGGGATGATTTTGATTACATTGAATTGTAAAGTTTGTGCACAAACAAAGCATTAGCAACCAAGATTAGAAGGGAGGCAAAAAGCTGAGAAACATTTTTTTTTACAGCCAGTGTCTCTGATAAAGGCCTCATTTCTAAAATATATAGAAAACTAAGTCAAATTTATAAGAATACAAGTCATTCCCCAATTGATAAATGGTCAAGGTATATGAACAGGCAGTTTTTTTAGATGAAGAAATTAAAGCTATCTCTAGATAGCATATGAAAAAAATGCTCTGAATTACTATTGATTATGCAAATAAAAAAAAACTCTGAAGCACCACATCACACCTATCAGATTGCCTAACATGACAAAACAGGAAAGTGATAAATGTTGGAAAACATGTGGGAAAATTTGAACATTAATTCATTGTTGGTGGAGCTGTGAACTGATCCAACTATTCTGAAAAACAATTTGAAACTTAGCCCAAATATCTATAAACCTGTACATACTCTTTGACTCGACAATACCACTTCTAAGGCTGTATCCCGAAGAAAACATACAAATGGGAAAAGGACCCATATGTACAAAATATTAATAGCAGCTCTTTTTGTGGTGGCCAAGAATTGGAAATTGATAGTATGCCAATCAATTGGGGAATGGCTGAACAAATTGTAGTACATGAATGTAATGGAATACTATTATGCCATAAGAAATGTTGAGCAGGCAGACTTCAGAAACACCTGGAAAGACTTGTATGGACTGATCCTGAGTGAATTGAGCAGAACCAGAAGAACATTGTACACAGTGACAGTCATATTGCAGGATGACTAACTTTCACAGAATTGATTCTTCTTGGCAATGCAAAGATCTAAGACAACTCCAAAAGACTCATGATGGAAAATGTTATCCACATCTAGGGAAAGAACTATGGAGTCTGAATGCAGATTGAAACATACTATTTGATCTCTTTTATTCTTTTGTTGTTTTGTTTTGTTTCTTCTTTCCTGTGGTTCCTCCCATTGGTTCTAAAACTTCTTTACAACATGACTAATGTGAAAATATGTTTAATATGAATGTATATGTAAAGCCTATATCAGATTGCATGCCATCTTGGGGAGGAGGCTGGGGAGGGAAGAGGATGAAATTGAAAACTCAAAAGCTTATGGAAATGAATGTTAAAAACTACAAATAATTTAATTAGTTAAAAATAAAAAAGAAACTTCTTAGCCATTCCATACTATTCACCTTTTTTCTGAAGTTCTCGTCAAGGATCTCAGAGGAGTATGGCAATGGTCCTGCATTCCTGGTATTTTTAAGTTGTGCCAATGGAGTATAATCTCTGGTAGCTTCTATGAATCTGAAAAAGTATGGAGAATACTCATGATGACAGCCTGCCTCTGTCTACTCTCTAAGGAGCAGCCTAATTAGATAGAGACAGGCTAATCACCAGTGTAGTAACCATTAAGTGAAGAATTCTTCAAACATGATCATATAGTAGCTAAAATAAGAGAAACTAATCTACCCTGGGTGCAATGGTCCTCTGAGGTGTTGTTTTTTTTTTTTTTTTTCCCTCTTCCAGTCAAACAATCTGTTCTTAGTGAATGAGATTGCTTAAACTTAAAATGTTAAAAGTATAGTTGTTATTGTTTAGACCTCTTTTGGGGATTTTCTTGACAAAGATACTGCAGTGGTTTGCCATTTCCTTCTCCAACTCATTTTACAGATAAGGAAACTGAGACATGTTTAAGTGACTTTCCCAGGGTCACATGGCTAGTAAGTGTCTGAGGCCAAAAGTGAACCCAGGTTTTCCTGAATATAGGCCCAGAACTCTCTCCACTGTGCCACCTTATTGCACATATCGTAGTTCCTCTAAAATTTTGAAAAAACTGTGACTAAGCTCATTAGCGTTTCTTTCCCCATGCTTCCCATTTATCCTTATTTAAGGGTATTGTAGATTGTCTGGACTATAAGATCACAGATTTAGAACTTGGAAGCAATCTTAGAAGCCACTTAGTCCAAAATCTTCATTTTATAGATGAGGAAAGCAAAATCTAGAGGGGTGAAATTATATGTTCAATGTCTCACAAGGAGGAAGTGGAAGAGCAAAGAGAGCTTACCTCCGTCATATAAAGTAAAGATGATTCATCCCACTTTGTGAAGGGAGGTGAAGTTTTGTTTTCTTTTTGTTTGTTTACTTGCTTGCTTGTTTTCTTTCTTAAAATTAAAGCCACTATTATTGCTTGTTCACTAGCACACCAAACATTAGCATTCACTGAGATTCCTGGGCAAAATCAAAAGATGTTTTTGTTTTAGCTATTGTGATAAGTCCAGGGATATCAATAGACTGAAAAAATGATAAAAGAAATGCCAGATTTCCATATTTTTGTTATTAAACAATAGATTGTAAACCCTCAGAAGAGGAAAGAGTAATTATAATGCAAGTTCCAGGAAAGACTTCCCAGGTGGCTCCTCCCAGCCTAAAAATTAATGAAAACAAGATGATCAGTCTTTGAAAAATGGAGGTTAATAATAGGAAACCTCCAAAGACATGCACTATGGCAATTACAAAACATTAGTGCCAAATAATATGCAGAAGGATGTTTGGATTCCAGGGTCCCTGAGATTTTGCTTAGAATCTCTCCTTGGAGAAATTGGTAAATAAGAAGTCCATATTGAAAAGCCAAATATGCTGTCTTCCATTTTATGGAAAGGAGGGGCAGGTAGGGGTTGAGGGGTTAGAAGAAGGCAAGAGGAAGAAGAAATCGGGCTTTGCTAAAGTTGTGAGATGGTGAGGAAGAAAGGCATTTTCTGCAATTTACACCTCTGACATTAAACTGAAAAGCAGCATTACAGACACCTGCCTCAGAAGAGTCATTGTTTCCATGGTGCCACTTTCCATCACCTATTTTTAATAGTTTACACAACAAGATCAAGGGTGTCCCAGCTGTTACTGCCACTGTTGCTAAGCAACCTTTAAATCAGAGTTGAAGAAGACAAAGAATCATGCTTGAAAAATTTCTCAAGTGTCTGCTTTGCCCTCCTCCCCCCTCCACCTTCTTCAGTCTACACCATTTTCAGTGTTTATAGTCAGATGCTATGTTTTCCTTTATTTTAGTGTTCTGTATATGAATCAATGGATCTGTGTTGAACTCATACCAATTGGACTATGTATATTTGCTGGTTTCCAGACTGCAACAAATAGTGCTCTGTATTACAGGCTGTCTATGACCTCATAATAAAGGTCTTTGGGGAATTTACATTTTTTCAAATTAATCTGAATGATTTGATGTTGTGCAGTTTTTTTGTTTGTTTGTTAGTTTGTTGGTTGTTTTTTTGTTTTTGTTTTTGTGGGTTTTTTTAGGTCTCCATGATCTGCTGCCAGTGTGTAACATTGCTGCGCCTGAGTGCCTTGTGAAATGACATACAGATCAATGACCAGAGATTTGGTCCCTGCAGAGAATTACAATACCCTCCTGTGCATTCTGAGATCTAAATATCATTACCTGCAAAAGGCAGAGGTCAGAAACCCACAGCAAACAAAGAGGAATTCTAAAAGAAGAAAGTTGGGAAACTAAGGGCTTGGTGAAATCTGCTACTATCACACATTCTCTATTTGTGCCTTTTGTGATCAGATAGACATATTTTTAGAACATTTTGTTGAATTTAGAGGTTTTCTTTTTTTTTTTTTTGTAAAAGCAATTACTCAGAAACCAATAACACATTTGTCTAGTTGCTAGATTAGTAAACATAAATCAGTAGTGTGGAAAATAAATATAAAGGAAATATCTTCATGTTGCTGGAATCATTTGTAGTGAGTTAAGCCCACTTGAAGATAACAGATTGGAATGAAAAGTTCTGGGTAGATTTATTGAATACACAGGACTATTCTGACATGAATCGAAACTTTTACCAGCTTGTAAATATGATTGAGTCACGGCTTCTGCTCTGAACCAATTTGAATGGATCCCATTCATGGGTCACTTAATGTTTTGATATGTAACATGTCCCAAATTGAGTTTGTTACATTTCCCCAACTGCTCCTTCTTTGGACTTCAGTATTTCTGTATGTGACACCACCATTCACTAGTTTCACATGTCTGGGATCTGGGAGTTTTCTTTAACTCATTTCTCTTCCTCAATATCCAATCCAACCAGTGACTTATATCTCTGAAATATTACCTGCCTCGGTGATATCTTCTCTATTCCCACTTCCACCACCATTGTGAAAGCTTTTATTACCATCCTCCTCAATTATTACAGTAGGTTCTTAATATCTTCCTATTGCTAATCACTTCCTCTCTAATCTATCCTTCATACTGCTGGCAAAATAATATATTCCTTATGCAAAGCTCTTGTCTCAGGATTATAAATCTACAACTTAACTGTATCTTAGAGGTCATTTATTTCAAACCCCTGGTTTTACAAATGGAAAAATGGAGACCTAAAGAGGACACATGACCTGCCTGATGTCTCAGAGAAACTAAGTGTCAGAGCAAGCAAAGTTTTACTTACCTCCTTTAATTTTAAGTTCAGCACTCTTCTCAAAACATTGCTCCCACCTCCTTGTTATACTTTTTTTTCACTAGTTCCTCATTGCCTATTGAAGAAAGTTAAAATTCTGCTCAGCATTCAACACCCTCCCTCACCTGTCACTAACGTACCTTTCCAGTGTTATTTCACAATTTTTGACTCCACAAACTCTACATTCCTACCAAACTAAAAGCCTCTCTGCACTTTGTTTTTTCCCTTTTCTGTGCCTCTATTTACATTGAATCATAGAATATCTGGGAGTCGCATTCAAAGTCATGCCTGAAATGTCTTTTACTCATCTTTCTTTGCATGGAGAATTCCTAACCATCCTTTAAAAGGCAATTTAACTCCTACCTAATCTATGAAGCCTATCCTGATTCTCTCCCCCTGCCCCTTCATAAAACTTCTGGACTTTACTAGTACTTTTTTCACAACTTTATAAGTTATGTGGTACAAAGGGAAGAACATAGGATTTGATGTCCAAGAAGCTGGATTCCAATCTTACTTCTTCTACTCATGACAAGAGACAAGTGATTTAACCTGTCCTGACTTCAGTTCCTTCTCCTGTAAAATTAAACAGTTCAAGTGACATAACCTCAGAGACCCTTTTCAGGTCTAAATCTTTATAAAAATTGAACCATGCTAATTCCATAAAATTGGGTATTAAAGTGATATATTTTGAATCCTTACCCTCCTACTGGACTGTAAGATCCAAGAGATAAGGATCATGTCATCTAAACTTTACCTATTTCAGTGTCCTGCATACAACAGGTACTTAATAATTATTTTATATAAGTGCTTTCCTACTACCCTGTATTATCTCACCATGTTCCCATTAACTAGAATAACCTCTTGCTCTTTCTGTCCATTGAATTCATTCCCATCTCGTTCAGTGTCATCTCCTCCACAGGGAAAAGAAAAGATGCAAGAATAGGATTTTGTGAGTGATACTACACATTTTTTTGCATATGTCATTTCCCACACATATGCTCTCTCTACACATATTCCCTGGTCATGAGAATTTCATGTGGCTATGCGCTTTCCTTTAAGTGTTCCCCAGCTGTATGTATTCTCACCATATACCCCCCCCCCCCGCCCCAGCTAGGCGTGGGAGAATCTGTGTGCCTTTTTGTGTACAGGGAAATGTTTATCATTTATTTTATTCTATGTTTAATTAAATATTTTGCTTAGAACTGATGTGTTTTCTATCTGATCTGACCAAATAAACTCATTGAGGGTTTTGAGTAGATGCTTGAACTACTTGGGGTAGTTTGGGAGGTTTTTTTTTTTTCCTTGAGGGTGGAACACCATTGTAATGTGTGATTGCTAGAACTATATATAGAAATATCATAGAATTCTAGGCAGCATTTGTTTAAATATCTTTATTTTACAGATGAGGGATATTAAACCCTAAGTTATATCTTCATTGACAACATGTATTTCATGCTTAATATGTACCAAGCTAAGTGCTAGGGATACAAAAAAGCAAAAATTTCCCCTGACCTCAAGGAGCTTACAATAATAATCAGTACTGAAACAGTGCTTGAAGGTTTGTAAAGAGCTTCACAAATATTTTCTCATTTGGTCCTCTCAATAACCTTGGGACATAGGTGCTATTTTTATCCCTATTTTACAGAATGAGGAAACAAAAACTAACAACAATCAAGCCAGTTGCCCAGAATCACAGCTGGGACTAGGGGCCAGATTTGAGCTTAGATATACCAGCCTCTAGGTCCAGAGCTCTGACTACTGCACTACCTAGCTGTCCAGATTTGAGCTTAGGTCTACCAGACTCTAAGTCCAGAGCTCTATCTGCTGTGCTCCCTAGCTGTCTCTATATTCTACTTCATCAGACAGTTAATTAGTGGCATAGCTGTAACATATACCTAGAGTGATAAATCTGTTGCTTTTTCCAATGCTGCCTCATCTCCTTCCCTCAATTACACTTTCTCCTAATTTAAGGTTAGGCTGCCTCTACGTGGCAGTGTAATCCATTTTCAGCAAAAATTGAGGACATTATGATAACTACAAGTATCCTTTATTCTCCAAAGGTTTAAGGATTCTCATTTTACAATTCCTTCATTGGGAATTTGTATTCATTTGAGAACTGATACTTTTCTCAAATTTGGGTGTCATTCCTATAAACAACTAACAGATCTGGGTCCAGTTTTGCCCATTTGAGGCTTCACTACATATTGTGTAAAGGAAGAAATATTTCATTAGTGTGTTGCTTTCTTATTCAGTAGGTTTTCAGAGGAAGGTTTCAGTGGAGAGGTAGTATGGGATAGTATAAAGAGGAATGAATGCCATGACAAAATGTTTCATTTTCAATATTGACTTTGTTGGGTAAGTCATTTAAACTTTCTGAACATCAGTTTTCTCTTCTGTAAAACCTGTCTGTTAAAATATAACCAATTTCATGGGTACAATCTGAATGAGATGGTATATAAATGTTAGCTATTATTCTTTTGCTATAAATTTCCTTTTCCAAAATGACATCTTTGTCTCAGAGATGAATATCTTGCTCTAGATGTCTGCATTATTTGGTGCCAGTTCTAAATTCATGGATCCATAGTATCCCCTGTGGATTCTCTCACCTCTCCCAACCCCTTTTGGCTTGGCAGATTAAGTTTACAAACAGTAGCTAACTATTTTTCCATCAGGCTTCTAACAGCAACCATCAACATTTGAGGTTCCTAATACGTCTCTCACATATCTCACACACTATACTGTATTCTTTCTCCAATATCAAATGAACATTTGATACCAATTAACTCTTAAAAATGGATATTTACTGAAAGAGTATAATAAAATCACTACAAACCAGGGAAGGACTCTTCCCTCTTACCACATTCAGTCTAGGGAGAGTGGGCTCAAACTTGAAGAATAAAGGAACAGAGGCACATACGTAGGAAACATGGTGGGGGTTAAACGGTACGTAAAGAATCTTAACCTGGCAGCAATTTTTCTCCCCTCCTAGAGTACCTACCAAATTCCCTTCTGGGTATGATACCATTGATAGACCCTGCCTGCTGAGGTGGACCAGTTCCTTGCAGAACATGTTATGTTGGCTGTGAAGTGGATCTACTGCTGGTCTAGGTCAAGAAAATCACTCAATTGCTGTGCTTATGCCTCATTGAACTTGGATGCTCTCACCAAGTTCAGTCCGAGATAGGCTTCAGGACCCTGTTTGTTGGTCCTATCGATGGATTTGAGGAATCTTATCTCACTGGTCACCTGAAGGTTCCCATCTCAGGATAGGAATGAAGAAATACAACAAGAACAGAAGTGCCATGTGTTATGGCCACATGGCTACCCTTCTCTACCATGTGGCTCATAATAATATTCTTTCCTTGAAAGGTGCTAGAGAATATAGCACAAATAAAAGGGGCTGAAGGATGGATAATTTCTTTTTTTTGGCTAGGTAATGGGGTTAAATGACTTGCTCAGAGTTACACAGCTAGTAAGTGTTATGTGTCTGAGGTCAGATTTGAACTCATGTCCTTTTGACTCCAGGGCCAGTGCTCTATTCACTGCGCCACCTAGCTGCCTCTAAATCAGTTTTAATGCAAATTTAGTTCCAGTGCTATCATCAATTTTTCTTGCTCCAAAGCCATTTAGAAAATCCCTAGTTACCACAAAGCACCAGCTGCTCCATCACTGATGGCCAGAAGAAGACTCCCCAAAGTTCCAAGTGTTGAACTGAAACTAATCTTTGAATATTGTGTGGACTCCAAGAACTAGACCAACACTGTTCCTATTGCATATGTGCCATGTAAAGAAATGCAAGCTACTATGATATCAATAATAGCATAAAAAAATATGTTTAAGATAAGCCAAACAACTTGATTCAATTCAGTCAATATTTACTAAGTATTCACTGTGTTTGAAGAACTACATCAAGGTCCAACAACTGAGTTAAGGACTATTTAGAATTTATCTTCTACAATAAATAAGGACAAATGTTTGGCAATCATGTATAAAATAATAGAAATATATGGATGTAATTATTTTCTCCTGTGTTTCTAGTAAATAGTAGTTATGCATTTCTGTGAATTTATATAGTGTCATTGTTTCAAGAATTTTATAATTTCCCACAGCATGTAATATACTATTTTCACTTCACATTAGCTTTGTTAAGTATGTTTACCTTATTTTCAGAGTCACAAATTAGGATCTGTATTCCAATAAAACTTTATTCAAAATGTACTTTATTTTCTTAATATCAAGATTTATCAGAAACTCTGGAACATGCAGTCATCATACAATTGTTTGTTGTTGTTTAGTCATTTCAGTCATGTTTGACTCTTTGCGACACCATTTTTGGGTTTTATTGGCAAAGATATTAGAGTAGTTTGCCATTTCCTTCTCTACCTCATTTTACAGATGAAGATCTGAGGCAAACAGGGTTAAATGACTTGCAGATAGTAAGTGCCTGAGGCCAGATTTTGAAATTATGAAAATGAGTTTTCCTGTTTTAAAGCCCACCGTTCTAACCACTTTGCCACCTAACTGCCCTCATCATACAATTAGTTAGAGAAATGGAAAGAAAAAGAGAAGAAAAAGGAAAAGTTCATGCATGATTTTTTTTTCTCATTATACAATTAAGTAGAGAAAAAATGTTAATACAACAGTTTTTTCCTTTTTTTTGTTTCCATTTGTTTACAAAAGAAAATAAGGTGAATTAAAAGCCTAGAAAGATTTACTGATTTAACCCATCACATGGCAGTGGAAGCCTCCTAACCCCTATGTACTTATTCTCTTTACCAGGGCTATAATATTTTCATAGCAGCTTCCAAATGATGCAAAGGAAAAGTAAAGGGGAAACATCTAACTGGACAAAACAATAAAATATGAGTAACTACTTTTCCTGCTTTTACCAGAATAAAGTAGCATAGGTTGTCATTTCTAGTGTTTCTCAACCTGCTTCCTTTGCATAAGAAAATAACCTTAAATTTACTTGACTCACTTCTCTGTTTACATTCTTTTTCCTTCCATCTGAACCCCAGATTCATACTACTTTGTTCTCCATTGTGCTAGGTGTTAGCATGCTTCCTTATTGCCTATTCTAATGACAGAAAAAAGAAAATGAATTCAGAGATACGGGCTGGTTGTTGTTGGAATTTTGTTTTGTTTTTGCAATGCACAGTCATTTGGAACAGCAGAACAGTGAATTCTGGGAATTGTACTCCTTTGGTTCCAAAGACCTATGATGAATTGAACTAAATTAAATAGCATAAATAAAATGATACTGTTCAATAATCATTCAGCTTATGATTTATATATATATATAAAAGCATATCAATATCTATCTATCTATCTATCTATCTATCTATCTATCTATCTATCTATCTATCTA